>NC_137338.1:1207500-1538680 GCF_965287045.1 Carcharhinus amblyrhynchos | reverse complement strand
CCAGGCAAATCTTTGCCCATACCTAACCCTCCCCGCCCTCTGCCATTGCCAACATGTACCCCTGTACCCCCACCCCCCAGACCTTCAATGGGAGGATTTTTCCAATATTTTTTCAGTTTCCCGGTGAGAAAGCCAGTGAGAACCCTGCTGGCACCAAGACGGGAAATCTCACTGAAATTTTGGTCAACTTTAATAACGTTCTCCCCCACACAAAATCACTCCTCACTGTGGCAGCTTTCCTCTGATTGGCTCGCCCAGGGGAAACGTAATCTTTTTAATCAGTGAGGCCTCTTTTAACCAGTTTTCCAGTGCCCGTCCCCAGTGCCCGTCCCCAGCGCCTGTCGCCAGTGCCTGTCCCCAGCGCCTGTCCCTAGCACCTGTCCCCAGCATCTGTCCCCAGCGCCTGTCGCCAGTGCCCATCCCCAGCGCCTGTCCCTAGCGCCTGTCCCTAGAGCCTGTCCCCAGCATCTGTCCCCAGCGCCTGTCCCCAGCGCCTGTCCCCAGTGCCTGTCCGCAGTGCCTGTCCCTAGCGCCTGTCCCCAGTGCCTGTCCCTAGAGCCTGTCCCCAGCATCTGTCCCCAGCGCCTGTCCCCAGTGCCTGTCCCCAGCGCCTGTCCCTAGTGCCTGTCCCCAGTGCCTGTCCCCAGCACCTGTCCCCAGCACCTGTCTCTAGCGCCTGTCCCCAGCGTCTGTCCCCACTGCCTGTCCCTAGAGCCTGTCCCCAGCGTCAGTCCCCAGCGCCTGTCCCTAGTGCCTGTCCCCAGTGCCTGTCCCCAGCACCTGTCCCCAGCACCTGTCTCTAGCGCCTGTCCCCAGCATCTGTCCCCAGCGCCTGTCCCCAGTGCCTGTCCGCAGCACCTGTCCCTAGTGCCTGTCCCCAGTGCCTGTCCCCAGAACCTGTCCCCAGTGCCTGTCCCTAGAGCCTGTCCCCAGAGCCTGTCCCCAGTGCCTGTCCGCAGCGCCTGTCCCTAGAGTCTGTCCCCAGTGCCTGTCCCTAGCGCCTGTCCCAGTGCCTGTCCCCAGCGTCTGTCCCCAGCGCCTGTCCCTAGCGCCTGTCCCCAGCGCCTGTCCCCAGCGTCTGTCCCCTAGCGCCTGTCCCAGTGCCTGTCCCCAGCGTCTGTCCCCAGCGCCTGTCCCCAGCGTCTGTCCCAGCGCCTGTCCCCAGTGCCTGTCCCCAGCGTCTGTCCCCAGCGCCTGTCCCCAGCGCCTGTCCCTAGAGCCTGTCCCCAGCGCCTGTCCCCAGCGCCTGTCCCCAGCGTCTGTCCCTAGCGCCTGTCCCTAGCACCTGTCACCAGCGCCTGTCCCCAGCGCCTGTCCCTAGCGCCTGTCCCCAGTGCCTGTCCCTAGAGCCTGTCCCCAGCGCCTGTCCCCAGCGCCTGTCCCCAGCGTCTGTCCCTAGCGCCTGTCCCTAGCATCTGTCCCCAGCGCCTGTCCCTAGCACCTGTCCCTAGCGCCTGTCCCCAGCGCCTGTCCCTAGATCCTGTCCCAGGTGCCTGTCCCCAGCGCCTGTCCCTAGCGTCTGTCCCTAGCGCCTGTCCCTAGAGCCTGTCCCCAGTGCCTGTCCCCAGCGCCTGTCCCTGGAGCCTGTCCCCAGTGCCTGTCCCCAGCGCCTGTCCCTAGCGCCTGTCCCTAGCGCCGTTCCCCAGCGTCTGTCCCCAGCGCCTGTCCCTAGCGCCTGTCCCCAGTGCCTGTCCCCAGCATCTGTCCCCAGCGCCTGTCCCTAGCACCTGTCCCCAGCGCCTGTCCCTAGAGCCTGTCCCCAGCGCCTGTCCCCAGCGCCTGTCCCTAGCATCTGTCCTTAGCGCCTGTCCCTAGCGCCTGTCCCCAGCGCCTGTCCCCAGCGTCTGTCCCCAGCCGCCTGTCCCCAGCGCCTGTCCCTAGTGTCTGTCCCTAGCGTCTGTCCCCAGCGTCTGTCCCTAGCGCCTGTCCCTAGCGCCTGTCCCCAGTGCCTGTCCCCAGCATCTGTCCCCAGCGCCTGTACCTAGCACCTGTCCCCAGCGCCTGTCCCTAGAGCCTGTCTCCAGCGCCTGTCCCCAGCGCCTGTCCCTAGCATCTGTCCCTAGCGCCTGTCCCTAGCATCTGTCCCTAGCGCCTGTCCCCAGCGCCTGTCCCCAGCGTCTGTCCCCAGCGCCTGTCCCCAGCGCCTGTCCCTAGTGTCTGTCCCCAGCGTCTGTCCCCAGCGCCTGTCCCCAGCGCCTGTCCCTAGCGTCTGTCCCCAGCGTCTGTCCCCAGCGCCTGTCCCTAGCGCCTGTCCCCAGTGCCTGTCCCCAGCATCTGTCCCCAGCGCCTGTCCCTAGCACCTGCCCCAGCGCCTGTCCCCAGCGCCTGTCCCTAGCATCTGTCCCCAGCGCCTGTCCCTAGAGTCTGTCCCTAGCGCCTGTCCCCAGCGCCTGTCCCTAGCGTCTGTCCCCAGCATCTGTCCCCAGCGCCTGTCCCTAGCGCCTGTCCCCAGCGCCTGTCCCCAGCGCCTGTCCCTAGTGTCTGTCCCCAGCATCTGTCCCCAGCGCCTGTCCCTAGCGCCTGTCCCCAGTGCCTGTCCCTAGAGCCTGTCCCCAGCGTCTGTCCCTAGCGCCTGTCCCCAGCGTCTGTCCCTAGTGCCTGTTCCCAGCGCCTGTCCCCAGCGCCTGTCCCTAGCACCTGTCCCCAGCGCCTGTCCCCAGCGCCTGTCCCCAGTGCCTGTCCCTAGAGCCTGTCTCCAGCGCCTGTCCCTAGCGCCTGTCCCCAGCGCCTGTCCCCAGCGCCTGTCCCTAGCACCTGTCCCCAGCGCCTGTCCCTAGAGCCTGTCCCCAGCGCCTGTCCCTAGCACCTGTCCCCAGCGCCTGTCCCTAGAGCCTGTCCCCAGCGCCTGTCCCCAGCGCCTGTCCCTAGCATCTGTCCCTAGCGCCTGTCCCCAGCGCCTGTCCCTAGCATCTGTCCCTAGCGCCTGTCCCCAGCGCCTGTCCGCAGCGCCTGTCCCCAGCGCCTGTCCCCAGCGCCTGTCCCTAGTGTCTGTCCCTAGCGCCTGTCCCTAGCGTCTGTCCCCAGCGCCTGTCCCTAGCGTCTGTCCCCAGCGTCTGTCCCCAGCGTCTGTCCCCAGCGCCTGTCCCTAGCGCCTGTCCCCAGTGCCTGTCCCCAGCATCTGTCCCCAGCGCCTGTCCCTAGCACCTGTCCCCAGCGCCTGTCCCTAGAGCCTGTCCCCAGCGCCTGTCCCCAGCGCCTGTCCCCAGCGCCTGTCCCTAGCATCTGTCCCCAGCGCCTGTCCCTAGTGTCTGTCCCTAGCGCCTGTCCCCAGCGCCTGTCCCTAGCGCCTGTCCCCAGCGCCTGTCCCTAGCGCCTGTCCCCAGTGCCTGTCCCTAGAGCCTGTCCCCAGCGTCTGTCCCTAGCGCCTGTCCCCAGCGCCTGTCCCCAGCGCCTGTCCCCAGCGCCTGTCCCCAGCGCCTGTCCCTAGCACCTGTCCCCAGCGCCTGTCCCTAGAGCCTGTCCCCAGTGCCTGTCCCTAGCGCCTGTCCCCAGCGCCTGTCCCCAGTGCCTGTCCCCAGCGCCTGTCCCCAGCGCCTGTCCCTAGCGCCTGTCCCTAGCGTCTGTCCCCAGCGTCTGTCCCCAGCGCCTGTCCCTAGCGCCTGTCCCCAGCGCCTGTCCCTAGCACCTGTCCCCAGCGCCTGTCCCTAGCGCCTGTCCCCAGCATCTGTCCCCAGCGCCTGTCCCTAGCACCTGTCCCCAGCGCCTGTCCCCAGCGCCTGTCCCTAGCGCCTGTCCCTAGCGCCTGTCCCCAGTGCCTGTCCCTAGAGCCTGTCCCTAGCGTCTGTCCCTAGCGCCTGTCCCCAGCGTCTGTCCCTAGCGCCTGTCCCCAGCGCCTGTCCCCAGCGCCTGTCCCTAGCGCCTGTCCCCAGCGCCTGTCCCTAGTGCCTGTCCCCAGTGCCTGTCCCTAGAGCCTGTCCCTAGCGTCTGTCCCTAGCGCCTGTCCCCAGCGTCTGTCCCTAGCGCCTGTCCCCAGCGCCTGTCCCCAGCGCCTGTCCCTAGCGCCTGTCCCCAGCGCCTGTCCCTAGTGCCTGTCCCCAGTGCCTGTCCCTAGAGCCTGTCCCCAGTGTCTGTCCCTAGCGCCTGTCCCCAGCGCCTGTCCCCAGCGCCTGTCCCTAGCGCCTGTCCCCAGCGCCTGTCCCCAGCGCCTGTCCCTAGCGCCTGTCCCCAGCGCCTGTCCCTAGTGCCTGTCCCCAGCGCCTGTCCCCAGCGCCTGTCCCCAGCGCCTGTCCCTAGCACCTGTCCCCAGTGCCTGTCCCTAGAGCCTGTCCCTAGCGTCTGTCCCTAGCGCCTGTCCCCAGCGTCTGTCCCCAGCGTCTGTCCCTAGCGCCTGTCCCCAGCGCCTGTCCCCAGTGCCTGTCCCTAGCGCCTGTCCCCAGCGCCTGTCCCCAGCGCCTGTCCCTCATGCCTGTCCCCAGTGCCTGTCCCTAGAGTCTGTCCCTAGCGTCTGTCCCTAGCGCCTGTCCCCAGCGTCTGTCCCTAGCGCCTGTCCCCAGCGCCTGTCCCCAGCGCCTGTCCCTAGCGCCTGTCCCCAGCGCCTGTCCCCAGCGCCTGTCCCTAGTGCCTGTCCCCAGTGCCTGTCCCTAGAGCCTGTCCCCAGCGCCTGTCCCCAGCGCCTGTCCCTAGAGCCTGCCCCCAGCGCCTGTCCCTAGCGCCTGTCCCCAGCGTCTGTCCCTAGCGCCTGTCCCCAGCGCCTGTCCCCAGCGCCTGTCCCTAGCGCCTGTCCCCAGCGCCTGTCCCCAGCGCCTGTCCCTAGCGCCTGTCCCCAGCACCTGTCCCTAGCGCCTGTCCCCAGTGCCTGTCCCTAGATCCTGTCCCCAGCGTCTGTCCCTAGCGCCTGTCCCCAGCGCCTGTCCCCAGTGCCTGTCCCTAGATCCTGTCCCCAGCGTCTGTCCCTAGCGCCTGTCCCCAGCGCCTGTCCCCAGTGCCTGTCCCCAGTGCCTGTCCCTAGATCCTGTCCCCAGCGTCTGTCCCTAGCGCCTGTCCCCAGCGCCTGTCCCCAGTGCCTGTCCCTAGCGCCTGTCCCCAGTGCCTGTCCCTAGATCCTGTCCCCAGCGTCTGTCCCTAGCGCCTGTCCCCAGCGCCTGTCCCTAGCGCCTGTCCCCAGCGCCTGTCCCCAGCGCCTGTCCCTAGCGCCTGTCCCCAGCGCCTGTCCCTAGCGCCTGTCCCCAGCGCCTGTCCCTAGTGCCTGTCCCCAGTGCCTGTCCCTAGAGCCTGTCCCCAGCGCCTGTCCCCAGCGCCTCTCCCCAGCCCTGCCGAGGGAATGACTGACAGGAATTCAGCATTCAGCTTTCCAGAGGGAGCCCTCACCAAACTCCTGGATGGTGTGGAGCAGAGACGTGACATCCTGTGGCCACATTCTCTCGTCTATCAAACAAAGTCACCACCCTCGCCTGGGTGGGGGGGTGAGGGGGTGGGGTGAGGGGGGGGGGGTGGACAGAGATGCTGAGTGCCAACTCGCTGCAGAAGAGGATGGGGTACTAGTGCCACAAGGAAAGGAATGATCTTTCCTGTTCAGCCAGGGTAAGTCGTGTCTCGTGCTGCACCTTCACACACCCTTCACCCTTGCACAGTGATCTGTCCCTCCTACATCCTATACCCCTCCCCTACCCCCTCCCAGCCTGCCCCCCACATTCCCGCTCCCATTCACCTCACACACACATACCAGCCTTCATCACCAGCGGACCCACCAGGACTCCCCCTATCACCTCCCCAGTCTGCCTCAGTGCAGGACTAACTCGAGCACACTGGAGCCATGCCTGAGTTCAGATGCCTCGCGCCCTTTGAGGGAAGGGTCCTTGAGCTGGGTAGAGAGGAGCAGGGTGGCGCCTGGTCAGGGGGCAAAGTTGGGGCAGCAGACAAATGTGGAAACCCTCGAGACACGCAGTTAAACCTCACCTGAGTTACATTTCTCTTGTCATTTACCCCCCCATGACGTATTGATGCCATCTCGCTTGCTTTGCAAGTACATCAAAGGACATGTGACCTCCACAAAGAGCATGTGACCTCCTTAAAGATGCTGTGAGACTAGATCTGAAGGTGTAGTTTACCCTCCTGAGGGGTATCCAAACAAATCCACCAATTTCAGAGCTACTCTGACCAGGGCTGGAGTTTTCCGATCTCGCCCATAGATAGGATTTTCCAGTCTTGCTGCAGCGAATGGAGTTTTGGCTGAGTGCCAGATTCTCCATTCTCACTGGCAGCGCGAGGCAGGGCAGTTGAGGTCAGAGAATCCCGGCACAGGGCATTTTTTTGCTCACTTTGGGTTTCACAAAATCTGAATTCTGTGGAGGCTGCTGATGATGTAAGTGGTGAGCTGTTCCCATAAACCGTGAGGAGTAAAACACAAATCACCTCCGTTCCTGCCCCATGAAAATGTGCAGTTTGAGGGAGGGATGGACTATTTTCAGGCAGTTCCGTCTTTTTGTCAGATGGAGCCGTTCCCCATCGTGCTGGAGATCTGGGCTTTAACCTATTTTCAACTCACTGACAACTGGATTTGAGCTGAAATTAAATATTTCCTCTCCCACGACAGGATTCTTTTAAGAGTTTCTTGGGATTGGTCTTTAATAAGTCAATAACAATCAGCACTCGGGAGTGGCAGTAAATTCTGATGAATTATCTACTGTTGATGTATGGTCAATAAAACTCCTTCACAGTGGAAATAGCCTCGAGTGAGTGACAGACAGAAGGAGTTAGAGAATAAGGCATAAACAGTGAGGAGAATCTGAGGGGAGAATTTCTGCTCCTGGTTTCACCTCCAGGATGGCGGAGGGGCTGGAGAATCCCATGGGATTGTATACTGGTCAGAATTCCCAATAGGATTGTCCCTGCACCCCACCAATGATATAATGGGGTACTACCACAAAGCCAGTCTTATTAGTATATTAACATGCACTTAGTGCCCTTCCGCCTTGTATCAGCCCCCATGGAGATATTCTGGGATTCTGGATGGGGGAGCAGGAGGGTGAAGCCAGCACCTCACCCCACTTGTACGTCACTTTGTCTGCAAGGGTATGACATCTACTTGCTCCATCTCCACACACTTTAACAGGGTTAACGTCTGCTATTGTTGATGGTTATCCTGGTGTTCACCGCGGGGTGAAACCACTGCACTTCGAGGGCCTTTATACTTTTCAAGTTCTTTATTTTTCCACATTCTTTGCCTTAGCCTTTGAGATACAGAAAGAGAGAGAGAGAGAGAGAGAGAGGGCAGGAGGAAGACCAGAGAAACTAAAATAGGAAGGGAAGCTGAGAGAGAAAGAGCCAGGGAGAGAGAGAAAGAGACAGGCAAAGAGAGAGAAGGAGGTTATCGACCTTATTAACTGAGGTAGAGAATCTAAGGGCAGGGAAGTTATGATGGAGCTGTACAAAACACTGTTAAGTCCACAGCTGGAGAACTGTGTAGAGTTCTGGTCTATAGGAAGGAGGTGATTGCACTGGAGGGAGTGCAGAGGAGATTCACCAGGATGTTCCCTGGGATGGAGTGAAGAGAGGCTGTTTCCCTTCGAGCAAAGAAAGCTGAGGGGCAGCCTGATCAAAGGGTACAAAATTATGAGGGGCGTAGATAGTGTAAACAGGAAGAAATTTTCCCCTTGTGGAAGGTCGAGAACCAGGTGGCATAGATTTAAGGAAAGGGGCGGGAGAATTCAAGAGGATTTGAGGAAAAACCTTTCCACCCAGAGGGTGTTGGGAATCTGGAACTCACTGTCTGAAATGATGGTAAAGGCGGGAACGCTCGCAACATCTAAGAAGTATTTAGATGAGCATTTGAAACACCGTAGTATAGAAGGCTTTGGACCAAGTACTGGAAAATGGGATTAGAATAGATTGGTTCTTGATGGCCAGCACAGACACAATGGGCCAAAGGGCCTCTTTCTGTGCTGTAAAACACTATCATTCTTTGAGACAAGGAGATAAGAGAAAGACGGAGGCAGAGAGTGAGACAGACAAAGAGAAATAAGGAAGAGAACGAGGGAAAGGGAAAGGCAGGGAGGATGATGGGGAGATGGAAGTAAAGAAAGAACAAGACAGAAAGACAAAGGGACAAAAGACGAGAGTGGGGGGGAGATGAGGTATCCCCCTCTGACTCTTTATCTCCCCCTCCCTATCTCATCTTCTGTCTCTCCCTCTCTTTCTCTGCCTCTTTCATTCTATCTGAGTGTGAGACAGAGTGAGAATGAGAGAGATCAGGGAAGGCAGAAAGGAGGAGACAGGAACAGAGAGCTGAGAAAGAGGGAGACAAAAAGAGAGAGACTGAGAGGGAGGCAGAGAGATAGTAAGGTGCAGTGAAAAGCAGGCATCCTGACAGAGAGACAGAAACAGAGAGCCAGAGTCAGAGAAAGAGAGAGAAAGGGACAGATTGAGAGATAAAGAGACAGGAGCAGAGAATGAGAGAAAGGGAGAGAGGGAGACAGAGAGTGAGGAACAGAGAGCAAGACATACTGATGGAGGTACAGATAAAGGGACGGGGGAGGGCAGGAGAGAGGGCAGGAGGGAGACAGAGGGTGTGGGAGTCAGAGAGAGCAACAGAGAGGACAAGGACAGAGAGGAAGGAAGAGGGACAGAGCTAGAGAGAGGCAGAATGAGAAAAAGAGATAGACACAGGCATGAGCAGTAAGTAAGTGAGAAAGTAAGAATTTTGGAAACAGGTAATTAAATATGAATCTGACAAGCACTGTGGAAAAATTTGACGCAAGTTTTATGTGAATGTCATTTGAAGCAGATGAAATATTCACAGATGTGGCTGTGTGAACCTGCCTAAATAGTTGATTAAATTTGTAACGCAAATACAGTGCCTTTAAATAGTGGTAAATCTGTAAAAGGAAGGATTTATAATTAATGGCTGATATTTAGAATTCACTGTCAGGGATTCTACAACCATAGGAAATATCCATCCAAATTTCATAGGAACAGATGCTTTGATTTCTTCCAAACTGTCAAAAGCACCAAAAGTGTAAAATTGATTATAATAATGCTGCTTATTTTATCCAAAAATTCTCTCTTCCTTTCCTTAAGGTGTTGATTTATTCTGAAGACTTGTACTGAATTATGCAGAACGTACAACAGAGAAACAGGCCATTCAGCCCAAGTGGTCCGTGCTGGCACTTAAACACCCACCCGATATGATCTAACGCTTGTCTGCTTAACGTTTCCATCCATCTATACCGATCACTTTAACCACTCTTTGTGTTAACGGGTTCCACATTCTGATCACTCTGAGTCAAGTAATTTCTCCTGAATTCCCAATTGGAATAATTAGTGATTATTTTACATTTATGAAATCGTATACGGTAACATTCCATTATTTATTAATTAGTCCACACACTGAGTATTGTTAAATTATTTAACCCTTGGCGGGTTACTATAGCCAAGTCCTCTGTGACTTCCCTTTACACAGGGCTCACTGGATAAAAAGTCAGAGCGGATATTTGGGACCACTCACATCCCAACTGATGAGCGGGAGCCAAGCAACTGCCTCTGTGTAGAATCGGATATCTAACCAGAAACCCTCCCGTCTGGTCAGCTGTCCCCAATTCTGGGAAGAACACTTCTGGGAGAGGGTAAGGAGGGGGATAACTGGAATTGTACCAGGGAAGAACATGTTAGTTATGTGGGTGTCCTGAAGGAGCTGGGGTTGTATTTCTCAGGCCAGGGAAGGTTAACGAGAGGGCAAGAGGAGCATTCAAAACTATAAATGGTTTCGATAGAGAGGAAGAGACTGTTTTGGTAACCGGAGAGAACAGATTTAATATCATTGGCAGAAGAGCCAGGGGAGGAGATGAGGAGATTCGAAAGGGGAATTGGCGAAAGGTCGAAAGGAGAACAAAATGCCAACCCTGGGGAAAGAGCCGAGGGTCTGGAGAGCTCGGAATGGCCACGTGGATTCTGCAGTGCTGTCCGATTGCATTCTCCCATTAGCTCGAAGCCTCTATTGTCCCATTCCCCATCTTAGATAGAAAGGGAACAAGATATTGGCAGGGATACGCCTGTCAGAGGCAATCCTGATGGCAAAGGGATGTCTCGGAATAACTGTTATACTGTGGCTGCTGAGAATAGATAAGGCATAGAAAACATTACACCAGGGCCGTGAGTATATCGAGTCTTTCTCTGAGCCTTATACCGTCTCCAATAATCCCATTTAATACCCCCCACCCTCAGATCCCTGAAAGTGAGGGCCAGTGGCCCAGTTCACAGGTCGGTCTGTGGGATGACGGGGGTTGGATTGAGACCGGAGCTGTGTTCCTGTCATTGCCCTCCAGCTTTGGTGGAAGTGATCCCATGTCTATTTTATTGTTGAGGAAAGGAATCTGGGTGTAAAGGAGGCATCTTCAACCTGTCTCTTCCCCACCATTGACTGGCATGAGAGGATGTGGAGGTTAAATTCTTAAAAATATGGGATTCTACCTGAACCTGCCACAAAACTTCCTCCTTCAGCCTTACCCACACTGGGCTTTGAGAGACAGGGCCATGATGATAATATTTAAATGAGACTGCATTCCTCGCAGTGTAGCAGTTATTTAAGTTTAACTGCGCAGCCATACTTCCAGGGATTAGGAAGGTCAGCAGCTAAAGGGAGGCAGGAATGCTGGCATCAGCAGATCGCTGCATCCCCCCAAGCCCTCACCCCGCTTCTCCCCCCACCACCACCCCCCACCACCTCTCCCCCATTCCAACCTCGCTCCAGCTGACTGCCACAATCAATGTCCCTGCCCATGATCTCGGCTGCCCCCTCACACTCTCTCACTCACCCTGCAATCTTCAGAATCTCCCATCCTTGCAATGTCACCCTTCTTCCTGATTTTCTGGTGACAGCCTCCACCAAACTTGATTGCCAGGGACCTTTCCGAAGGAGTGAAGACAAGGGGAGTGGATGGAGTTAAGATGAAGATCAGCCGTGATCTAACTGAATGGAAGAACATACTGAAGGGGATATCCCTGGAACATCAACACTGCCCCTGTTTCTTTAACTGATGATTGATGATAGGGAAGTATTATAATCCAGGTCAGAAACCCCAAGATGTTTTATGAAGTCCGCCTAGACTATAAGTTTTGCAATTTGAAATTGACTCGGGTGAGCATGAGATGTTTCACTTTAGGTATGATTCAAATGACCCACTAGGGAGCTTTTATCAAACAAAGTTTAATTAAGAATAACACATAGAAAGAAAATTAGCAATAACTTTTACCAATTACAAACAAGAAAAAAACCATGATGTTATATAAACCTTAATAGTTAAATGCACTGTTCCAATACAACAAACCTCCTTATAAACACACACCTGTCTTAGCACAGAAAATAAGAATGCTCACGTGATGCTGGAACTTAGTCTTTTAGTTAGAGAAGTGATACTGACTTTCCAGCCTTATAACTTACAGCAGACTTTGAGGTAGATAATGCCACTGCTGGCCTCTCAGCTTTATTCAGCAAACCACTGCAAGAAACAGAGGCTACACCTGCCTCCAGTTATTCACTAGCAAACCACTGACAGCAGATCTTTCACTACAAGAGAGAGAGGCAAGAAAGACTGCTTCCAGTCTCCAATCCAAACAGCTTCTAACTAACCATTAGCCAATACTAAAAATGAAAAAACTCTGAAGAGAGAAAACAATCTTCCCACAGCAATTCAAAAAGGGTCACAAAGTCCCAGAGAGGGCATTAGGCCCAGATTAAAAATAAACAAAACCCCATTTAAACCATTTAAGCAGCAATAAAAGATACCACTACGGACCTCACGGTGCAGCGAACATGATTAAAAATATATTTCTTAAAGGCACAGTAGCGTCATAAAAGACTAGAATGGGCCCAATGGACTGGTGTCTCCACTCCTAAATGCAATGTATGTTGTAAGTTGCTGCTGTTGACTTCAGGCCATGGTGAAAAACTTTCCAGAGAATCTTGGAAATAGGAACAAAGAAAAGTTTTTATTATTTAAGGAAATAAGATATGTCAGGAAATACTTTTGAGTTTCAGCTATAGATAAAATACAATCCGCTGATAATTAGAGAGGCATTGATATCCTGGTTCTGAGAAAAATAAAGTATTTTACAATTTGGTTTAATACTCAGCTTTAAAGAGTAGAAATTCTATTACATGTTATCACATCTCCGAGAAATATTCATAAATTTCAAACACAATGAATCTCTTTGAAGTTCAATAGCTCTTATCCCAAGGAAATCATTTCGTAATTTTAACAAGATTTTTCAAAACACAATTAATTAAATCTGCATTTAATTTGTTTTCAGAGATGTTAGTTGAGGAAAGATTGTTGACTGGGACACTGGGTCAAATCCCAGCTTTTTACTGAATGGATGACTGGAATCCACAGGACAGGGTGTACCCAGGAATGGTGATGGTGATGGTGATATCTGGGATATGGTCTGATAGGTATGACTCTGTGAGAATGACTGCGTCAGGCTGGTTAGTGACTATCCTGAGAGACAGCTCTCCCAATTATAGCACCAGCTCTCAGGTGTTAGTAAGGACTTCATCGGGTCAACAGGCCCAGGTTTGTTGTTGCCTTTTCCAGTGCCTAGGCTGATGCTGAGTGGTCCATCTGATTTAATTCCTTTAGTAAGTTTTAGCAGCAGTTTGATATAACTGAGTGGCTTGCTCAGTCATTTTGGAAAACAGTTACGAATGAATCACATTGCTGTGTGTCTGGAATCACATGTCGGTCAGACCAGGTAAGGACGGCAGATTTCCCTCCCTCAACGACATTAGTGAACCAGGTGGGTTTTTATGGCAGTTGGCAATGATTTTATATTCAATATTCTATGATTAGCCTTTTAATTCATTAACCTGGGTCTCTGGATTACTGATCTGGTGACATTACCACTGAACCACCAACTTCTCCTACTTTAATCTATGTGTGTTCGCAAATCTTGCAGCATCTTTTCCCTCAGCCTTTACATGTTGTGGAAACCCCAGCTTAAACCCTCGGTTAATACGGTAAATGGCAGTGACATTGTAGGTCACGTGAGAATGTACTGACGTGGATATAAAAGAGGTCATGTGGCAGAAGGGCAAAGGTTATCTCTGGGAGCGCAGGTCAGGCAAAAGTACTGAATATCATTGTTGAGCTTCGGAATGATTACTTTTGTTGGAAATCCTTCAGCGATTTAAAGAATCCATAACATCCTACAGATGTCGCCATGACTAGGCATGCCTTATGCAAAGAAAGACTCCAGTAACACTGGGCAGGTATCCTCCCTATCTGCTCAACAGAGGAAGGTAAAATTTGCCAGGGTTTTTCACTGGGTGACTGTCACCGTGCATTTTTAACCAGCTGGGATTGACTACAGTTAGAGGCTGAATTCTCTGGCCAGTCCCCATTATGGGTGCAGGGTGGCACAGTGGTTAGCACTGCTGCCTCACGGTGCCAGGGACCCAGGTTCGATTCCAGACTCGGGTCACTGTCTGTGTGGAGATTGCACCTTCTCCCCGTGTCTGTGTGGGTTTCCTCCGGGAGCTCCAGTTTCTTCCCAAAGATGTGCAGGTTAGGTTGATTGGCCAAGCTGGGTTGCCCCATAGTGTCAGGGGGATTTGTGGGGTTGATAGATGGGAGTTACAGGGCTAGGACCTGGGTGGGATTGTGATCGGTGCAGACTCGATGGGCTGAATGGCCTCTTTCCACACTGTAGGTTTGTTTGATTCCTGCCCACCTCCACTGCCAGCCAGCGAGAATGGAGAATTTAGCGCTCAGCCAAATCTCTGTTCACTGCAGCGGGACTGGAAAATCCCATCCCTGGGCAAGATCGAAGGACGGGGCCCTGAGTTACCCAAGCCTCTGCTTCCATTCTTGGCAGCACAGACTCCAGGTTGGGATGGAGTTTGCAATGCCTTGTTCAAGATGCCACATTTCAGACCTAAATCTGCTTCAGACAGTGAGACAGGAACAAGCCATTCACTGCAGCTGGCCTTTGCTAATGTTTATGCTCTAAACAAGCCACCAGCATGCTATTTAATTTGGATCAAATGGCATCCACACCAAACCTAATCCTATTCTGATCCATCATCCGAGCATCTGTGCGCTTCCTGCAGGATAGTAACTAGGAGCAGGAAACAAAGCCAACTGTCTCCTTTCCAAAGCAGACATGCTGTAGCTGTGTTAATACAGCTCCTGACTCCTTGGCAGACAGAAGCAGCCTCAGTGCAGATTGGAGTGAAAGTACAATCCTGTGACAGAAGGAAAAGGAAAAGGAAAACAAAAAGAAAATCTTTTTAAAATGTCACAAGGCAATTTCTCAAGCAGCAACACAATGGATTCAAACAGTTTGACCTTGGCTACCGATCAAACTAGCTGTGGTTTCAGCAGTTATCAGCTGGTTTGTCATATTGTGCATCATGCTGTCAAAAAGATTGAAAGAAATACTTGAAATGACACAGTCTTTCAGATGAGACATTAAACCAAGACTCTGTCTGCCCATCAGGTGGCCGTGAAAAATTCTGTGCGACTATTCAAAGAGAAGCCGAGGAGTTGTCTGTGTCCCAGCCAATATTTATCATTCAACCTCTCGAAAGAAGGGATTATCTGGTCATGCATCTCTTTGTGGGAGTTTGTTGTGCCGAAATCAGCTGCTGTAGTGACCGTGGGGGAGACACAGTAAATAGAACAAGTGGGAGCCGAAAGTTGCAAAGAGACAGAAGGAAATGAAGTGAGTGGATAGAACGGTGACAAATGGGGTTCAGTGCAGAGGAAGGACATGAAGTAGTTCATTTTGGATACAGGAAATACAGTCAGGATAGTTTCTAAATGGTAAGCATAAGGAACTATAAAGAAGCAAAGAAACTGGGGAGTCCGAATGCACAAATTATGAAAAAGTAATGCAAAATTAGAAAGAAAAGGTTGATTGTTGGCGATTAACTCATGGCGGATGGAAACAGGAGGAAGTTATAATTCTGTTGTTCAGAGTTTCAGCCAGATCCCATCTCAGTTTGGGAACCAAATTCCCAGAAGGAATATTGACCCTGGAGTGGGTGCAGAGTGGCTTCACCACAGTGTTGTTGTGGTTTGGAGGATTAGATTGTGAGGATAGATTCAGTAAATATATTTTCCTGAGTATAAAGGGTGTCCTGCTGTGCTGTTTAGCATGTTGAAAAGATCCAATGGTTAGATGGAGACAAACTATTCCATCTAGTGTTTTTTTTGGAAGGGAGTTCCAGAACAAAAATTAGAATTAGATCTTTGAGGAATGAATTTGGAACACATTTTTTTCACTGAAAGGATAGCGGAATTCTACTCCAGAAATGATGGATGTTCAAAGAAAAGGACTTTCCAAGATTAAGGTTGATTTTTGTTAGATTAATGACAGTTTTGGGAAAATGGAGTAAAGGGGGATGGCCCGGATCGATTTGATTGGAGGAGCTGACCCAAGGGGTGGAATGGCGAGGATTATCCTCAATGTTTCCATTCTGATAGCTACACATCAGAAAGTACATGATTGGCTATAAAGCGCTTTGGACCATCCTGAGGTGGTGAAAGGAGCTGCAGTTATTTAATTTCTTACACAGTGTGGAACTATCTCAGAGTGTTTCACACCATGGAATATTTTACTGGAACAACCTCCTGAGAAGTGCATCGGATTGTCAACCTGGATTACACGTCGTGTCCTTGTGTAGGATTAGAATCCAAAACTGTACGACACAAAGGTGAGATTGATGACAGCTGAACCTCTGGGAGGTGGTGGGTGGGGTGGGGTTGGGGGGGGGGGGGGGGGGGGGGTGGGTGGGGGGGGAGGTGGTAAAGGGGGGCGTGAGAAAGAGAACAAAAGTTGGCGACTCTTATTCCATCATTCTGAAACAGTGAGGTAGTTGGGGAGGTGTGAGTGAATTGGATTTAGCACAAACCATTCACTCTTGCCAGAGAAGTAAGTTTGTCTGTCGGAACTGATAGCTGGGAGTCCTTCGGGAAAGGTTCAGGGAAAAGGACAGCAGAAGAAGCCAACACTGACATTTTGCTAACTTGTCTTTACTTGCAGCTTTGACCCTTGACCCTGTTGTCAATGGAAGCAGATTCACACCGCCCAAAGCTCTTGACCTTGGAGTCACACAGTAAAGAGATGCGTTCACAAGGGATTGGGCACATTTCCATATTCATTCGAACTGGGAAGAAGATGGATGTGAAAACATTTCAAGAAAGAAGAAAAACCCCAAAAGAGTACTGACATCAGTGAAACTAACTTCCCCAACTCTTCAGGACTGAAACACACACGTTTCCTGCTTGTGAATTCCATCACTTGGTCTCCATCAAAGTGGAATCCAAAATGCCAGCCTCACTGTCTCCCTAATCCTTCGAAGTGGGGCTGGAAACGATGGATGTGAAAACATTCAAGAAAGAAGAAAAACACCAAAAGAGAACTGACATCAGTGAAACTAACTTCCCCAACTCTTCAGGACTGAAACACACACGTTCCTGCTTGTGAATTCCTCACTTGTCTCCATCAAAGTGTCCCTCTGCATGTGGGGGAGAAAAACAGACTCACCACACACACTCACACACTCACACTCACACACACACTCACACTCACACACTCACAAGCCTCACCCAACTCCAACACACACGTTCTTGAATCACACTCAACCTCACACACTCACCCACACACTCACACCCTCACACTCACACACACACTCACTCCCTCACACCCTCACACTCACACTCACACACTCACACCCTCACACCACACTCACACACTCACACCCTCACACCCTCACACTCACACTCACACACTCACACCCTCACACTCACACTCACACTCACACCCTCACACTCACACTCACACTCACACACTCACACCCTCACACTCACACTCACACACTCACACCTCACCACCCTCACACTCACACTCACACACTCTCACTCACACACACACACACACACTCACACACTCACACACTCACACCCTCACACTCACACACTCACACTCACACACTCACACTCACACACTCACACACACACTCACACTCACACACTCACACTCACACCCTCACACACTCACACTCACACTCACACACTCACACTCTCACACCCTCACACACTCACACACTCACACTCACACCCTCACACACTCACACACTCACACTCACACCCTCACACCCTCACACACTCACACACTCACACACTCACACTCTCACACCCTCACACACTCACACACACACTCACACTCACACACTCACACTCACACCCTCACACACTCACACTCACACTCACACACACACTCTCACACCCTCACACACTCACACACACACTCACACTCACACACTCACACACTCACACACTCACACCCTCACACACTCACACACTCACACACTCACACCCTCCAACACTCACACCCTCCAACACTCACACCCTCCAACACTCACACACTCACACACTCACACACACCCTCCAACACTCACACCCTCACACACTCACACCCTCACACACTCACACACACACTCACACCCTCCAACACTCACACCCTCACACACTCACACCCTCACACCCTCACACACTCACACACACACTCACACCCTCACACCCTCACACCCTCACACACACACTCACACACTCACACCCTCACACACTCACACCCTCACACCCTCACACACTCACACACACACTCACACCCTCACACCCTCACACCCTCACACACACACTCACACACTCACACCCTCACACACTCACACCCTCACACACACACACCCTCACACACACACCCTCACGCACACACACCCTCACACACTCACACACACACTCACACCCTCCAACACTCACACCCTCACACACACTCACCCTCACACACTCACACCCTCACACACACACACACTCACACACACACTCACCCTCACACACTCACACCCTCACACACACACACACTCACACACACACTCACCCTCACACACTCACACCCTCACACACACACACACTCACACACACACACACCCTCACGCACACACACCCTCACACACTCACACACACACTCACACCCTCCAACACTCACACACTCACACACTCACACACTCACACACACACTCACCCTCACACACTCACACCCTCACACACTCACACCCTCACACACACACACTCACACCCTCCAACACTCACACCCTCACACACTCACACCCTCACACACTCACACACACACACACACTCACACCCTCACACACTCACACCCTCACGCACACACACCCTCACACACTCACACCCTCCAACACTCACACCCTCACACACTCACACCCTCACACACACACTCACACCCTCCAACACTCACACCCTCACACACTCACACACACACTCACACCCTCACACACTCACACCCTCACACCCTCACACACACACTCACACCCTCCAACACTCACACCCTCACACACTCACACCCTCACACACACACTCACACCCTCCAACACTCACACCCTCACACACTCACACCCTCACACACTCACACACACTCTCACACCCTCCAACACTCACACCCTCACACACTCACACCCTCACACACTCACACACACACTCACACCCTCCAACACACACACCCTCACACACAGACACACACCCTCACACACAGACAGACACACACCCTCACACACACACACCCTCACACCCTCACACACACACACTCACACACACACCCACAGACACACCCTCACACACATAGACACACTCACTCACATACTTACACACACACAGACACACTCACAGACACACATTCACAAGCATTCACAGACTCACACACACTCACAGACATACACACTCACACAGACACATTCACAGACACACACACACATACAGATACACACATGGACACACACATAGACACACACACTCACAGACACACTCACAGGTACACACACACACACAAAATTCTATCTTGTACATTTAGAAGAACTTCACAGAAATAGCTCTGACAGACATGTCAGTGGTAAATTTGTGCTGAATTCACAAGCTGAATTAACATCAACATTGTCACATCGTGTGATAATAATTACCAGGATTAACATCCTCCTTAACGCTTCAGATTTGCATCACCGAAAATGTCACATCTGCCCTTCCAATGTACATTATGCTAATAGCGGACAGTGCTGGAGGGCGGAATCTGCAGCCGGGGTCAGAGTCATCGTGATCAGCTCAAAGTGCGACCACAAGAAAGATTCCGCTCTCTCACACTGCCCTTTCGTTCCATGTTTCAATATCCATCATTACATTCTGCACCTTCTGACACTGCAGTACCCCCTCAGTACTGCTCACTGAACAGAGGGTCAGTACTGAGGGAGTGCCGCACTGTCAGAGGGTCAGGACTGAGGGAGTGCCGCACTGTCAGAGGGTCAGTGCTGAGGGAGCGCCGCACTGTCAGAGGGTCAGTGCTGAGGGAGTGCCGCACTGTCAGAGGGTCAGTGCTGAGGGAGTGCCGCACTGTCAGAGGGTCAGTGCTGAGGGAGCGCCGCACTGTCAGAGGGTCAGTGCTGAGGGAGTGCCGCACTGTCAGAGGGTCAGGACTGAGGGAGTGCCGCACTGTCAGAGGGTCAGTGCTGAGGGAGTGCCGCACTGTCAGGGGGTCAGTGCTGAGGGAGTGCCGCACTGTCAGAGGGTCAGTGCTGAGGGAGTGCCGCACTGTCAGAGGGTCAGTGCTGAGGGAGCGCCGCACTGTCAGAGGGTCAGTGCTGAGGGAGTGCCGCACTGTCAGAGGGTCAGGACTGAGGGAGTGCCGCACTGTCAGAGGGTCAGTGCTGAGGGAGCGCCGCACTGTCAGAGGGTCAGTGCTGAGGGAGCGCCGCACTGTCAGAGGGTCAGTGCTGAGGGAGTGCCGCACTGTCAGAGGGTCAGTGCTGAGGGAGCGCCGCACTGTCAGAGGGTCAGTGCTGAGGGAGTGCCGCACTGTCAGAGGGTCAGTGCTGAGGGAGCGCCGCACTGTCAGAGGGTCAGTGCTGAGGGAGCGCCGCACTGTCAGAGGGTCAGTGCTGAGGGAGCGCCGCACTGTCAGAGGGTCAGTGCTGAGGGAGTGCCGCACTGTCAGAGGGTCAGTGCTGAGGGAGTGCCGCACTGTCAGAGGGTCAGTGCTGAGGGAGCGCCGCACTGTCAGAGGGTCAGTGCTGAGGGAGCGCCGCACTGTCAGAGGGTCAGTGCTGAGGGAGTGCCGCACTGTCAGAGGGTCAGTGCTGAGGGAGTGCCGCACTGTCAGAGGGTCAGTGCTGAGGGAGTGCCGCACTGTCAGAGGGTCAAATGTTGTGTCAGATGCGAGTGTTGAATTCATAGAATCCCATTAGGCCCAGTGAGCCTGCGCTGAGTCTCTGAATGAGCATTTTACTCAGGCCCACCACCCCAAACTATCCCCACAAAACACACACGTTTCCCACGGCCAATCCACCAACTCTGCACGTTTTTGGACTGCAGTAGGAAACTGAGGCATCCGGAGGAAACCCACACAGACATGAGGAGAATGTGCAAACTCCACATAGACAGTCACCTGAGGTCAGAATTTAACCTAGGTCCCTGACAGTATGAGTCAGGGCTAACCACTGGGCCATTGTGGTCTGTACACCCTACTCCAGGTGTTGAAAATGAATCATTTTGAGCGCTGGTCTGAACACTGATCCTGGGGAACCCTATTATAAACATTCTTCCATTCTGAAAATCAATTGTTCCCCATTACTCTGTTCCCTGCCACCCAGCCAATTTCATATCCATACAATCCTACAATGCAGAAAGAGGCCATTTGGCCCATCAAGTCTTCACCAACCACAATCCCACTCATTCCCTACCCCCATATCCCTACATATTTACCCGCTAATCCCTCTAACCTACGCATCCCTGGACACTAAGCATGGCCAATCAACCTAACCCGCACATCTTTGGACAGAGGGAGGAAACCAGAGCACCCGGAAGAAACCCATGCAGACACGGGGAGAATGTGCAAACTCCACACAGACAGTGACCCGAGCCGAGAATCGAACCCAGGTCCCTGGAGCTGTGAAGCTGTGGTGCTAACCACCGTTCCACTGTGCCACCCAGTATTGAAGTTGCCACTGTTTATTTTATTCCGTGGCTTTCAACTTCACCTTTGTTGACTAAACTGTTATTTTGGAAGTTTGTGTACACCACATTAACCATAATACCCTTATCGATGCTCTTGTTATCTCACGAAAAACTCAATCAAATCAGTTCAACACAATTTGCCTTTAACGCATCCTTGTTGGTTTTTCTTAACTCATCCACAATTGACAAAGTGATATTAACTTTGCCTGGATCACTATTTCTCAAAGCCTTCCCACTGTTAAACTGACTGATCTGTAATGATGGGTTCATCCTTTTATCAACAAGAGGTGACATGAGCCTGCTGGATCATAGCCAGTGCCCCTGCAATTTCTACCTCTGTATCCCTGGGTGCACCTGATTTGACGCTGATGACTTATCAACTTCAAGCACAGCCAGCTTCTCAGCTACGTCCTGTTTATTAAATCTTAATCCATCCAGTGTCTTAACTGCCTCCTTTTGATTACAACTTTGGTAGCATCTTCTTCTTGATAAAGACACAGAGTACTCAATTAGCATCATAGCCAAGCCCTTTGGCCCCGTGCTGAACTCTTCGTTTGATCCCAATTGGTTCTACTCCTCCTTTTAGTAACACTTTGTCACAGATATGCCTTTTGGATTCCCATTATGTTAGCTGCCTGTCTCTTCTCATACTCTCGCTTTGCTCTTATCTGAACCCAAGTCCTCACAGTGTTACCCTGGGTCTCTGGATTACGAGCCCAGTGACAATTCCACAACACCATTGCTTCCCTCCAGGTTCTCCGGTTTCCTCCCACAATCCAAGCATGTGTAGGTTAGGTGGAGTGGCCAAGTTAAACGCATTGGAACACACTGCTGGGGGAGATGGTGGGAGCAGGAGCCATTTAAGGGGCAACTAGACAAATACATGAATAGGATGGGAATGGAAGGATGCCGACTCCGTAAGTGAATATGGTTTTAGTTTAGGCAGGCATCCTGATCAGAGTAAGTTTGGAGGGCCGAAGGGCCTGTTCCTGTGCTGTACTGTTCTTTGTACTTTGTTCTTTATAAATTGCCCAATATGTCCCAGTATGTGTCGGGGGATTACCAGGGTAAATATGTGGGGTTATGGGGATAGGGCCTGGGTAAGGCATTCTGTCAGAGAGTCAGCATAGACTTGATGGGCCAAATGGCCTCCTTCTGCACTGTAGGATTCGATGGTTCTTGTGGCACAGTGCCAAATCATTTTCGGCCTTTAACACAGCATCTAGTGTGGAAGGACATGAGGAGTAGAGAAACAGAAGTGGGAGAACGACTAACAGCCATAATATTTCTATCCATTTATGTTACAAATCAATTCCTGTTTCAATAAGTCACTGATTCCACCAGAGACAGCTGGAGGGAGAGCAGACTCTGTTTGAATTATTTGCGTGGTAGTTTGTCTCAGATTCCCACTACCTCTGATTCAGGTGGCTTGGTAACACTAGAATTCTGAGTGTATCATCTCCACGTTTGTTCCAGCAGAATATTAAAGGAATTCTGCTTTCCAAGGACCTCTATCTTGAGGTGAAACATATTCCATGGCATTACATGAAAACAAATGGGGAGTTCTGGTAAAACCTGATCAATATATCGCCATCAACCAATACCACTTCCACACTAACCAGACACTCATCTCTCTGCTGCTTAAGCATCTTGCGGTTGCAAAGAGGCTGAACACTTATCGACATAATGACAATCCTTGAACTTCAAAAATAATTGATCAAATTCTATGAGATCCCAATAAAGTGACAGATAAATTATCTTTTTTGTTGGTCGTTAGTGCTCACTTAGCTAAAAGATATCAATGCTGCAGAATTAATACTTTCTCTGTCTGTATTGACACGCTGGTACAGTGGTTAGCACTGCTGCCTCACAGTGCCCGGATCTGGGTTCAATCCCCGTCTTGGGTCACTAAGTCTGCACACTCTCCCTGTGTCTGCATTGGTTTCCTCCGGGTGCTCCAGTTTCCTCCCAAAGATTTGCAGGTTAGATGCATTGACCATGCTAAATTGTGACCAAAGATGTGTGATTAGCAGGGTTAGTCAGGTAAACAGTGGGGTTACGGGGATCGGACCTGGGTGGGATGCTCTGCCGGACAGTCAGTGCAGACTCGATGGACTGAATGGCCTCCTTCCGCATGATAGGAATTCTATGATCTCTGATTCCCCAACATCAAACACTCTGATCTCTGGTGCAGAACTGCAGAAAAAAATTCTTCCCAAATGATGTACCTTGTTCCTACAGAGATTGAAACCTGAAGTATTTGAGTGTAAATATAATTGGTAGGTGAAGCGAACTTTAGGACAAGCGCGAGAGCAGACAACTGATGGGCAAAAATTGAGTCAGGAATCTGAGGGTAGAATAATGCTGCCCAAAAAGACAGGATCTGACCAGACACAAAGAGGAAGATTTGAGGAGTTTTAATTGGTTTGATATTGTCTCAAGCAAGAGTCCAGCAGACAATCAAAAGAACAATTGAAGCCGAGTAACAGCAGTTTACTGACCAAAAGAGGACTTCTCCTCAACAGCAAGAAGAAAAAGAAAAGATAGGAGCAGGCGGAGGCCATTCGGCCCTCCGAGCTTGCACCATCGTTCATCACGATTATGGCTGATTGTCCAACTCAATCGCCCAATCCTACTTTCTCCCCACAACCCTTGACCCCATTCACCCCAAGTGCGATATCCAGCCATCTCTTGAATACATTCAATGTTTTGGCATCAACTACTTCCTGTGGGAATGAATCCCACAGGCTCATCACTCTTTGGGTGAAGATAAACAGAAGACAAGGAGAGTGCAGATATCATCATTGGCAAAGATAAGAAGATGTTCACTGAGAGAGAGAACATCCAAGAAGACTGGCTAATTCCATTGCCCTAAACCTGAATCCTTGGCTTACGGTTCTATGTTTGTTACTTGTGCGATCTGTTGAATTATTAAAGTACAGAGCCATCTGAGATTTTTTGGTTCTCTGTAATCTGAGTCCATGAACCTCTGGAACATCTGGATTCCTACAACATTACTCTCAAGTAAGCAATCCAATTGCAACCGATGGCAACCAGTCTGATGGTCCCTGTTAGAAACTCTGCCAATTGCTGTCACTTTATGGACAGCTTTGCAATGCACAGTTGATGATAAAACTATACAAAACTCACATCACATTGGCACCAGTGGAAACATTCATCTCATTATTCTGAGATGTCTTTGAACAAGAGGTAAGTGATTAAGTCTATTACTCCTTAATTTAATTGTTCCACACAGTCCAGCGCGGAGGGGAATTCCACGTAGCACATTCTCTAGGACAGTCTGTTATAAACATTCAGAACAGCAGGAGTAGATTTAGACCAAGGTTTCCCAAACCTTTCGAGTTGCGGAACCCCAAACATTCTCATAATGTTGCACCCCTTCTTTGCTGTGAAGTAGAAATCAAACATAAAACCTGATTATTTTATTCGACAAAGAACTGAAGGCTGATATTTCTGTCGCAAATACATCAGCCAGCTACATACTTCCTTAACATTAACCCCCGGATAAACTGCCCTCCCATTGCCCCTTAACATTAACCCCCGGATAAACCACCCTCCCATTGCCCCTTAACATTAACCCCTGGATAAACCGCCCTCCCATTGCCCCTTAACATTAACCCCCGGATAAACCGCCCTCCCATTGCCCCTTAACATTAACCCCCGGATAAACCACCCTCCCATTGCCCCTTAACATTAACCCCTGGATAAACCGCCCTCCCATTGCCCCTTAACATTAACCCCCGGATAAACCGCCCTCCCATTGCCCCTTAACATTAACCCCCGGATAAACCACTCTCCCATTGCCCCTTAACATTAACCCCTGGATAAACCACCCTCCCATTGTCCCTTAACATTAACCCCTGGATAAACCACCCTCCCATTGCCCCTTAACATTAACCCCCGGATAAACCACCCTCCCATTGCCCCTTAACATTAACCCCCGGATAAACCACCCTCCCATTGTCCCTTAACATTAACCCCTGGATAAACCACCCTCCCATTGCCCCTTAACATTAACCCCTGGATAAACCACCCTCCCATTGCCCCTTAACATTAACCCCTGGATAAACCACCCTCCCATAGCCCCTTAACATTAACCCCCGGATAAACCGCCCTCCCATTGCCCCTTAACATTAACCCCCGGATAAACCACCCTCCCATTGCCCCTTAACATTAACCCCCGGATAAACCACCCTCCCATTGCCCCTTAACATTAACCCCTGGATAAACCGCCCTCCCATTGCCCCTTAACATTAACCCCCGGATAAACCACCCTCCCATAGCCCCTTAACATTAACCCCTGGATAAACCGCCCTCCCATTGCCCCTTAACATTAACCCCCGGATAAACCACCCTCCCATTGCCCCTTAACATTAACCCCCGGATAAACCACCCTCCCATTGCCCCTTAACATTAACCCCTGGATAAACCACCCTCCCATTGCCCCTTAACATTAACCCCTGGATAAACCACCCTCCCATTGCCCCTTAACATTAACCCCTGGATAAACCACCCTCCCATTGCCCCTTAGCCTATGGCTTATCCAGGGGTTAATGTTAAGGGGCAATGGGAGGGTGGTTTATCCAGGGGTTAATGTTAAGGGGTTAAACCACCCTATGGCTCCTTAACATTCACCACTTTAGGAGATAGTTCATTATGCTGACAGGTAGAGAAAATACGAAGGAGTACTGACCCCTCGTCTGAAACCATCACTGCTCCTCACACCATGAGGAGTGCGAGGAACTTTAAACATCTATTTGGCCAATCAGGGTCTGGCTGGTCAACCTGTCAGTGGCCAATTCTCAGAGAGGCCAGGCTCTGATTGGCCAATTCTCAGAGAGGCCAGGCTCTGATTGGCCAATTCTCAGAGAGGCCAGGCTCTGATTGGCCAATTCTCAGCGAGGCCAGGCTCTGATTGGCCAAGTTCAATTTTTGCTTTCCTTTGAATGGTGAACATCGAAATCAACTCCATCGATTATCGGAACCACCTCCAGGTGCATCGCCCCTTCAGGAAATACCTTTATCCTTTAGCACACTGTCAGCTTGGTGAGTTGTGCTACACCTTCCAGGTTCACCAGATGTTGTTTTTATGGGTTCCACAGACACAGACGATGGGGCCTCAGTGCTGACAGGTGTTAACATTATGCTATAACCAGGGGGGTTTACTCTAAAACCAGCTCCATTCCACCAGGGGTCAGTTCTCAACTTGGTGGAGCTCTGAATCAGCTCCTGAGTTCTCTCCAGAGACTGTCCGTCCAGCTGCAGTAGTGAGGGAGCATTACACCATTGGTACTTTCAGATGGGGCATTAAACTGCGGCTTCATTTGCCCCTTCGGGTGGGATCAGTGCCATTATTCAAAGATGAGGAAGGGAATTCTCAACTGTGTTCTGTTCTCAAAAAGCAGTTTATGTAATCATTATCTCATTGCTGTTTGCGGGATCTTGCTGTGTGTAAATCGATTGCCACATTTCACTGCTTTTGGAACACCCTGAGACCATGAAAGGCGCTATAAAAATGCAAATTTGAACTACACAGTGGAAAACGACTGGGCAGATCTCTCCTCTGTGCTGTGAGTACTTCTCCCTCAGTTACCTTCCACTTTAATTAAATCTCTGTGCAAATATCATATTCTTGGCTGCAACTCAAATCTTTAACATTTCCAATTAGTTACCATTAGTAAAATGAATACATTATTAGCAATTGCGTTGCGAATGGTTAGGTAAGGATATTAAATACTTAAGCCTCGATTTTGAAATGTTAGTGTCAGCCAAAGGGCACTTTGTGATTTTTTTTTATACGACATCTTTGCTGCGTGCTTTCCATTTATATCCCATTGTACATAACATTTCTGTGGCTGCAGCATTCCGTTCCCTCATTTCTCAAACAAATTGAAATATGAGTTGGGGGGGGGTTGGATTCTACATTTTTCCTCAATCCTCCATCAGGAGAAAGCGTAGAGTAAATCATCCATTGTCCTTGTGTGGGAATGTGGGAGCCCCGGAGAACCGGAGAGAGGAAGGTGGGGGTGGTGGAGACGGTCAGTAATGGGGGAGGGTTAATGTAAGAATTTTCCCGAGGCCAATCACCCTTTAGTTAATGATCTCTGAACACTGTTCAGTGGCTTCAGACAGCCAATCAGCCCATCGACTGCTGGTCAGAATGGAGCCAAGTGGTCCATCGTCCCCGTTCCCCCCGTTCCCCACCGCCCCCGGCTGCTCCTTTCCTGCTGGGCGAGCCTCCACTCACCTCATAGAATCATAGGTTCCCACAGTGCAGAAGGAGGCCACTCAGCCCATCAAACCTGCACCGACCACCATCCTGCCCAGGCCCTCATCTTCCTAACCCCATGCATTTACCCAAGCTTTCCCCCCCGATACTAATGGGCAACTTACTGTGGCCGATCCACCTAACCCACACATCTTTGAAGAGTGGGAGGAAACCGGAGCACCAGGAGGAAACCCACGCAGACACGGGGACAACGCACACACTCCACACAGACAGTGACCCACGCCAGGAATCGAATGCAGGCCCCTGATGATGTGAGGCAGGCGGGCTCACCTCTGTGCCGCCGTGCAGCCCCCATAATCAGGGGGATCATAGTCTATGAGGCCCGGGGGTAGATCTATAGATGACCCCCTGTGGCCATCATAATATCCCCCCCACCTCAAGTCTGTTTTATACCCGAACCCCTGCCATGGGGACGGGGGCGGGGATGGGGGGGGGTGGGGGTTCTGGCTGGTACAGTGGCACAGTGGTTAGCATTGCTGCCTCACAGCGCCAGGGTCCCAGGTTCAATTCTGGCCTCAGGTCACTGTCTGTGTGGAGCTTGCACATTCTCCCCATGTCTGCATGGGATTCCTCTGGGTGCTCCAGTTTCCTCCCACGGTTCAAAGATGCGTGAGTTACATTGATTGGCCATGGAAAATTGGCCGTGGATTAGTAGGTAAACGCATGGGGTTACAGGAGTAGGGCCTGGGTGTGGTTATGGTTAGTACAGGCTCGATGGGCCAAATGGCCTCCTTCTGTACTGTAGGGATTCTATGATTCTTGCAGTCCCACCTCAGGAGGGGCACTGGTCTCTTTCATTTCCATTTCAGAATGCATGGGGTCCTTCCATTCAAGACTCAATGCTGGCAGTGGTCACCCCTGTGACTGACAGTGAGACCTGCACTGCCACCAGCTCCCTACTCCTCACATGGTCCAGCTGATAATTTTTCCTGCATTTGGACTTTATACGAGGTCCCATTTTCTCCATTTAATCCTCGGGACCCAACTGAGGCAATCCCTGAAATTCCTCACATGGTAAGCAGTCTCACAACACTGGGTTGAAGTCCAACAGGTTTATTTGGTAGTAAACACCCCTAGCTTTCGGGGTTTGCCCTCTCATCAGGTAAGTGGGAGTTCTGATCACAAACAGGGCATATAAAGACTCACACAGTTTACAGAATACTGATTAGAATGTGAGTCTTCACAGTTAATCAAGTCTTAAAGGTGCAGACAATGTGAGTGGAGATAGCATTAAGCACAGGTTACAGAGATGTGTATTGTCTCCAGACAGTACAGTAAGTGAGGTTTTGCAAACCCAGGCAAGTCACGGGGGTTACAGATAGTGCGACATGAACCCAAGATCCCTGTTGAGACCGTCCTCATGTGTGCGGAACTTGGCTATCAGTCTCTGTTCAGCGACTCTGCGCTGTCGTGTGTCGTGAAGGCTGCCTTGGAGAATGCTTACCCGAAGGCCAGAGGCTGAATGCCCGTGACCACTGAAGTGTTCGCCAACAGGAAGGGAACAGTCTTGCCTGGTGATTGTTGACCAGTGTTCATTCATCTGTTGTTGTAGTGTCTGCATGGTCTCCCCAGTGTACCATGCTTCAGGACATCCTTTCCTGCAGTGTATCAGGTAAATAATGTTGGCCGAGTTGCAAGAGTATTTACCATGTACCTGGTGGATGGTATTCTCACGTGTGATGATGGTATCCATGTCGATGATCCGGCATGTCTTGCAGAGGTTGCTGTGGCAGGGTTGTGTGGTATTGTGGTCACTGTTCTCCTGACATTTGGATAGTTTGCTGCGAACAATGATCTGTTTGAGGTTGTGTGGTTGTCTGAAAGCAAGAAGTGGGGGTGTGGGGATAGCCCTGGCGAGATGTTCGTCTTCGTCAATGATACGTTGAAGACTCCGGAGAAGATGACGTAGCTTCTCCGCTCCAGGGAAGTACTGGACGACGAAGGGTACTCTGTCCACCGTGTCCCGTGTTTGTCTTCTGAGGAGATCGGTGCAGTTTTTTGCTGTGGCGTATCAGAATGGTCGATTGATAAGTCGAGCGCCATATCCTGTTCTTATGAGGACATCTTTAGTATCTGGAGACGTCTGTTGTGATCCTCCTCATCTGATCAGATCCTGTGTATACGGAGGGTTTGTCTGTAGGGGATGCCTTCTTAAGCATTCTCCAAGGCAGCTTTCACGACACACGACAGCGCAGAGTCGCTGAGCAGAGACTGATAACCAAGTTCCGCACACATGAGGACGGCCTCAACTGGGATCTTGGGTTCATGTCACACTATCTGTAATCCCTATGGCTTGCCTGGGCTTACAACATCTCACTTACTGTCCTGTCTGGAGACAATACACATCTCTTTGACCTATGCTTAATGCTATCTCCACTCACATTGTCTGTACCTTTAAGACTTGATTAGCTGTAAAGACACACATTCTAATCAGTATTCTGTAAACTGTCTGTGCCTTTATATGCCCTGTTTGTGATCAGAACTCTCCCCTCACCTGGCGAAGTGACAAACCCTGAAAGCTAGTGGCATTTACTACCAAATAAACCTGTTGGACTTTAACCTGGTGTTGTGAGACTTCTTACTGTGTTTACCCCAGTCCAACACCGGCATCTCCTCGTCGTTCCTGGGTTGCTGGTTTTAAATGTTCTGTCTGTTCTTACAGAATTCATTGTTCTCCTTCTGGGTCCCTTGTCAGGACTCCAGCCTCCCTGCCAGATTTGAGCTTAATCTTGTCTGAAGCCTTTGTCCCGTTAATAACCCCATTGAGGTGATTGCTGTTGTTGTGTGAGGGTTAATCCTATAGCTGAATGAAAATCGCACCGGTTTGTTCTCTATGGATGTTGCGTGTTGCTGATCTGATGTGTTTGACTCTGTTGGAAAGCATGGAAGTGTGACACTTGGTGCTGGGAAAGGCAGTGCCATTGTCAGAGGGCAGGAGGTCAGAGGTCAGATATCCCAGGCAGGCAGAAACTTGGTCATGGTTTCTCAACGGCACCATGGAAACTGGTGGACTTCAGGCCATGCTCCAACCATTTGGATTGCGTATCGATCATAATCAGGAACATGGAGTCCAGAAAAGTCCACGTGCACCCACACCCAGGGTTGACCAGACCACTCACATTGATATATGAAGGGGTTTTTTATTCTCCTGGCAGACTCACACTGTCTGACCAAGTCAATAATATCTGCATCAAGCCTGAGCCACCATACACAGCTCCCGGTCAGTAATGTCACCTCGAAAATCCCAGGAATGGCTGTGGCATAATTCCATAAGTATCAGACGTTGGCCTGAGTGAGGAACAACTGCACAGGAACGCGTGAGAAGGATACCTTCCTCAACACTGAGCCCTTTCATCAGGTGAGTGGGGAGTTCTGATCACAAACAGAATATATAATGGCACACACAGTCTACAGAATACTGATTCGACCAATACTTTGACCAATAGTCTTTCAGTTCATCTGAGGACTGTCCACTGAATCCTCCAGATTTGTGTCCAGTTCCTGATTTGTCTCACAGACACCAGCAAAAAACTGAGGGTCATTGCGACCTCTTCCACAACTGATGGTGAAGCTGGGCTAATGGGTAACAGCAGACAGCTCAGTGCACCGGCGTTAGCTATCCAGATCCCGGGGCAGCGCAGAGATATTCATAAACTGCCAGTAACAAGGGATATACTGTGTCCAGCTGGAGGCAATGGGGAGTATTGCCCTGTCTTCTTTATAAAGTCCCAGCAATGGTTTATCACCAGTCACTATGAGAAGTATCTACCATAAACATATTGATGGAACTTTTAACACCAGAAGCAACTGCCAATCCCTCTTTTGCGATCTGGGAATAGCTCCGCTCAACATCCAAGAGGGTCCTGGACAAAATCAAATTACTGCGGATGCTGGCATCTGAAACCAGAAGAGGAAGTCTCAGCAGGTCTCTGTGAGGAGAGAAAAGAGCCGGTGTTTCAAGTGCAGATGACTCTTTCTCAAAGCTTTAACAAAGAGTCAGTGCCAGCTCGATGGGCCAAATGGCCTCCTTCTCTGTAGGGATTCTATAAATACAGCAGAGGGGGTGTCAATTGGCCCACCCACCTGTGCTAACCTTTAGAAAGAGCTGAATCACTTGAGTAAAGGCAAAAATGTAACGTGCCCATCCTTTCAAGAAAGTCCTTGGGAGTCTCTCCACAGATGCTGTCAGACCAGCTGAGCTCTTCTCTTAGTTTCTGTTGGTTTTTTAGATTCCCAACATCTGCAGAATTTGTTTTTGTGAACATTCAGATAATTCTTTATATTCTTTTCAAAATAGAAAAAGAGAAGACTCTTGTTGAACGATGATATTTCAGTCATCAGAATGACTGCATTATTTGGCGCAGAAATATTCTCTTTCATTTCAAGGTAGTTTATGTACAAGAAAAACACAAATTCCCCATAAAATCAATTATTTAGATCACTATTTCAGTTCAGGACCATTTAAAGGTGATGTTGTTACCATGGTGAAGTGTCTTGTAAGATCCTGCACTATATTTATAGATGGAACAGAACACAAGAAATGTTCTGACTCAATACAGTGTCAAGCTTTCCTTCTGTCAATTACAATAGTTCTTCTTTTTTGGGTTAGAACATTCACGAAGAAAAGTTGCTATAGATGTAATTTCTGACACTGGGAGAATTGGATTTTCTCACCTCGGGATTCAGGGCGGCTGGAGTGTTGTACATCATTTCAATTGGAAGACCCAAGGAAAGGAGGGGCCATTCGAACCTGTGAGCTTGCTTTGCAATTCAACCAAATCAAGACTGATCTTCATCTTAACTCGATTCACCCGCCTTTGCTCCTTCATCTCCTTTCTCAGTTAAAACTCAATCTTGACAGCTCCAATTCACACACAAAATTTGGTGGAGTGAGTTCCAGGTTCCCACAATGTTTTGTGCAGTGAGTAACAGGCTGCAGCCAGAACATGAGCTCTACAAGTAAGCTGTTAGCTCCAGAATCTGGCCGAGGGGAGGGGCTAAAAGAGAGGAGGCCCCCAGTGTCTGAGAATAGCTGAGAAGAGCGATGGAGTGACAGAAATCTCAGCTGGATTTCTCAGCGAGTATTCCTGTTTCACCTGGCCTCACACAACTGAAGTCTGTTTTATCTTCAGGCTTCTCTCTTGGCCCAGCTGGTAGCTGACACTGATCCCAATTAAAATATTTTTCACTATCTGGGCCCTCGCTTCAGGACAGTCTCTGATTGTGTGGACCCAAACAAAGTTGCAGCAAGAGAGTGGTAAGTTCTTACTGATAACAACTTAATAATTGCAAAACAAAGAGAATCAACATCTAATCTTCCACTGTCCTGGTCATCACACCTGTGTGCAGTTTTGGGCGCCGCACCTGCGCAAGGATATTTTGGCCCTGGAGGGAGTGCAGAGGAGGTTTACTAGGCTGATACCGGAGTTGAGGGGATTGAGCTATGAGGAGAGGTTGAATAAACTAGGCTTGTACTCGTTAGAGTTTAGAAGAATGAGGGGAGATCTCATTGAGACGTATAAGATGATGAATGGGATGGATAGGGTAGAGGTGGAGAGACTCTTCCCGCTCAAAAAAGACAGTAGGACTAGGGGGCACAGCCTCAAGATAAAGGGGAGGCGGTTTAGAACGGAGTTGAGGAGGAACTTCTTCACTCAAAGGGTGGTGAATCTCTGGAATTCTCTGCCCGTTGAAGTGGTGGAGGCTGCCTCGCTAAATATTTTTAAGACGCGGGTTGATGGGTTCTTGATAAGAGAGGGGATTAAGGGTTATGGGGAGAGGGCGGGAAAGTGGAACTGAGCCACGACAGATCAGCCATGATCTTATTGAATGGCGGGGCAGGCTCGAAGGGCTAGATGGCCTACTCCTGCTCCTATTTCTTATGTTCTTATGTTCTTATGTTCAATGAGAATCCGAGATTTGTAGAGTTGTGGAGTTGTTACTGCACAGAAGGAGACCACGTGACCCATCTAGTTGAAGTTACCTTTCTGTAGAGGAATTCAGTCAGTCCCATCACTCTTTTTAATTCCTGTAGTCCTGCCAGTTTATTTCTTTCAAGGACCCATTCAATTTCCTCTTGAAATCATTCATCATCTCTGCTTCCACCACCTTCATAAACAGTGGGTTTCATGTCATAGTTACTCACTCTCTAAAGAAAGGTTCTTCCTCAAATCCCTCGTATCTCTTACCTGAAACCTTTAAGTAATACCTTATCCCATCTGGTTTTGTCTTCCTGAAACTTGTCATAACCTTGTACACCTCCATCAAATCTCTCCTCAATCTCCTTTGCTCCAAGGGGAATCCCAATTTCTCCAACTAAGTTTGTAGCTCAAATGCCTCCTTTCTGGAACTTCACCCAGATCCCTCTTACCCCTGGGGTCACTGTTTCAGAGGCTGCTACATCCCAGAAATGGCCACAGCCCGTGCTGGTATGAATGAGACTCAAAAAAAAGTAAAGTTTAAAGCTAAAGTTTATTTATCAGTCACAAGGAAGGCTTACATTAACACTGCAATGGAGTTACTGTGAAATTCCCCCAGTCACCACAATCCAGCGCCTGATTGGGTCAATGAACCTAGGCAGCTCATCTTTCAGACTGTGGAAGGAAACCAGACTGTGAGGAAATCCACGCAGACATGGGGAGAATTTGTAGACACTGCACAGACAGTGACCTAAGCTAGGAATCGACTCGGGTCTCTGGCGCTGTAAGGCAACAGAGCTAAACACTGTGCCATCGTGCTGTCCCCAAGAACTGCTGGCCATCTAAGGGGTTAACACTGTAAGAAGTCTCACAACACCAGGTTAAGTCCAACAGATTTATTTGGTAGCAAATGCCACTAGGTAAGTGGGAGTTCCTGACGAAGGAACAGCGCTCCGAAAGCTAGTGGCTTTTGCTACCAAATAAACCTGTTGGACTTTAACCTGTTGTTGTGAGACTTCTTACTCTGCTTACCCCAGTCCAATGCCAGCATCTCTGCATCATCTAATTGGTTGAAAGCTCTTGGAGGTGGGATGATCTGTTTCAGTATTGTTGGTTGAGAGATAAATATTGCCACAGGACATGAGAGAGAACTCTCCTGCTCCCCTCCAAAATATTTATTATCAATCTTTTACATTTACTTGATTGGGGGAAAGCCATGACTTCAGGCAATCAATTGCCCAAACCATGTAAAATAGCATGCTGGCTGTCAGGGCAGACAGACACAGCCTGACCTCTGACTTTCCAGCCAATGAGTAGAGACATTGCCTCCATCGAAATCCCAGCTATTGTCTTGGTTCACACGTGAAGAATGTATCTGACATGTGCCTCACATGTATTTTTACTGAATCATTGTGTCCATCTCCTTCATCATCCAATGAGTCCTGATTTCAGTTCCCCAACCTTTCAGCCTTCTTTGACTGTATCCAACCTGTACCTGATACATCTTCTACTTAAAAATCACCCACTGTTCCATTACAGTTTCTCCTGTCAGTTTTTGGTTGGACTCCTCGCATCTCACTGAATTTCACCCTCGTTCAATTCAGAAGTTCTATTTTGGATCATTCCTTACCCTGCTCCAATACGAGTCCTGATGATGCAATGATCACTCAATGATCCTCCACGAGCACATTGTCCACTTGGCTCATCTCATTTGCCAGCAACAGATCCAACAATACTTCCTCGTTGGACTGAGGACATATTGGTCAAGGACATTCTCATCATCACATTTCAGAAATTCCTCCTCCTCCTTACACTTCATTCTAACAATATCCCAATACATATCTGGATAATTAACATTCTCCAATACCTTATGATTCTAGCACATCTTTGTGATTCCTTCACACATTTGTTCCTTCAACTCTTACTATTTGGAAGCCTATAAAATCATCCAGCAGACTGATACTTTTCTTAATTCTCACTCCAATAAATGGATTCTGCCCTTGATCCACCCTCTCTTCTCAACATCCCAAATCAATGTTTTCCCTAATCAGTATTGTCATCCCAAATCCCTTTCTCACAGAATCCCTACAGTGCAGAAGGAGGCCATTTGGCCCATCGAGCCTGCACCGACCACAATCCCACCTAGGTATATTTACCCTGATGGTCCCGCCTGAAACTAAAGGGGTAATTTAGCATGGGCAATCACCATTACCTGCACGGCTTTAGACTGTGAGAGGAAACCGGAGCACCCAGAGGGAACCCATGCAGACACGGACAGAATGTGCAAACTCCACACAGACTGCGGCGTTGCCGGTGTTGGACTGGGGTAAACACAGTAAGAAGTCTCACAACACCAGGTTAAGGTCTAGCAGGTTTATTTGGTAGCACGAGCTTTCGGAGCACTGCCCTTTCATCACCTGATGAAAGTGACCAAATAAACCTGTTGGACTTTAATCTGATGTTGTGAGACTTCTTTCTGTGTCCACACAGACTGTCACCTGAGGTTGAAATGGAATCTGGGTCCCTGGCACTGTGAGGCAGCAGTGCTGACAAGTGTGAGACCACTACCTTTCGCATTTTTTCGAACACTTTGTATCTGTAAATATTAAAGGTCCAATCCTCATTATTTTTAACTGTGTTTCCATTATTCCAGTCTTGCCTGGTGATTATCGAGCGGTGTTCATTCATCCGTTGTTGTAACGTCTGCATGGTCTCCTCAATGTACAATGCCTCAGGACATCCTTTCCTGCAGCCTATCAGGAAGACCATGTTGGCCAAGTTGTAAGAATATGTACCGTGTTTATTACACGTAACTCCGGCATCTCCACATCACGTCCATTTATTCCAACAATAGAAGTTGAATCCCTTATGCAGCATTTCTCAATTCAGAAGGATCCAAAAACCAGGTAATGCCGTGGAAACGAGAATCCCTACCAGACATTGTTGCCTGGCAGATCTAGGTTTTGGCTCACTGATTTGGGTCCAGGATTAATGGCGGAAGCCAACCTGCTCCATTCCTCATCCTTCCCATCTCCATCCCAGCTAAGTTCAGCTCAGTGAGAAATCCACCCAGCTTTACCCTTCCTGCTATCTCTTCTAGTCCCATTCTGCTTGCCTTTGCTCAGATCACTACACTGTTCCACTGCCTCGATCTTTCTCTTTGGTTTACTTACTGATCTCACTTACTGACTGAGAGAATAGAGCCAACGTTTCGAATCTGGATGATCCATCATCAGAACTAAAAATTAGGGAAGTCTTACTAAAACCAGACAAGGCACTAATTAGACCACACCTGGAATACTGTGAACAGTTTTGGTCCCCTTATCTAAGAAAAGATATACTGGCATCGGAGGCAGTCCCGAGAAGGTTCACTAGGTTGATCCCGGGTATTGAGGGATTTTCTTATGGTTGAATAGGTTGTACTTTCTGGAATTTAGAAGAATGAGAGATGACTGTGTTGAGACGTACAGGATTCTCAGGGAATTTGACAGGTGGATACAGTAAGAAGTCTCAAAACAACAGGTTAAAGTCCAACTGTGAGGAATTTCTAGCTTTGACAAAGGGTCATCTGGAATCGAAACGTCAGCTCTTTTTTCTCCTTACAGATGCTACATTTTCTCTTTTGGTTTCAGATTCCAGCAGCCGCAGTAATTTGCTTTTATTAAAGTCTAAGAAGTTTATTTGGTATCACACCTAGTATTCCAGGTGTGGTCTAATCAGTGCCTTGTGTGGTTTTAGTAAGGCTTCCCTAATTTTTAGCTCTGACAAGGGGTCATCTAGACTTGAAATGCTGGCTGTATTCTCTCTGCACAGATACTGTCAGACCTGCTGAGATTTTCCAGCACTTTTTGTTTTTGTTTCAGATTCCAGCATCCGCAATATTGTACTTTTATCTTTTCCCTATTTTCATACTCCATTCTCTTTGAAATAAAGGTTAACATTCCATTCGCCTTCCCTATTAGTGCTGAACTTGCAGGAGAGCTTTTCGCAGGTCCTATGAAGGGGCAGTGCTCCAAAAGCTCGTGATACCAAATAAACCTGTTGGACTTCAACCTGGTGTTGTGAGACTTCTTACTGTGCCCACCCCAGTCCAACGCTGGCATCTCCGCATCATGACAGGGTAGATGCTGAGAGACTGTTTTCCCTTGTGGAAGAATGTAGGAACAGAGGGCAGAATCTCAGAGAAAGGGGTCACCCATTTAAAACAGAGAAGGAATTTCTTCTCTCAGACGGTAGTGAATCAGTGGAATTCTTTACTACAAAGGGCTGTAAAGCCTGGGTCATTAAGGTTGAGAGAGACAGATTTTTAATCAGAAAGGGAATCGAGGGTTATGGTGAGAAGGTGGGAAAGTGAAGTTGGGGATTATCACATCAGATCAGCGATGATCTCACTGAATGATGGAGCAAACTCAATGGGCCAAATGGCCTACTTCTGTTTCGACACCTTATGGTTTAATGACTTTAAGATCTAGAATAACAATCCTCTGCATCTCCACTTCTCTCCCTTCCTTTCTTCCTGTAAGACATTTCTCAAAAGCTCCTTCTTTGGCCAAGCTTTTGACCATCTGCTTTCATGTTGCTGTGTGTGGTGCAGTGTTGTGGCTTTTATAATTTTGCTTCATAACATTCCTGTGAAGAGTTCAGGGTGTTTTATTTTTTAACGATGCTAAATAAATACAAATTGTTATCAACGTTGTTCCCTCCCTAAACCTCTGCTTCTCACTGTTTTTACATTAAAAGGGCCTTTAAAACTATCTGCTTGACTCAATATTTGGCACCACACAATATCTCTATACTTAGTTCAGTGTCAGAATTAGTTTGATAACACTCCTCTGAAATGGTATCTTTCACTCCATTAAGTGGTGTAAAATGCAGCTTGTTGTTGTAATAGTCAGCGTTGCACCGGACCCAGGCACTTACCCAAAGAGCAGCTACTTTAACATTGTGGACTCTGATAGAATATTCAAATTCAATAGTGAGCAGGATATGAACTGAGCGAAAGCTACTAATCTTTTTTTCACCACCCTGCCATAAATAATATGACCATTTGAATATACTTCTGGAAGTCAACAAGTTCTTGATGCCAATTTGAATGGTTGTAGATTGTATTAGACCTACTCTTGGAATTAAGTATCAGAAGCAATCAATGTATACAATAAACCACGTTGCTTTTTATCTGGAATACAATAAATACGTGTGGTATTAATTTACCAGTGATAGTGATAAAAATATATCCTATTGAAAGACTGGATATTGACATCAATATCCTGCTTTATTCCGGTGAGTGATGAATCGCGTCCTAGCAGGTGTTATTCACTGTGGATAGATTAGCAAAATATCAATGACCATCACACAGAGGCAGTCAAATCTACTGGCATCAAAGAAGGGGAATAAGATAAATTAACTATCACAACCCATTCACCGCAGAGCTATAGAATAACACTACATTGCAATTTTCATGTAAATCAAATTGTGGCTGCTTCAATCCTCAGGAACTGGGTTTGACTGCGTAGATACACTGGGAGCTACAGGGAGGGGAGGGGGGAAGGGGGGAGCTACAGGGAGGGGAGGGGAGGGGATGCGGTAGGGTGGGTGGGATTGGGGTGATACAATGTGAAAACTTGGAAGTAAATACAGTGAAGTCCGTCAGAGGGATTTTTAACTCCGCCACCTCATTATCATTTTGTTTCCTGTCCAATCAGCATCAGTAAGTGTGAAGACCATACGGACAATGCAATTCCACCCTGAGTGTTTAAAAAACATGCTGCAAGAAGCAAGTGGAAGGATTGGCTTAGAGAGCTACAAAACTGTACTGTGGAGTTGAGATGGGCAAAGGCTGTTCCTCACCTCACTGATGCCTTTACGGAGGCTGCAAAGACCCAGCAGGAGATACATTGAGTGGGGGTGGGAGAAAAAAGTCTGCAGCTCAAACAAAGGTGTGGCTGGATGTTGCAGAGAAGGTTAGCAACAGGAATAAGAACATAAGAACATAAGAACATAAGAAATAGGAGCAGGAGTAGGCCATCTAGCCCTTCGAGCCTGCCCCGCCATTCAATAAGATCATGGCTGATCTGTCGCTGCTCAGTTCCACTTTCCCGCCCTCTCCCCATAACCCTTAATCCCCTCTCTTATCAAAAACCCATCAACCCGCGTCTTAAAAATATTTAGCGAGGCAGCCTCCACCACTTATATAGTATTACAGTCCTAAATCCAATACAAAAAGTGATCCAATCACCTCAGGAGGACAGTAACGGAACATTGCCCTATAGCTCACTCTACATTTCACTTGAATCCCCTCAATTTGCCTCCTCATCTCAGATCCAGAACATCACACCTCAGACCATTGTACCTTGGAAGTAGATGCATTCTTCTCTATTTCTGCAATTAAACATGTAACCATTGACACTCCACCTTTCACACATATCCATATTCTAATCCTTCAGCAACCCATCTGTCTACCCAATCAGACTATCATGTCCCACTATTCTTATTCTTAAGAAGTATTATTTCACTGGATGTGGGCGTCACTGGTGTTTATTGCTTATCTCGAATTTCCCTTGAACTGTTGGGTCTTTGCAACCTCCATGGAGGCATCAGTGGTGAGGTTCAGCCTTTGCCCAAACATTTCAGAGGGCAGTTAAGAATTGTTGAGGGTCTAGAGTCACATGTAGGCCAGAACAAGCAAGGATGGCAGATTTCCTTCCCTAAAGGACATTAGTGAACCAGATGGGTTTTTATGATAATTTCTTTGCAGTTATCGTTACTGATGCAAAACTTTTCAATTTCAGATCATTCATTGAATTTAAATTCCACCAGTTGTTGTGGCACATTTAAATCCTTGTTCCCAGTCTGGGCCTTTGGATTATAAATCCAGTGACATTGCCAATATTCCACCTATCCCCCTCACTCATAGATCTCTTTCTCACCTTACAGGAGATGAGAGCAGAGGACACAAGAAAGAAGACCAGAGATCAGCAAAATCATGCATACAACACTCAGTCACGTTGACCTAACTACCTCTGAAACTTGTTCTATCTAATGTCCAGTGAATAAAGGAGTGAGATCCTGTGAGGAGCTGTTGTCATTGTTACAGAATGACCAGGTGCCTAATGACAACTTCAAGCACCATTCACGAGTTTTATTTCCCACAAGACCTTCAGATATCCATTGGGGTTGATGCAATTTGTTCACAATGACAACAGCTCCTCCCAGGATCTCACTCCTTTTATTCACTAGACATTAGATAGAACAAGTTTCAGAGGTTGTTGGATTTTCAAGTGCGAAGTATTTCACACATGACCACAATTCACAGAAAGCTCTCTAGCTGCCTGGACGAGTGCACATTTCTGCTTTGTCGGATTAACAAGTGCCATGTCTACGTACCTGGATATGGTGTTTGTTAATTGATCAAGGCAGCATCTTGCTCGATATCCACCATCTTAAACATTCACTCTCTCTGCCACTGATACACACTGGCAGAAATGTGCACTGCAGCAACTCACCCAACTTCCACAGGCAGCTCCTCCCAAATGCATGATCTCTCTAGAAGGACAAGAGCAGCAAATACCTGGGAACACCACCACCTGTAAGTCCCCCTCCAAGCCATTCACCGTCCTGACTTGGAAATACATCTCTTTTCTTTCATAGTTATTGGGTCAAAATCCTGGAACTCCCCTCCCTAACAGCATCATGGATGTACCTACACCATGTGGACTGTAGCAGTTCAGGAAGACAGCTCACCATCACCTTCTAAAGGGCAATTAGGAATGTGCAACAAACGTTAGCCTACCCTGCAATGCCCAAATCATGAACAAATTAAACAAAGATGCTGGAGTTAAGATAAGTAGTGATAGTGTGTGTCAGAGGGATCAGGGCTGTGAGCTCTGTTCAGCTGAATGCAGATATCATACCCTTGGGGTCACCAATTGTGAGAACTCATAAATGTCTCTGGCAGATCCCTGGGAAGGATTCAGAGGCAAAAAAAATGTAAGGACTGTTACAGCCGTTCATAAAACTTGTCCTCCAAATCCCATTGGTAAGGATCTTGCTCCAATGGGCTTTGAATATCTGTCAGCAGCTAAGCAACACTTTGAACCTCCTGAGACACTGGTGTTCCAACATGTCCAAGAAGCTGATACTCTGCCTGTAAGGACTGGCTGTTGAGTCTGGTCTCCTGCAAGCTTCACCTCAATAATAATTCCCTGTTCCCTGTGGAGATCTATAAGCAGTAGACTGCTGCCCCTATTCTACTCTTCATCATCTAGATCCTCATCCCTGGTCCAATCTAATGCAGCGTAAGTGACACCGATACTGATCAGAATTTCAAAACACAAATCAAATTTCCAATGTGTAGGTGAGACCTCCAAATTGTGTAAGTTGCTGTGAACGAAGCTTTTCACAGACAGAGGTAAGAAAGGAGTGTGTGGATGCAAAACTACACCTGAGTGAGATGTAAATTGAGTGAGGAATTGGGAATTTGATTCAGCCGGGAATTTCTGGGGAGCTTCTCTGAACATTAAACTTAGACTAAGAATTAGGCTCTTACTGTCAAACATTATTAAAAAGCCTAGTTAACCAGCACAGTTAACTAGCCAAGTTAAACACTCTAGTTAACCAATTTAGTAAACCAGCTGAGTTAAACAGACTTGTTAATCAGCCTCGTTAAACAGGGAGTTAAACAGGAAACCTCAGGTGTAGCTGGCTGGAATTAGTTGCCTTCAAGAGGTGTTAATGATTGTATCAGTAATTGAGTCAGAGTCTGTCAGAATGAGATATGGTTTGAGTGGGGAGCTGAGAATTCAGTGCAGGGAGAAAGAGGGGCTCCTGTTTCTACTTTGTTCCAGCTTTTAATTTTTTTTTATCTTTTAGGGCAAGCCAAATAAACCAACTCAAATGAACTCAGGGACAAAGTAAACGGGGCAGCTCCCCAAAAGGAGGGGGAACAGCCCAAACAGAAACAAAGTGCAAAAGGATCTTAAAACATCAAATCAAAATGTGATTATTGGGGTCGGTAATGCAAGCCTTTAATGACTGGTGAGTTTTCTTCTTTCTCTCTGAGCCAGTTAAATGGAATTCCCAATTAGCTGTGTAAATTATTAACTAATTATATTAATAGTGTTGGACAGACATGATTAGGCTGGAGGTGTGCCTCGATTGCAGCATGTGGGAAATTGTGGAATGGACTGCAATGTTAAACAACCACTTGTGCAGAAAGTTGCTGAGCTGGAGTCTGAGTTACGGATGTTGTGGGACATCAGTGAGGAGACGGGTTAATGGATACTTTGTTCCAGGTGGCAGTCACTCCTCTTGATTCTGTAGAACCTTTTGAGGTGGCCAGGGACGGGATGTGGGTGTGAGTCAGGCAGGTAAGGGGAACCAGCAGGTAGTGATGGAGGGGCCTCGGCTCCTGATCTTATCCCAAAGGTACAAAATGCTTGATATACTGCAAGGTAGACACACAAACTGATCATGGCACCCCTGGTGAAGGATGACATTAAAAGAGGAATGATAGACACTATTGCCAGCGGGATAGATACTGTTCTCTGCAGTCATGAGTGAGAGTCTAGATGGTTCCAGGAATCCAGATATCTGCTCTGGGATGGAGAGACATTAGTAATGGGAGGGTGCAGTTGTCATGGTCCATGTTGATACCAATGGTATAAGTAAGACTAGGAAAGAGATTCTGTAGAGAGAGTCTGAAGAAGAACTCTGAAGGTAATAATTTCTGGATTATTACCTGAACCATGTGCAAATTGATGTGAGGAATAACGATTAGAGACACAAATGCCTGGCTCAGAGACTGGGCTGGGTGAAATGGTTTTGGATTTAAGGGTCACTGGCACCAGTAATGGGGAAAGTGGGAGCTGAATCATTGGGAGATCTGAATTGTGCTTATATCTGTGATTTGGCGAGCCATGTAGCTAGGGAAATAGAGAGCTTTAAACTAACTGATTTTGATTTGATTTTATTATTGTCACATGTACTAACATACAGTGAAAAGTATTGTTGCACGCCAAACAGACAAAACATACCATTCATTAGAGAAAGAAAGGAGAGCGCAGAGTGTAGTGTCATAGTCATAATTAGGGTATAGAAAAAGATCATCTTAATGCAAGGTAGGTCCTTTCAAAAATCTGAGGGCAGCAGGAACGAAGCTGTTCTTGAGTCAGTTGGTACGTGACCTCAAACTTTCGTACATTTTCCTGAAGGAAGAAGGTGGAAGAGAGATTGTATGGGGCCCTTAATTATGCTGGCTGCTTTGCCGAGGCAGTGGGAAGTGTAGACAGAGTCAATGGATGGGAGACTGGTTTGTGTGATGGATTGGGCTACATTCACAACCTTTTGTAGTTCCTTGTGGTCTTGGGCAGAGCAGGAGCCCATACCAAGCTGTGATACAACTAGAAAGAATGCTTTCTATGGGGCTTCTGTAAAAGTTGGTGAGAGTCATAGCTGACATGCCAAATTTCCTTAGTCTTCTGAGAAAGTAGAGGCGTTGGTGGATGAACAGGGATATCCATTGCTTGTTGAAGTCCAGGTCTGAGGTGTTCAAGTCAGGCGACAAGAAAGCCAGGTACCATCTAAGGAGATCCATCAAAGATGCCAAAAGACAATACTGGACCAAGCTAGAGCCCCAGACTAGCCACACCGACCCCTGCCAACTATGGCAAGGTCTGCAAGACATTACAGGCTACAAGATGAAGGCTGTAAAATTGCCGGCTCCAACACAGCCCTTCCGAATGAGCTCAATGCTTTATGCTCCATGAACCTCTATCTGGGGGTCACCATTGCAGATGTTAGACCAACTTTCTTGAAGGTCAACCCATGGAGAGCAATTGACCTGGATGGGATATTCAGATCCTGTGTGGATCAGCGGGTGGGGATATACACAGACATCTTCAACCTCTCTTTACAACAATCTGAGATCCCCATTTGCTTCAAGAAGATGACCAACATCCCAGTACCTGAGGAAAAACCAAGCAGCGTGCCTTAATGACTATCGTCCAGTGGCTCTGACATCCACTATTATCAAGTGCTTCGAAAGGTTAGTCATGGCATGAATCAATTTCAGCCTCCCGGACTACCTGGATCTGCTACAGTTTATCTACCACCGCAACAGGACCACAGCAAACATCATTTCCCTGGCCCCATACTCAACCTTGGAACAGCTAGATTACGGGGACGCCTATGTCAGACTCCTATTTAATGACATTTGCCAATTTTAAGGGCGTTGAAATGGTCAGTGGATAGGCATATAGATAACATTGGAATAGTTTAGGTTAGAGGGTCATTAGATTGGTTCCACTGGTTGGCACAACATCGAGGGCCGAAGGGCCAGTACTGCACTGTAATGTTCTATGACTACAGCTCAGCCTTCAACACTATTATTCCCATGAAGCTCATCTCCAAACTCCGTGGCCTGGGCCTCGGTACCTCCCTCTGCAACTGGATCCTGAACTTCCTAACTCACAGACCACAATCAGTAAGGATTGGCAACAACACCTCCTCCACCATCATCCTCAACACTGGTGCCCCACAAGGCTGTGTTCTCAGCCCCCTACTATACTCCTTATACACCTGTGACCGTGTGGCCAAATTCCCCTCCAATTCGATTTTCAAGTTTGCTGACAACACCATCGTAGTGGGTCGGATCCCAAACAATGACGAGATGGAGTAAAGAATGAGATCAAGAATCTGGTGAACTGGGGCAGCAACAATAATCTCTCTCTCTCAATGTCAACAAAATGAAGGAGGTTGTTATCGATTTCAGGAAGCGTAAAGAAGAACATGTCCCTGTCAATGGGGATGAAGTGGAAAGGGTCGAGAGCTTCACACTTCTGCATATCCAGATTATAAACAACCTGTCCTGGTTCCCCCCCATGCTGACAGTATAGTTAAGAAAGCCCACCAACTGGGGAAGGGATGATGTTTAGAAGAGTGAGAGGGGTTCAGGTTGAAACTTAAAATTCTAATGGGGTTAGAATTCAGAAGATTCAAAGAATATTTACAGTGGTGGGGGAGTCCAGAACGGGTAGGGGTGGGGAGGGGTGTCATAGTTTGAAGATAAGGGGTAAACCTTTTAGAACTGAGATGAGGAGAAATTTCTTCACCCAGAGGGTGATGAATGTGTGGCATTCACTGTCACAAGAAGTAGTTGAGGCCAAAACGTTGTCTGATTTCAAGAAGAAATTAGATATAACTCTTGGGGTTGAAGGTATTAAAGGATATGGTGGAAAGGTGGGATCAGGATATTGAATTTGATCAGCCATGATCATAACGAATAGCAGGGCAGACTCGAAGGGTCAAATGGCCAACTTCTAGAGTTGATGCTTCTAGTTCCTATATTGGGGAAGATTGAACGAATGTTTAAAAAATGACAAGGTAATTGATCAAGGTAATAATCAGAATCTGGCAGGAACAGAAAGTGATTGCAAACTGTGCCTGCAGATAGGGCCAGAGTTTACAAAAATAGTAAGAAAAACTGAATTCAGGGCTCTGTATCAGAATACCCAAAGCATTTGCAATAAAACAGATGAATTGTCAGCTCAAATCGAACTTTATATTTATGACCTGATCGTCATTACAGGGATGTGGTGATAAGGAAACTAAAACTGGGAGCTGAATATATAAGTAACATTTAGAGATGGACAGGGAACTAGGAAAAGATGGCGAGACATCTGTTAATGAAAGAAGGCATTTGTACTTTGAGAGATAACCTTCACTCTAAAAAATCAGTTTGGATGGAACTAATAAATAAGAAATAAGAAATAGGAGCAGGAGTAGGCCATCTAGCCCTTCGAGCCTGCCCCGCCATTCAATAAGATCATGGCTGATCTGTCGTGGCTCAGTTCCACATTCCCGCCCTCTCCCCATAACCCTTAATCCCCTCTCTTATCAAAAACCCATCAACCCGCGTCTTAAAAATATTTAGCGAGGCAGCCTCCACCACTTCAACGGGCAGAGAATTCCAGAGATTCACCACCCTTTGAGTGAAGAAGTTCCTCCTCAACTCCGTTCTAACCCCCCCCCCCCCCCTTTATCTTGAGGCTATGCCCCCTAGTCCTACTGTCCTTTCTGAGCGGGAAGAGTCTCTCCACCTCTATCCTATCCATCCCATTCATCATCTTATACGTCTCAATGAGATCTCCCCTCATTCTTCTAAACTCTAACGAGTACAAGCCTATTTTATTCAGCCTCTCCTCATAGCTCAACCCCCTCAACTCCAGCATCAGCCTAGTAAACCTCCTCTGCACTCCCTCCAAGGCCAAAATATCCTTGCGTAAGTGCGGCAACCAAAACTGCACACAGTACTCCAGCTGCGGCCTCACCAGTGCCCTATACAGCTGCAGCAAGAACTGAAAACATTGATGGGTATTATTCATTCAGTGCCAAACAGCAGTAGTTATGTAAATCACAGTATAAATCAGGAAATTAGTGGAGCATGTAACAAGAATAATGCAGTAATCATGGGGGGGATTTCAACCTACACATAGACTAGGTAAATCTAATCCATTCTAATATTGTGGGGGATGGAGGATGTCACTAAAAGGATGACGTGGAGATACTGGGGTGGGCACAGTAAGTAGTCTCTCAGGAGTAGGTTAAAGTCCAACAGGTTTATTTGACAGCAGAGTACTACCAAATAAACATATTGGACTTTAACCTGGTGTTGTGAGACTACTTACAGGAAAAGGGAAGCCTCTGAATTGGAGGTGTTCATAATTCAGGTCAGAAACTCGAGTATTTTATGAATATCCTGGATCATAACTTCTGCAATTTGAATTTGGCTAGAGGGCAAGCATGAGATGTTTCACTTTTTGGGTATGATTCAAACGACCCACTTGGGAGCTTTTATCAAATAAAGTTTATTTTAAAATACAGTTAAAATGTATGGAAAGAAAATTAGTGATAATTTCCACCAATTACCAACAAGGAGGAAAAGAATGATGTTGTATAAACCTTAACAGCTAAATACCGTTCCAACCAAGCAAATCCCATAAATAAAACTCTTGCCCCAGGCTTTGCATAGAAAATATAGATGCTCACATAATGCTGGAGCTTAGTCCTGTGGTTGGGTGTTGCAGTTCTCTTGATTTATATATACACACAGACAAGCTTGAAATCAGGACAGCTTCCCAAAACAGAGAGAGAGAGAGTGGTTCTATGTACTAACCAGCAAAACCATCAACGGCAGAATTTCTTCTACCATGGAGAAACAAACACAGAAAAATTGCTTTTCAGTCACACCTTCTAACCTAAGATAGCAGCCAAAATGAAAGTAAAATCTAGAATTCATTATGAAGAAAAATAACTGACCTAAACACAGACCTACCTCCCAATTGAAAATTCCAAGTCCTACATTAAACCCAGATGAAAAATAAACAAAACCCCATTTAAGCCATTGAAGCAGCAATAAAAGGACTTTTAGCACACACCTCAGCAACAATAATAAGAAAAAGCTGCATAATGGCAGAGAATGTGATTTAGAATTGTTTCTAAGGAGTGCTAATGTCACAGAGCCTTTTAGAGCTCTGCAAAGGAGAGTCAAGGGAAGGGTCGAGAAAGGAAAATAATGAGTAAACTAGTGAGAAACATATCGAATTCAATGATCAGCCATGATCAAAATGACTGATAGAGCAGCTCGAAGGGCTGAATGGCTGGTTCCTGCTTTTAGTTTCTATAAACATGGTCTGTGAGAGATTGTGTAGGTGTGTAAAATGGAAAAGATCAAAAACAAATCCGTCACATCAGAATCTGGAAAATTTATAATGGGGAACAAGAAAATGTCAGAAGCTAGACAAATAATATGTCACAGAGGACAATACTAAAAACCTTTCATAAATAATGGAGAATCAAGGGACTGGTTTAAATTAGAAGGTGAGAGGGCATGGGATCCAAGGGCCTTTGGCCTTGTGGATCAAGAACTGGCTTGCCTGCAGAAGGCAGAGAGTGGTTGTGAATGGGTCTTTTTCTGAATGGAGGTCAGCCACCAGTGGAGTGCCCCAGGGATCTGTTCTGGGACCCTTGCTGTTTGTCATTTTCATAAATGACCTGGATGAGGAAGTGGAAGGATGGGTAAGTAAGTTCGCTGATGACACGAAGGTCGGTGGTGTTGTGGATGGTCTGGAAGGATGGCAAAAGTTGCAGCAGGACATAAATAGGATGCAGGACTGGGCGGAGAAGTGGCAGATGGACTTCAACGCGGATAAATGCGTAGTCGTCCATTTTGGCAGAACCAACGGGATGAACGAGTACACTATCAAGGGCAGGAGTCTTGGTAGTGTTGAGGAGCAGAAGGATCTTGGGGTCCGGGTCCACAGGACTCTTAAATCGGCCTCGCAGGTGGAAGAGGTGGTCAAGAAGGCGTATGGTGTATTGGCCCTCATAAATCGAGGGATTGAGTTTAGGAGTCGGGAGGTAATGCTGCAACTTTATAAGACCCTTGTCAGGCCTCATTTGGAGTACTGTGCGCAGTTCTGGTCGCCTCACTATAGGAAAGACGTAGAAGCTATTGAAAGGGTACAGAGGAGATTTACAAGGATGTTGCCTGGACTGGGAGGCATGCCTTATGAAGTTAGGTTGAGGGAACTGGGTCTCTTTTCCCTGGAGAGACGTAGGTTGAGAGGCGACCTGATAGAGGTTTATAAAATGTTGAGAGGAATAGATAGGGTGGATTCTCAGAGGCTATTTCCCCGGGTTGAAATGGTCGCTACGAGAGGACACAGGTTTAAGGTGCGGGGAGGAAAGTACAGAAGTGATGTTAGGGGTAAGTTTTTCACTCAGAGGGTGGTGAGTGAATGGAATCGGCTGCCGTCAGTGGTGGTGGAGGCGAACTCGCTGGGGTCTTTTAAAAGACTTCTGGATGAGTATATGGGGTTTTATGGGATTGGGGGTTATAGATAGGTGTTGATGTGATCGGCGTAACTCGTGGGCCGAAGGGCCTGTTTGTGCTGTAATGTTCTATGTTCTATGATGTTAATATTGGTAACAGTTAGAGAAATCAATGGGACTTAAAAGCCCTGGATCCGATAATCTACATTCCAGAGTGTTGACAGAGGCAGCTGCAGAGATAGGAGATACATTGATAGTAGATACATCTTTCAAAATCCTATAGAGTCTGAAATGGTTCCTGCAGATTGGAAAGTAGCAAATGGAACCCCATTCCTTAAGAAAGGAGGAAGAGGGAAAACAGGGAATTACGCCCAGCTTGCCTGATGTCTGTAAGTGGGAAAATTCTACAATCTAAAGTAAAGAGCATGAACATAGGGCACTGAAAAAAATAATGGCAGGATTGGGCAGAGTCAGCATAAAAGTCTGAAAGGATGAACAAGTTTGTTGAACATAAGAAATAGGAGCAGGAGTAGGCCATCTAGCCCTTCGAGCCTGCCCTGCCATTCAATAAGATCATGGCTGATCTGAAGTGGATCTGTTCCACTTTCCCGCTTTTTCCCCATAACTCTTAATTCCCTTGCCTACCAAAAACCTATCAACCCGCATCTTAAATATATTTAGCGAGGTAGCCTCCACCGCTTCGATAGGCAGAGAATTCCAGGGATTCACCACCCTTTGAGTGAAGAAGTTCCTCCTCAACTCCGATCTAAACTGCCCCCCCCCCACCCCTTATTTTGAGGCTGTGCCCTCTAGTTCTGGTTTCCTTTCTAAATGGAAAGAATCTCTCTACCTCTACCCTGTCTAGCCCCTTCATTATCTTATACGTCTCTATAAGATCCCCCCTCAGCCTTCTAAACTCTAACGAGTACAGACCCAGTCTATTCAATCTCTCTTCATAAGTTAACCCCCTCATCTCCAGTATCAGCCTGGTGAACCTTCTCTGCACTCCCTCCAAGGCCAATATATCCTTTCGCAAATATGGGGACCAAAATTGCACACAGTACTCCACACAGTTGGAGCTTTTCAACAATGTAACAAGCAGAATAGATCAGAGAGAACTGGTGGATGTTGCATATTTAAACTTTCAGAAAGTTTTTGACAAGGTCACTCGAAGTTAGGAAACAAAATGAGAGCATTTGTGATTGAGGGTAATATACTAACATGGACTGAGAACTGGTTAATATGAAGAAAACACAGTTCAGGCTGTGGGATTAAATAAAATATTTCCAAATTTGTAGGTGGCACAAAATTAGGTGGGAGTGTGCGTTGTGAGGAGAATGCATAGATACTTCAAGGGGATTTGGAGAGGATTAGCAATTTGTCAGATGAAATACGGTGTGGATAAATGTGTGGTAGGAAAAACAGTATTACAGAGCACACCTTAAATGGGGAGAGGCTGGAAAGTGTTAAGTTTCAAAGGGACTTGGGGGTGTCCTTGTTTACGAGTCACTGAAAGCGAACATGAAGATGCACAAAGCAATGAAGAAGGAAAATGGTATGTTGGCCTTTATTAGAAGGGAATTTGAGTACAGGAGTAAAGATGTCTTATTACAATTATACAGATTCTTGGTGAGACCACACTCGGAGAATTGTGCGCAGTTTTGGTCTCCTTACCTCAGGAAAGTTATTTTTGACATAGAGGGAATGCAACAAAAGTTAACTAAACTAATTCCTGATTGGAGTGATTGCCCTACGAGGAAAAATTAAAGAAACTGGCTTTTTCATTCTTATAAACCTCAGAGAATAGAGGCGATCTTCTTCAAACATATAATATTCTTACAGGGTACCAGGGTCGATGCAAGAGGATGCTTCCTTTGGCTAGAAGGCTAAAACCAGGGGTAGGTTATTTAGGACTGAGATGAGGAGGGATTTCATCACTCAAGATGTGGTGAATCTTTGGAATTCTCTGCTCCAGAGGATAATGGAGACTCAGTCATTGAGGATGTTCAAGAGTGAAAGCAATAGATTTCTACTGATTAGAAACACCAAGAGATGCGGGATTTGAAATGCAATCATTGCTACATGTTCTACCTGGCTTGCCATAGTCATGTGACCTCTGCCATGAGGGATTTTCTGCCGGCAGCCATCTTATATTGAACTCAGTAAAGACATTTCACAGGAAGGGTTATCGTGTTTGAGCTAATAACAATAGAGCTTAATACTGGGTTTGAAAAGCAAGTGGAAGAGAAGCCAGAATTGCTGAAAAGTTCCAACCTGCTAAAAGCTCCTGAAAATAATAAATGCAAGGAAAGACTAACACAAAGACTGAAAATAAAATATTGGGTGAGACAAAAATGGCTGTAAATTTTCCACTCCCAGCTCCTGCCAACTTGAAAGAAGACATGTGGCAGAGCTGGTGAAGTTGCCACTTGCAATGGCAAAACTGAGTTATAAGAACATAAGAAATAGGAGCAGGAGTAGGCCATCTAGCCCTTCGAGCCTGCCCCGCCATTCAATAAGATCATGGCTGATCTGTCGTGGCTCAGTTCCACATTCCCGCCCTCTCCCCATAACCCTTAATCCCCTCTCTTATCAAGAACCCATCAACCCGCTTCTTAAAAATATTTAGCGAGGCAGCCTCCACCACGTCAATGGGCAGAGAATTCCAGAGATTCACCACCCTTTGAGTGAAGAAGTTCCTCCTCAACTCCGTTCTAAAACGCCCCCCCTTTATCTTGAGGCTATGCCCCCTAGTCCTACTGTCCTTTCTGAGCGGGAAGAGTCTCTCCACCTCTATCCTATCCATCCCATTCATCATCTTATACGTCTCAATGAGATCTCCCCTCATTCTTCTAAACTCTAACGAGTACAAGCCTAGTTTATTCAGCCTCTCCTCATAGCTCAACTCCCTCAACTCCGGCATCAGCCTAGTAAACCTCCTCTGCACTCCCTCCAAGGCCAAAATAGTAGATTTAATAACACGCCAGAGCCTGTACAAAAGCAAAACTTTTTAAAACTGGGAGGAAGAGTGCTTCATATTGTGTTGCTCCAAAGAATAGGGAAAAAAATAGACTGCAATTTTCAAAACCTTGAAAACACACGTGTTCAACATTAGGGAACAGTGTCTGACTGCAGTAATAGCCTGAAGGAATCTCCCTCCTCTCCCCCACCTCATCATGTTATACAGTCATTGAGGTTTACAGCATGGGAACAGGCCCTTCAATCCAACTTGTCCATGCTGTCCTTTTTTTTCAAAACGACTAAGCTAGTCCCAATTGCCCACATTTGGCCCATATCCCTCTATACCTATTGTACCCATGTAACTGTCTAAATCCTTTTAAAAGACAAAATTATACCCACCTCTACTACTGCCTCTGGCAGCTTGTTCCAGGCACTCACCACCCTCTGTGTGAAAAATTTGCCCCTCTGGACACTTTTGTATCTCTCCCCTCTCACCTTAAACCTATGTCCTCTAGTTTTAGACTCCCCAACTTTGGGAAAAGATATTGACTATCTAGCTGATCTGTGCCCCTCATTATTTTATAGACCTCTATAAGATCACCCTCAGCCTTCTACACTCCAGAGAAAAAAGGTCCCAGTCTATCCAGCCTCTCCTTATAACTCAATCCATCAAGTCCCAGTAGCATCCTAGTAAATCTTTTCTACGCTCTTTCTAGTTTAATAATATCCTTTCTATAATAGGGTGACCAGAACTATACACGGTATTCCAAGTGTGGGCTTACCAATGTCTTGTACAACATCAACAAGACGTCCCAACTCCTGTATTCAATGTTCTGACCAATGAAACCAAGCATACTGAATGCCTTCTTCACCACTCTGTCCACCTGTGACTCCACTTTCAAGGAACTATGAACATGTCCCCCTAGATCTCTTTGCTCTGTAACTCTCTGTAGCGCCCTACCATTAACTGAGTAAGTCCTGCCCTGGTTTAATCTACCAAAATGCATCACCTCGCATTTGTCTAAATTAAACTCCATCTGCCATTCGTCAGCCCACTGACCCAATTGATCAAGATCACATTGCAATCTGAGATAACCTCCTCACTGTCCACTGCGCCACCAATCTGGGTGTCATCTGCAAACTTACTAACCATGCGTCCTATATTCTCATCCACGTCATTAATATAAATGACAAATAACAGTGGGCCCAACATCCATCCCTGAGGTACACGGCTGGTCACAGGCTTCCAGTTTGAAAAACAGTTCTCTACAATCACCCGCTGGCTTCTGTTATCAAGCTAATTTTGTATCCATTTAGTTACCCTCACGCTGGATCCTGTGAGACTTAACTTTATGCAACAACCTACCATGCGGTACCTTGTCAAAGGCCTTGCTAAAGTCCATGTAGACAACGTCAACTGCAGTGCCCTCATCTACCTTCTTGGTAACCCCTTCAAAAAACTCAATCAAATTTGTGAGACATAATTTTCCACTCACAAAGCCATGCTGACTGTCCCTAATCAGTCCTTGTGTCTCTAAATGCCTGTAGATCCTGTCTCTCAGTTTACCATCAAACAACCTAGCCATTAGAGATGTGAGGCTCTCTGGCCCATAGTTCCCAGGCATTTCCTTGCAACTGTTTTTAAGCAAATGATGGCACAGTTTACAACTTTTTTTTAAATGGGGAACTGGCGAGTTCACCTCTGAGGAGAGATTGGAGGTGACTGCATCTTTCACCACTGCCCACTGATGTTTCCCAGGGGAGAGAGGCTGAGGGGAGCCAGGTACAGGAGTTGAGCTTTGGGGGAGGTGGGTGCATGTCAAGGGTTGGTAGGCCCCTGAGGCCAGCTGAAGTCTGGAGTATTGTGATGGTAGGAGGCCTCTGAAGTTCAGGAAACCAGGTGTTGGGGAGGTGGGCGGGTAACGCTCACACTTTGGTGTGGAGTATGGGTAGGGTTGTACTAGCCTGATGAGGAAGAACTTCCTGATGAGAGGGGAATGAAGGCAGTTTTAAAGCCCAGCCCGAGACCGACATCTTCTGCTGAGAAGTCTCTGTCTTCTCGAAAGGCCCTGATGTATACAAGGCCTGTAGAATGTAGAACTATGTGGCTGGGGTGAGGGGAGATTGGGATGTCAGTCATTTAATAACTGAGCATGTTAATTCTCATCATGAGCCGTAACATCAATGAGCTCACCGCTGCCTAATTGGTTGACTGAGTCATCAATTAACATCACTTAACTTTGAACGTTGAACCAATTATGCCCACAAACTCTACACTGATGCATGTCAGTGCCACCGATTTCCAATCAGCAGTTGCCCTTTGCATGCTGAGTTTCCCAATTCTATGAGTGCCAAGATTTCCCTTAGCCGTCTGACAACAAGCCAAGGCTACAAAGCTCAGCAGGGCACTGTGCTCCATCAGGCATGGGTGTTGTGGTGCGCTTGCAGGTCCTTTTCTCCTGCCCCTTAACAGGGTAGTGCACAGGGCTTTAGTGTCTCCTGGGGCAGATAACAGCATCTTACATGAGAGCTCAGGAGACAGGATGGTTTCCAGAGCTGTGGCCACTCAGTCAGATTGAATGGGGAAAGGGTGGTGTGGAGTCTTGTCCATTCTGGGAGTCTGTCAGGGTCTCAATGCGAGCTAAATAGTCCAAGATTATTAAGACAGTGCTCCTGGGGGTGAACGGGCAAAAGTTCTGGGGCATGGAGGTGATTCCTCACTGTTTACACTCTTTCTTTCTTCCCACACAGCGAGATGAGGGAGATGGCAGAATTGGCTGTCAACCTCCTAGCACTGAGACATGTGCGTTGGCATATGGGTCACTGGAGGCAGGAAAGGACAGTGAGGAGGAAGGGGTGGCATGACCTGCTCGGCTGTCACAGGAGTGGCCCAAGAGAGCCACCACTCAGAGGCACCTCTGATGGCTCAGGTCCATCAGCATGCCTGACCCCTCTTGAGGAGCAAGGACCAATGTTGGGGAGACTTGGCATGTCCAGGGACTTGGCCACTCATTGGTGCCACCAGCTCCAGGATCTGGCACCTCCTGTGCACGGACCACAGACACTGTGTACAGATTTGAAGTTCACAACAACCCTCAACCTTTAAGCATCTGCCTCCTTCCAGGTGACCTTTGAGCATCTCACAGGTCTCTGCTCATGAACACATCAAGAAGGTCATCGGTTTCCTCCTTGAGATAAAGGGGCAGCTGGAATGGAGTTGGCACAGTAAGAAGTCTCTCAACACCAGGTTAAAGTCTACTAGCTTTATTTGGTAGCATGAGCTTTCGGAGCACTGCTCCTTCATCAGGTGATGTTGAAAAGCCCCACTGTGCTCTGACATTGACGGCCCAGAGGTGCCAGCACAATGAAGTTCATGCCCTCCGTCAGTGCAGAGCCTATACCAAGGTCTTCACTGCAGCCTCCGTCCTCACGTGGTTGACTTGCCTCAGTGTCAGCACAATCTAATCAGACAGAAGGCATTGGGAGTTTGGCCTTTCAATCCGAAGGGTGTAACTGACATGCCTTCCTGACTTTGCCTTCTGAAAGCTAGCAGCTGAGTAATGACCATGTGCAGAGGCATGTCAAGTGACTGAGACTCAACAGAGTCCTGGTCTTCAGCAGTGCTCAGAGTGCTGGCTTCCTGGGATGTCCCTGCCTCCACTGTGTGATGCTTCCCAGGTTGTGACCCCAAAGCCTCTTCAACATTAAGTCCCACCAAGATCCGTCTGTACATCAGAGAATCCATCTTTGGTGTCTGGTGTGTACTCTCGTGCCTGGTCGCTGGAGGCATTGGGCTGCTTCCCTGCTCTGCCTGCCAGAGAAGAGAGATCTTATTATTCCATGACAGGGGCATAGGGATAGAAGAGCCAAAACTCATGTTGGGTTTGGTGTGATGGATGATGGGATTATGGGTCCTCACCATTTTTTTATGTCCACCTTGCCCTCAGTACAGGGACGGTCCTTTGGTTCCTGGCCAGCTGGAGGGGTTCCTTCTCAAAGGGCGAATGGATTTTTAACTCCAGTATTCCTCCACCCATCTGGAATCTGTCCTGCTCATAGTGAGCCAATTTGTCCTGCAGGAGAACAGATGGGGGTGAGTGTAAGCAGACCACATGCCAGGCCAGTTGGTAAGGCTGCCTGGCATGTATGGCTGGTGAGTGAGAGCCTGGAGATGATGAGGAGATGAGTTTCAGGGGAAATAAGGTGTGTGGGAGAGCAAGTGATGCTGCCCCCTTGAGGTGGCAGTGTGTCAGCTCCCTGTGGAGGTGTGGCTGAATGGAGGAGATCAGTCATCCCCTTCCAGCACTACAGCACATCCTCCCCTGAAGGGAACTGATGCTTTTGAGCACTGCCATTGCCTCCCGTGCCGGATTGGTGACCTTGCTGGGGTGGGGGGGGGAGGGGTCTCCTTCCAAGCTGTGGATACAGGATGAGGCACAACTACTGGGTGGCACAGTGGTTAGCACTGCTGCTTCATAGCTCCAGGGACCTGGGTTCGATTCCCGGCTCGGGTCACTGTCTGTGTGGAGTTTGCACATTCTCCTCATGCCTGCGTGGGTTTCCTCCGGGTGCTCCGGTTTCCTCCCACAGTCCAAAGATGTGCGGGTTAGGTTGATTGGCCATGCTAAGAAATTGCCCCTTAGTGTCCAGGGGTGTGTAGGTTAGAGGGATTAGTGGGTATAATATGTAAGAATATGGGGGCTAGGTCCTGAGTGGGATTGTGTTTGGTGCAGACTCGATGGGCCGAAGGGCCTTTTTCTGCACTGTAGGATTCTATGATCTATGATCTACTCGATAATATCCAGCATTCTGGTGAAGACACACTCCAAGAATCATGGGGCAGACTTCCGCTCAGTGGATTTGGAACGAGTGCTGGGATAGATGGAGACTCCCCCCCACCCCAATGGAAGCATTCAGCTGATGGTAGGGTGAGTGAGTCAGAGGCTGTACACCATGGGGGCGGGGAGGTGCGACTTGAAATGCGTGCAAATAAGAAGATAAAAATATGGTGGGAAAACCCACCAACACCTCTGGAGGGGGCTACACCAGATGCTTCCTCTCTGAAATGAGACTTAGCCAAAATCTGCTGGATTGTACACATCTAGTTATCAGGTTTAGATGGGGATGGGGCTTGACTGCAATACTCTTAATGGAAAAGTAATCTGCTGACTCTTATCATTTAGAAGCACACAAACAATGACCATACATGACAATGGCACAGGTGCTTTTGATGCTTGAGAATAAGTCAATCTTTGGTGGGATTGGGGAGGGGAAATCTGGTTTAAAAATAAACATTTATTTCTTCCTCTGTCTGTGAGGAACAGTGCAGTCTGCTAACACTTTAGATTTGCTGTAAATCACTAGGGGATATGCTTGTGATTCACACAGCTCTGTTCTGCAATAATTCTCCACTGACTCATCCACTTCACGAGAATCTGCACCCTCTCGGAACAGCTGAAAAATGGAGATACACTGATCGAAGCTTTCACCTGCAAGTTGGGTTCTCAATTTATGCAATATTGAGTATCAAGAATGAGGAAAATTAGTAAAGTACCAAGGTTCCACACCAACAGATCGCTACCAACACTGGCAAGAGTAGGTTAGAAGATACGTAGGCACACAAGGATAGGAAATAAACTGAGCAGCAGATCCAGCCCACCTGCTCTAAACATGGTTCTGCCTGGTGCTGTGGCCAATATTTATTCTTCAACCACGATCACGAAAACTGATTTTCACCTTGATATTTGTGGGATCTTGCTGTGCACAAGCTGGCTACTGCATTTCGTATGATCCAAAAGTACTTAATTGCTGTCAAGAGCTTAGAGACAGCCCAAGGTTGTGAAAGGTGCTATATAAATGCAAGTTATTCCTTCTCTAAACATACGATCTCCTGGGAGAGAGAGAAAACAAGTGACAACCTGAGACAGACCAAACGGACTTGGTTCAAAGCAAACCCCACTGAATCTCAAATGCATTAGGAATATAATTATCTGTCTATCAGTATTCTAGATGCACAACTTCTGTTTTTGTGTAGACTAGACTTGGATAGTTGAACAAGTAAAGGGTCAGCAGATATCACATCATCCATTTTAAATAAAAGTGTTGGAGACGGGACTTCCAACAAAATATATAAAACTGTTATTCCTCAGACAGACTGTCTACTATCTTTTTAAAAAGTATTCACAGCTGTCACCATGGCAACAGGCACTGCTTTTTAACAGAAACTTGTTTACATAGGTTGTGAAGGTTTTTTTAATGAACGATTTTTCAATACAGCTCATGCAGATCAAAAGTCATACTGCACTTGAAGTTATCACAGTTTAGAATTCTTACCAGGATTCAGTTACTGGCCTTTTACTCTCTGTGAAAGCTATAAATCCAGAACAGGTACACATCTGATCTTATTCAGTACATCCGAACGACTGGATATTTAATTGAATCCATCAGTTCAAGGGAAAATATCCATCATTCACAATTTAAATTATCCTTTGCATTAATTGCACACACCCACAGTTTCTGATTCTTTTCATGTGAAAGCTTAGAAATGAGTGCCATTTCCTGTCTCCATCATTCAGTTGCTAATGCATTCAGCAAAATGTAAATGGCTGTATTATATTTAACGTTGTCAGTGAAACAAGGCTGTACATTTTATCTTGCAATGATTTTCTAAAAAATATGTCAATATTACTTCTACTGCCCCAAGGCTCTGAAATCTCATTCTCAAGTGTTAATGTACAGAAGTGGATACACATAAAGGGAATGGCTAAAGAACGATAACATAATGGTCAGGTCATTGGACCAATGATTGGTACATTCCCACTTATACAATCAGCTACCAAAGCAGACACAGAGGGCAAATACCAGTTAAGTAGCAGATGTATTTCAACTCAGTGACAGACAGAAAGGAAGTTCACCCATTCTAGACATCATACATAAAATTAAGAGGATATTCTGGATGAAACCTTTCCCTTTCCTCTATTCCTAACATTAACTTTTAAGTGATGCTTCGTACTTTGGTTTTTGAACTCTACCAGCTATTGCTCTGGATGGGTTTTTAATCAACGTCCTCCAGTCATTTACCTTCAAACTAGTTTTCAGGGAATGGTAACATAAGGGCTCAGCCAGTGCAATAGTAATCTGGAGGCCTCAAGTTTTTCTTATTCATTTGTGGGATATGGGTGTTGCTGGCTGGCCATCATTTATTACCTATCTCTGGTTGCCCTTGGAGAGCAGTTGAGAGTCAACCACATTGCTGTGGGCCAGACCAGGTAAGGACAGCAGATTTCCTTCCCTCAAGGACATTAGTGAACCAGATGGGTTTTCCTGGCAATCGACAATGGTTTCATGGTCATCAGTAGATTCTTAATTCCAGATTTTCTTTTCATTGAATTCAAATTCCACCACCTGCCCTGGCGGGATTCGAACCCGGGTTCCCAGGACATTAGCTGAATTTCTGGAGTAATAGTCTAGTGATAATACCGTGAGGCCATCATCTTCCTATCATGGCAGCTAGGAAATTTAACTTCATGGTCATCAGTAACGATGTAACTGAAAACTCTCCTTGCCCTTTAAGGAAGGAAATAGTATCCTTTGACTCCAAATCCATAACAACGTGTTTGCCCCTCAATATCCTCAGAAATGGCCCAGCAAATTATCCAGTTGTAGAAAACTGCTGTAAGTACAATCACGGTGGCATAGCCCCTTTAAGGGGTATTACTGGAGAGCCACGTGGTCAGGTCGGATTCTATGGGGTGTTGAGGCAGGAAGCTGAGCCAATCGAGAGTGAGGACACTTATCCCATATTGGGAATGGTTGGCAGTCGGAGCCGGGGAGGAATAGTGTACAGTCTCAGAGTTACTCTGCCAAACTCTATCTGTATATATAATTAATTATTACTTTGTCAATAAAGCCTTTCTGTTCTGAAGCTTCATTGAAGTGCCCTCGATTTATTACAATAATGTAACATGGGATTTAAATGGATGGAACGTATGAAGATTCCAGCACTAGTAATCTTTTACTCCACCGCCATCAAAGGTATAAATACATTTGTGAAAATATTCCTCTTAAGTAAATTACTGTTTTACAGCCAGCAAACTGCTGAGGCTCAGAGACTAAATTGAAAGTGAGCACCACTTAAAAATTAATGTGGCTCGACCTGACACACAAGAAAACCAGCAAGGCCTCAACTACAGATTTTGAATCAGCTGTGCTGAGGCCTTGTTGTGGAACATAGAACCGTACAGTGCAGAAAGAGGCCCTTCGGCCCATCAAGTCTGCGTCGACCGCAATCCCACCCATTCCCTCCCCCCATATATTTTACCCACTAATCCCTCTAACCTAAGCATCTCAGGACACTAACGGGCAATTTTAGCATGGCCAATTAACCTAACCCATACATCTTTGGACTATGGGAGGAAACCGGAGAACCCACAGGAAACCCACACAGACACGAGGAGACTGTGCAAACTCCACACAGACAGTGACCTGAGCCAGGAATTGAACCCAGGTCCCTGGAGCTGTGAAGCAGCAGTGCTAACCACTGTGCTACCATGCCACCCAACAGTGGGAGCTTTTGTTTCCAGCGAAGCCACAGTTAATGATCTCAGAAAAGAAATGGAGATTCGGAGCTTGATGCTGGTGGCATTCCCATTGCTGAGGAATGGCTGATGGAGTTTAATTTAGATAAATGCGGGGTGATGCATTTTGGTAGATAGAACCAGGGCAGGACTTACTCAGTTAATGGTAGGGTGCTGGGGAGAGTTACAGAACAAAGAGATCTAGGGGGACATGTTCATAGCTCCTTGAAAGTGGAGTCACAGGTGGACAGAGTGGTGAAGAAGGCATTTGGCATGCTTGGTTTCATTGGTCAGAACATTGAATACAGGAGTTGGGACGTCTTGTTGAAGTTGTACAAGACATTGGTAAGGCCACACTTGGAATACTGTGTACAGTTCTGGTCACCCTATTATAGAAAGGATATTATTAAACTAGAAAGAGTGCAGAAAAGATTGACTAGGATACGACTGAGACTTGATGGATTGAGTTATAAGGAGAGGCTGAATAGACTAGGATATTTTTCTCTGGAGCATAGGAAGCTGAGGGGTGATCTTATAGAGGTCTGTAAAATAATGAGGGGCATAGGTCAGCTAGATAGTCAATATCTTTTCCCAAAGGTAGGGGAGTCTAAAACTAGAGGGCGTAGGTTTAAGGTGAGAGGGGAGAGATACAAAAGGGTCCAGAGGGGCAAATTTTTCACACGGAGGGCAGTGAGTGTTTGGAATGAGCTGCCAGAGGTAGTAGTAGAGGCGGGTATAATTTTATCTTTTAAAAAGCATTTAGATAGTTACATGGGTACAATGGGTATAGAGGGATATGGGCCAAATGTGAGCAATTGGGATTAGTTTCGGGGTTTTAAAAAATAGGACAGCATGGACAAGTTGGGCCGAAGGGCCTGTTTCCCTGCTGTAAACCTCGATGACTCTATGATTCTATGATGAAGGAGCAGCGCTCCGAAAGCTTGTGATCCCAAATAAACCTGTTGGACTTTAACCTGGTGTTGTGAGAATTATTACTATGCCCACCCCAGTCCAACGCTGAGGTCTCCATATCGTGGCCACACTCTATTAACATTCTTGGCTATATCCTGTCACAGACACAGGACGGACCCAGCAGAGGTGGAAAAGAAGCCAGACAGTTGGCAGTCCATGATGTTCCATGGCAACAGATCAAACATGGACAAGGAAACCTCCTGCTGATTGCTTCCAGCTCTTCCTCCACAACCCAGCTGATGAATCAATATTCTCTAGTGTTGATCATCACTTGAAAGAAGCACTGAAGGTGGCACGGGCAAAGTGAGTCGGTACAATGGCAGGGGACCAAGCTGGCCAAATTCCAAAGGACATATTTTCCAGATTGGGCATTGCAACAGAGGCTGAGTACCCCAACACCAGGGAAAAGCCTACATAAATGTGTCCTCGCTAATCAACTTGGAGATGTCTCTGTCCGTGACAGTATTTGTATCAGTGATAACCACACAATCCTGGTAGCAACGCAGACCCATTCTCACTTGGAGGATACCAGTTACTAGGTGTGTGGCAGTGACCCAGTGCTGGTTCAGTGATTGCTGGTGAAATACTTGCTGGAGCAGGCTGCTTCATTAGGTGCTGAGGCTCTCTGGTCAGATACATGGACCAATTGGTGCGGTATGAAGGGGAATCTGAGACCCACAAGGGGCATGGACTCTGGTTGAGGTGGAATGACAGAAACTAGCGAGAAGCAGCACAACAGGTGAATGTACAGCATTTGTTCATGGAACATTTTAAAGTGGTTCAGCGATAATAACCTGCCACAGTTGTGGAAAAGGTGGCTGCAAAATTCAGCTTAAGGTAATGACCGTTTTGGTGATGACAGGCGTCAGGAATATGCAGTGAGAGTAAATATGCAGAGTTGGCAGAATGTGATATCAGTTAACACCTAATGATGAGTTGATGCTAGTGCTGCCACTTTCAATCTCACCACTCAAGCTTTTAATTAAACTCAGCTGAATGTCTCCATTAAAAGATGGCTCCCTTATCGGTTCTGTTTAAAGAGGTCAACAATAACTTTCAGATTTGTCGTAGATTGATTGTTCCCAGCTCAGTCTGAGTTTGTAACAATTCTGTTATGACCCCCACGGAGAGAGAAAAACAGGAAAAGGAAGGAACCCCCAAACAACCCTGACAAATGATAACATTGCACTTTTTAAAATGTTTACTGTGATTGTCAAACCCGAATATTAACATGAATGTTTCTAAATGTTTCAGCAGCACTCCCCATACATATATATGCAGTTTCAAACTCTTCCAAACTCTGTCTCCAGTAAGTTGGATCTCAATTATCCCACTCACTGGATTTAGCCCTGAAGATATTTACACTGGCAGCTTCATTCCATCCAAGATCCCCAGATATGATTAACACTGACAGGGTGCACTCCTATGAACCCTCTCTTCCATTGGATATACCAATTCTGATGGTGCTGCTTTCCAGAGGATCTTTTCAACCGATTCACGATAACACTCCAATTCGTTACCTGGTTACCTCTGGTATAAACTCTCTTCTGTACTGATGCCAGAACTATTCGCTGCTTTTAGTTTCAGTCCCTGTTAGCAAGCTCAAACATCATTTCACTAAGAGATCCGAAAGCTATGTTTTCTTCTTACTGCTAAACAGGAAACCAAGCTTCATCTTAGATGGGTTAGTTTCTCCCCTTAAAGCATCAGGAGTTCTGTTTTCTGCACAACATGAGTTAAATTCTAACTATCACCTCCCAAAAAATTAGCTTTCAGGTTCCTTTCTTGTTAGAAGAATACAGTGTTAGTAGAAAAGGACCGAAATAGGGAATTAGGAGGACAAAAAGGGGTCAAGAAATGTCCTTGGCAGACAGGAGTATGGAGAATCCATTTTATAGATATAGTAGGAACAAGAGTAGCAAGAGAAAGAGTTGGTCCATTAAGGGCAAAGAAGGGAAATTATGCGAGAACCAAAAGAAAGGGTGAGATCCTTACTGAATCGTTTGCACCGATATTCACAAAGGAGAGAGACATGTCAATTGATGGTGTCTTGGAGGGGTGTGTAAACCCTTTAGAACAAGTCATCATTACAAGGGAGGAAGTGTTAGGTGAATTAAAAAGCATTAAGGTCAACAAATCCCCAGGGCCAGATGGCTTCTATCTCAGATTACTAAGGGAGACAAGAGATGAAATTGCTGGGACTATAACAGAAATCTTTATTTCCTCATTGGCCACAGATGAGGTCCCAGAGGATTGGAGGATAGCCAATGTTGTCTCGTTATTTAAGAAGGGTAGCAAGGATAACCCGGGTAATTATCGGCTAATGAGCTTGATGTCAGTAGTCGTGAAACTGTTGGAGAAAATTCTTAGGAATAGGATCCATACACATTTGAAACCTAATGGTCTTGTTAGGGACAGAGAGCATGGTTTTATATGTGGGAGGTCATGTCTCACTAATTTAGTTGAGTTTTTTGAGGAGATGACAAAAATGATTGATGAGGGAAGGGCTGTGGATATTGTTTACATGGACTTTAGTAAAGCATTTAACAAGATCCCTCATGGCAAGCTGGTGCAAAAGATTAAATCTCACAGGATCAGAGGTGAATTAGCTAGATGGATTCGGAACTGACTTGGCCATAGAAGTGGAAAAGCCTGCGTCAAATTGGGGTGAGCACAGTAAGAAGTCTCACAACTTTAACCTGGTGTTGTGAGACTTCTTACTTGGCCATAGAAGACAGAGGGTAGTGGTGGAAGGATGTTTTAATGAACTGAGGTCTGTAACTGGTGGTGCTGTGCAGGGATCAGTGCTGGGATTTCTGCTGTTTGTAATATATATAAATGACTTAGAAGAAAATGTAGCTGGTCTAATTAGCAAGTTTATGGATGATACTAAGATTGGTGGAGTTGCGGATAATGACAAAGGTTGTCAGAGAATACAGCAGGATATAGATACGCTGGAAAATTGGGCAGGGAAATGACAGATGGAATTTAATCCGGACAAATGCGAGGTGATGCATTTTGGTCGATCCAATACAGGTGGGAGCTACAAAATAAATAGCAGATCCATCAGGAGCATAGACACACAGAGATCTGGGAGTACAGGTCCACAGATCCTTATAAGTGGCAGCACAGGTGGAAATGATGATGAAGAAAGCATTCGGCATGCTTGCCTTCATCGGACAGGACATCGAGTATGAAAGTTATCAAATTATGTTATAGTTGTGTTAAACGTTGGTTAGGTCACATTTGGAATACTGTGTCCAATTCTGGTCTCCACACTACCAGAAGGACATGGAGGCTTTGGAGACAGTACAGAAAAGGTTTACCAGGATGTTGCCTGATATGGAGAGTATTAACTATGAGGAGAGATTGAATAAACTGGGATTGTTCTCCCTGGAAAGACAGAGGCTGAGGGGTGACCTGATAGCAGTTTATAAAATTATGAGGGACATAGATAAGGTGAATAGTTGGAAGCTTTTTCCCAGGGCAGAAATGACAATTACAAGGGGGCACAAGTTCAAAGTAAGGGGGGGGGAAGGTTCAGTCAATATGCTGGGGAAGTTTTTAACACAGAGGATGATGGGGGCCCGGAATGCAGACATATTAGCAATATTTAAGACTTATCTTGGTAGATACATGAACGGGGGTGAGGGGGGGGATAGAGGGATACAGGCGACTGGTCTAAATGGGACAACATAATCGGCACAGGGTTTGTGGGCTGAAGGGCCTTTTCCTGTGCTGTTCTGTTCTTTGTTAATCAGCTCACCTCTACAGCAACACCAATGTACAAGGTCACTTCTTAAAAGCGACCACATAGCTAAGAATTCTGATTACAGATTTCTTTCCCAGAATTAGATTAGTTTAATTTCACTTTGGGGTAAGGGAATATCTAAAACTACAAGCTCTTGCAAAGTGTAGAGCTCATCAGTGTGACGAATTTTCTCAGAGTGGTGTTACACAAGATGAAGACTTTGGTTCAAACTTCAAAAGATTCTGTTCAGATTAGTTGCTCCCCATCAGTGAGCCATGTGCATGCGTTTGCCAGAGTAATGGACTCTGATGCAAGATTCCATCAACCACATACACTTTGCTTTGAGGGAATTGTATCTAAAAGCAGAGATGTACCACAATCGCAAAGGATTTCACTCCCTGAATGAACAGTCAATGACAGGAAAATTGTTAAGTGCAGTAAGTAGCAAGTTGAAAAGCCTTAAGTTACAGGACGATACAGATGGGCTGGTCAGATGGGCAGAACATTGGCAAATGGAATTTAACCCTGAAAACTATGAGGTGATGCATTTTTGGAAGGACTAACAATGCAATGGAATAGAACAAACAGAAGGATGATAGGAAGTGCAGAGGACTAGAGGAACTTTGGGATGCAGATTCAAGATTGTTGAAGGCAATAAGACAAGTATATGATGCCTGGAATCTTACTGCTGTTCACACTGGGGAGGGGGGGATTTTCCCATCCGGGTGCAATGAATGGAGGTTTGACTGGCTGCTAAATGTTCCAACTTCACTGCAGGCTGAAGGGCACCTTATTGAAGTGTACAAAATTCTGAGGATACAGATAGGAAGAAACATCTCCCCTTACAGAGCAGTCAATAACCATGTCATATAGATTTAGGGAAAGGGGCAGGAGAATTCAAGGGGATTTGAGGAAGAACATTTTCATTCCGAGGGTGGTGGGAATTTGGAACTCACTGCCTGAAAGGATGGTGGAGGCAGGAAACCTCACAACATCTCAGAAGCATTTAGATGAGCACTTGAAACACTATAACACACAGGCTACAGACAAAGCATTGGAAAATGGCATTAAAATAGATAGGTGCTTGGTGGCAGCACAGTCACAGTAGACTGAGCTATGATTGGTAAAACCACGCCCAAGGTCCCTCTGGTCCTCGGCACTTCCCATCATCCGACCGTTCACCCATGCTCAACATACATCATTTCGGAAAATACCCAGTATCCTGATAACAGTCATGATGCCTGTATCCTGCACCAGGTCACTATTCCATTGGGATTTGAGCCACCACATCAAACCAGAGGCCAGCTTCTAGGCAGCTAGGGCTACCTACTCTATAGCTGTGTTATAGACACCAAAGCAAAGTGGATTGAATTACAATTACTCTTCCTGCTTCCGCCTGTGACACTTCAAGCAACACCTTTGCTGCATGGACCACTCAGGCGGGGCTCTGGAGTGATTGTCATGATTCATGGTGGCCTGTTGTGTACTACACAACCTCCCCATCATGACCCTTACCATCAGATATACAGTGAGAAGCGGAGGAGGAGGAGGAGGAGGGGGGAAAGTGCTGGAGGAGCAGGAGGAAAGGGCGTGACGTCAAACACACTTCAGTGGCTGGGCTGCCGATGATTGTCCCATCAGACTGAGGTTTCACTGCACGTGGCCAATACCCACAGCTCCACATCCTAACCACCATTATCCATCACAAAGCTGCAAAAATATCGCAACCAAAAAGTAATTACAAATAAACTTTATTAAACAAATCATTTAATATTCCGTCCAAAAGGAAACTAATCACCCTCGTGCATTCACCTAGCGTCTGCTAAATGGGCCCAAAAGCTAAAGTATAGAAACAGATGCCAATACTTTTCTTTGCAATGGGTTCATAGACAGAATACAGCATTGCAAATCTCTACCTCCTTGCTTCCTACCAATCAACTCAGCATCCCAGCAGATCCTTTTACACTATTTTAAATATGCCAATAGAATTAGTAAATCAACTAATGATCAAATGTATTAATTAACAGCCTGTTAAAGGGGCATGTGCCTTTTTGTATGCTCCTTTAAATAGATCATCTAAACAATAAACTAATGAATCACCCCTTAAAGGAACACTGCAACAATAACAGAACATTAAAGGAAACTTAAAGTAATATTTTGAGTGGAGATAATGCACTCCAGCATCAATGTCCTCTTAACAGTCTTTTGGATAAACTAATAATATAAATAAATGATCAAATTAACAAATTATCAACCCCTTAAAGAAGAATTTCTCTTTATGCTTTTAGTATCGCAGTAAAAGATAACTAATAAATACATTCACTAAGAAACTAATTAACTACCTATTTTGTTCCAGATTTCAACATGGACAGTGTTTTGCTTTTAAACATGGATGGTGCTGGTCTTCAGAGTATTCTTGTCTCTGTTGGTGCCTCACTGCTGTGTTACCCCGTGGCTGCAGCCCAGCTGGTGGGTTACTGTTAACTATCATTGGGAGAGACTGCAGATGACTTTAAAGAAAACCCTTGAGCAGATAAGGGCCTGGAAGGCCCCGATTCAAAATGTACCAGCTCAGTGTGAATGGCAGCAGTCTGGGCTGTAAGGTTGGCAGATTGCAACAGAAGGGGCACTGGGGGAGTACCAGTGATGGAAGACCAAAGGTTCCTAATCCTGAGCCACTTACACAGGGTGGTGTCTCACCTACTCTAGAAGTTCTGTTGCCGAGCACAGACCCTTGGAATCAAAAACAAAAAGGCAGGTTACCTGAAATGCTGTAATTGGGAGAGGGGAGTGTGCAGTGGGACCTGAATATCCTTGTGCACCAATCACTGAAGGTAAGCATGCAGCTGCAGCAGGCAGTAAAGAAAGTGAATGGTATAAAGAACAAACAAAGAAAATTACAGCACAGGAACAGGCCCTTCGGTCCTCCAAGACTGTACCAGCCGAGCTGTCCAACTTAACTGAAACCCTGTATCCTTCTGGGGACCATATCCCTCTATTCCCATCCTATTCGTGTATTTGTCAAGATGCCCCTTAAAACTCACTATTGTATCCGCTTCCACTACCTCCCCCGGGAATGAGTTCCAGGCACCCACAATCTCTGTGTAAAAAACTAGCCTCATAAGCTTCTTTAAACATTGCCCCTTAGCATCTTAAACCTGTATCCCCACTAATTGACTCTTCCACCCTGGGGAAAAAGCTTCTGACTATCCACTCTGTCCATGTCCCTCATAATCTTGTAGACTTCGATCAGGTCGCCCCTCAACCTCCGTCGCTCCAGTGAGAACAAACCAAGTTTCTCCGATCTCTCCTCATAGCTAATGCCCTCCATACCAGGCAACATCCTGGTAAATCTTTTCTGTACCCTCTCTAAAGCCTTACATCCTTCTGGTAGTGTGGTGACCAGAATTGAACACTATATTCCAGCTGAACTAAGGTTCTATAAAGCTGCAACATGATTGCCAATTTTTAAACTCGATGCCCCGGCCAATGAAAACAAGCATGCCGTATGCCTTCTTGACTAACTTCTCCACCTGCATTGCCACGTATGTTGGCCTTCACAGTGGCTGGTTTTGAGTACAGGCACAGGGATGTGTGTTCCAATTATCCAGGGCCTTGGTGAGGACACACCTAGAGTATTGTGTGCAGTTTTAGTCTCCTTTCCTGAGGAAGGATGTTCTTGCGCTCGAGGGAGTGCAGCGAAGGTTTACCAGGCTGATTCCGGGGATGGAGGGACTGATGCGGTGAAGGATCCTCTTGGAGAGAGTGATCATTGTATGGTGGAGTTTCTGGTGCAGATGGAGGAGGAGAAAGTGGGTTCCCGGACACGCGTCCTTTGTTTGAATAGAGGGGAGTACGGTAGGATGAGAGAAGAATTGGCGAATGTGGACTGGGGGAGCGCGTTGGAAGGTAGGTCTGCTGAGGAGCAGTGGAGGATCTTTAAGGAGATCTTTCTTGGTGCTCAGCAGAAATTTATTCCGATGGTTAAAAAGGACAGTAGGAAGAGAGGTAATAAGCCGTGGATAACGAAGGAGGTGAAGGAAAGTGTTAAATTAAAAGCGGAGGAATTTAGAGTAGCTAAGAGTAGTGGGCGAGAAGAGGATTGGGAAAGGTTTAAATGTCAACAAAGATTGACAAAGAAGTTGATAAAGGAGGGTAGGAGAAGCTATGAGGCTGGGCTAGCACTTAATATAAAAAAGGATAGCAAGAGTTTTTATAAATATATGAAAAGGAAGAGGCTGGCTAGGGTGAACGTTGGTCCTTTAGAGGATGAGAAAGGGGAGCTAGTGGTAGGGGATGGGGATATGGCTAAGGTCTTGAATAACTTTTTTGTTTCTGTCTTCACGGAGGAGGACGTGAATAATTTGCCGGGTGTTAGCGATGGAAAGGTGGTAGGAATGGAGGGTCTTAATGACATTACTGTTACTAGAGAGGTGGTGCTCGACAGACTGGAGGGGCTGATTGTGGACAAATCCCCAGGACCGGATGGAATGCATCCGAGGGTTCTGAAAGAAATGGCGGAGGTTATAGTGGATGCCTTGGTGGTTATTTTCCAAACGTCGCTGGATTCCGGGGAAGTGCCGGAAGATTGGAAAACGGCTAATGTTACGCCGTTGTTTAAGAAGGGTGCCAGGCAAAAGGCGGGGAATTATAGGCCGGTTAGTTTAACGTCTGTGGTAGGTAAAATGTTAGAATCCGTCATTAAGGAGGAAATTGCGAGGCATCTTGAAGGGAATTGCTTGATAGGGCGGACGCAACACGGTTTCATTAAAGGGAAGTCGTGTCTGACAAATTTACTGGAGTTCTATGAGGATGTGTCTAGGGCAGTGGATAGAGGAGAGCCGGTGGATGTGGTCTTTCTGGATTTTCAGAAGGTGTTTGACAAGGTACCTCACAAGAGGTTATTGCAGAAGGTCAGGGGACATGGAGTTGGGGGTAGGGTGTTAGCGTGGATAGAGGATTGGTTGTCAAATAGGAGGCAGAGAGTGGGGGTCAATGGGTGCTATTCGGATTGGCGGTTGGTGACTAGTGGGGTGCCCCAGGGGTCGGTGCTGGGGCCTCAGCTATTTACCATTTATATAGATGATCTGGAGGAGGGAACCGAGTGTAGGGTGTCGAAATTTGCTGATGACACCAAGATTGGGGGAAAGGCAAATTGTGCGGAGGGTGTGGAGAGTCTGCAGAAGGATCTAGATAGGCTGGGCGAATGGGCCAGGAAATGGCAAATGGAATTTAATGTTGGCAAGTGTGAGGTGGTCCACTTTGGTAGGAAGAATGGTAGGAAGGACTATTACTTACGTGGCGAAAAACTGCAGCAGGCGACGGTGCAGAGGGACCTCGGGGTCCTTGTGCATGAGTCGCAAAAACCCAGCTTGCAGGTGCAGCAGGTGGTCAGGAAGGCAAATGGGATGCTGGCCTTCATAGCGAGGGGGATTGAATATAAAAGTAGGGAGGTCTTGCTGCAGCTGTATAGGGCATTGGTGAGGCCGCAGCTGGAGTACTGTGTGCAGTTTTGGGCGCCGCACCTGCGCAAGGATATTTTGGCCCTGGAGGGAGTGCAGAGGAGGTTTACTAGGCTGATACCGGAGTTGAGGGGATTGAGCTATGAGGAGAGGCTGAATAAACTAGGCTTGTACTCGTTAGAGTTTAGAAGAATGAGGGGAGATCTCATTGAGACGTATAAGATGATGAACGGGATGGATAGGATAGAGGTGGAGAGACTCTTCCCGCTCAAAAAAGACAGTAGGACTAGGGGGCACAGCCTCAAGATAAAGGGGAGGTGGTTTAGAACGGAGTTGAGGAGGAACTTCTTCACTCAAAGGGTGGTGAATCTCTGGAATTCTCTGCCCGTTGAAGTGGTGGAGGCTGCCTCGCTAAATATTTTTAAGAAGCGGGTTGATGGGTTCTTGATAAGAGAGGGGATTAAGGGTTATGGGGAGAGGGCGGGAAAGTGGAACCGAGCCACAACAGATCAGCCATGATCTTATTGAATGGCGGGGCAGGCTCGAAGGGCTAGATGGCCTACTCCTGCTCCTATTTCTTATGTTCTTATGTTCTTATGTATGAGGAGAGATTGACCAGGTTAGGATTGTTTTCGTTGGAGTTCAGACAAATGAGGGGGGGATCTCATAAAGACTTATAAAATTCTAACAGGACTAGACCGGATAGATGCAGGGAGGATGTTCCTGATGGTGGGGGAGTCCAGAACCAGGGGTCACAGTCTGAGGATTCAGGGTGGACCATTTAGGGCAGAGATGAGGAGACATTTCTTCACCCAAAGAGTGGTGAGCCTGTGGAATTCATTACCACAGGAAGTAGTTGATGCCAAAACATTGAATGTATTCGAGAGGGGCTGGATATAGCACTTGGGGTGAATGGGATCAAAGGTTATGGGGAGAAAGCAGGATTAGCCGATTGAGTTGGACAATCAGCCATGATCGGGATGAATGGTGGAACAGGCTCGAAGGGCTGAATAGCCTCCGCCTGCTCCTATCTTCTATGGTTCTGTATAACGGGCCGCTGGGAGATTCTGCAATTTCTTTGAGCAATGGAATCTGTGGCCGTGATGAGAGCAGGTTGAGATTGCAGGGCAGAACGCTATAGTGGCATGGCTTCAGCTGCATTCTGGAGTTATCTGGTTTCTGATAGTTCCACAATGGAAGCTGAGGCATCACTCATTACATGTAGCATTATAAACGGCTCTGCAAGTGTTCTCATGGTCATTATTTCACAATAGAAAGGATGGGATCTGAGCTCTGTGTAGAACTTTGTGCCAAGTTAAATTGATGACAGGAAGACTATGGTTAGTGAGAACCTAGAAACTGTCATTATCATGAAAGAGGTAGTATTGGGCAAGTTAATGGGGTTAAAGTTAGACAAGATCAGTGACTAGTGGTGTGCTTCAGGGATCAGTGTTGGGACCACAATTGTTTACATAAGAACGTAAGAACATAAGAAATAGGAGCAGGAGTAGGCCATCCAGCCCTTCGAGCCTGCCCCGCCATTCAATAAGATCATGGCTGATCTGTCGCTGCTCAGTTCCACATTCCCGCCCTCTCCCCATAACCCTTAATCCCCTCTCTTATCAAAAACCCATCAACCCACGTCTTAAAAATATTTAGCGAGGCAGCCTCCACCACTTCAACGGGCAGAGAATTCCAGAGGTTCACCACCCTTTGAGTGAAGAAGTTCCTCCTCAACTCCGTTCTAAACCGCACCCCCCTTTATCTTGAGGCTGTGCCCCCTAGTCCTACTGTCCTTTATGAGCGGGAAGAGTCTCTCCACCTCTATCCTATCCATCCCATTCATCATCTTATACGTCTCAATGAGATCTCCCCTCATTCTTCTAAACTCTAACGAGTACAAGCCTAATTTGTTCAGTCTCTCCTCATAGCTCAACCCCCTCAACTCCGGCATCAGCCGAGTAAACCTCCTCTGCACTCCCTCCAAGGCCAAAATATCCTTGCGTAAGTGCGGCGACCAAAACTGCACACAGTACTCCAGCTGCGGCCTCACCAATGCCCTATACAGCTGCAGCAAGACCTCCCTACGAGTTTTACTGATGATTTGAAGCTGGCGACCAAGTGTAATGTGTCACAATTTGCATATGACACAAAAATGAGTGGCAAAGCAAAGTGTGCAGTGAACGCTGAAAGTCTACAAAGGGAGATAGATAGTCTAAGTGAGTGGGCGAGGGTCTGGCAGATGGAGAACAATGTTGGTAAATGTGAGGCCATCCATTTTGGTAGGAATAACAGCAAAATGGACTATTATTTAAACGGTAAAAAATTGCAGCATGCTGCTGTGCAGAGGGACCTGGGTGTCCTTGTGCAGGAATCTCAAGGAGTTGGTTTGCAGGTGCAGTGGTTAATTAAGAAGGTAAATGGAATTTTGTTCTTCATTGCTGGAGAGATGGAGTTTAAAAACAGTGAGATTATGTTGCAGCTGTATAAGGTGCTGGTGAGGCCACACCTGGAGTACTGTGTACAGTTTTGGTCTCCTTACTTGAGAAAGGATATACTTGCACTGGAGGGGGTGCAGAGGAGATTCACTAGGTTGATTCCGGAGTTGAGAGGGTTGGCTTATGAGGAGAGATGGGGTCGACTGGGGCTATACTCATTGGAATTCAGAAGAATGAGGGGAAATCTTATAGAAACATATAAGATTATGAAGGGAATAGATAAGATAGAAGCAGGGAAGTTGTTTCCACTGGTGGGTGAAACTAGAACTAGGGGGCATGGCCTCAAAATAACAGGGAGCAGATTTAGGACTGAGTTGAGGAGGAACTTCTTCACTCAAAGGGTTGTGAATGTGTGGAATTCCCTGCCCAGTGAAGCAGTTGAGGCTCCCTCATTGAATGTTTTTAAGGCAAGGATAGATACGTTTTTGAACAGTAAAGGAATTAAGGGTTATGGTGGGCAGGCAGGTAAATGGAGCTGAGTCCACAAAAAGATCAGCCATGATCTTATTGAATGGTGGAGCAGGCTGGAGGTGCCAGATGGTCTACTCCTGTTCCCTAGTTCCTATAAAGGAGCTGAATATTATTTAAATGGAGAAAGACTGCAGAAAGCTGCAGCATGGTGGTATTTGGAGGTCCGAACGCATAATCTCAAAAAGTTACCATGCAGATTCAGCTGGTGATTGGAAAGGTATATGTTGGCCTTTATTTCAAAGGGAATGGAGTATAAAAATAGAGAAATCTTCCTAAACCTATATAGGACACCTGGAATACCATGAACAATTTTAGTCCCCTTATCTAAGGAAAGATATACTGGCATCAAAGGCAATCAAGAGAAGGTTCACTAGGTTGATTCCGGGTAATGAGAGATTTTCTGATGAGAAGAGATTAAGTAGCTTTGGACTGTATTCATTGGTGTTTTGAAAAACAATAGCTAACCTTATTGAGACATACAGGATTCTCAGGGGGCTGAAGAGGGTAGATGCTGAGAGATCTCCTTTATGGGAGAGTATCCAATCAAAGGACATAATCTCAGACAAAGGGATCACCCATTTAAAACAGAGAGGAGGAGAAATTTCTTCTCTCAGAGGGTAGTGAACCTGTGGAAATCTTTCCTGGAAAGGCTGTAGAGGCTGGGTCGTTAAGTACATTCAAAGCTGAGATAGACAAATTTTCAATTGGTCAGGGAGTCAAGGCTGATGGGGATAAAGCAAATGTGGAGTAGAAGATTAAATCAAATCAGTCTTGATTTTATTCAATGGCAGAGTGCAATCGATGGGCTGAATAGTCTACTTACAACCACATGCATTTCCCACATCTATGTTCCCCCTAAAAAATGTGCAATACCAATATCTGAACTGATGATCGCAAATGTGAGATCAAATAATGGTGTTTCATCATCAATCTCACGGTCCCACAACATTCCCGGCCACCTTTCAGTTCTTGTATCTGAAAGAGAAAAGCACAAAGAATGTTTGCAATGTGGGAAATGGAGAGAGAGCAATGTAGGCACCTGCTGCATCCAGAAGGAACCTTTCTTTAAGAGAAGCAGGTTGGCTTTGAATACTTCAAGCTAGCTTTAAATGCTGTTGGCCTAGCATAAACGCGGGTTCCTGCTGATGTGAGTAGCCACTCTGCAGCAAGTCGAGTGAATACTACATTCATTTAAGTTAGCAGACAGCATAAAGTTTGCATGCTACCTGTATTGGAACAAATGGTTATGGGTTAATCGCATATCCTGATCTCTGCACCTGTTTTGGTCCTGATCCAACTTTTTTACTGAAAGCTTTAATGGATTGATGAAGTCAGGTTCACTTATGAAATGAGTTCACGGCATTCTCAACCCAGTTCTCAGCAGCAGTGATCCATGAGACTGAGGTGATAATCAAAGCTGAATCATTTTCACCCAAACAGGTCACATGACTGCAGGTGTGAGAAACTGTGCGATGTCACACTCGTACAAAACAAGAAACTCTTGTAAGATATGTTATTGGGATTATAGCAGATAAAATATAAGTCTGCATCTCGAAGTCTAACTGACCTGGAATTGCTCAGAGTAATGGAGCTTTGGGTTCATTTTCAACTTTTGATCCCTCGGCAACAAATTTAAATATTACCTCGTTTGCTCTGGAATTTTACAGTGTAGAGGGAGCTTTACTCTGTATCTAACCCCGTGCTGTCCCTGTCCTGGGAGTGTTTGATGGGGGACAGTGTAGAGGGAGTTTTACTCTGTACCTAACCCCGTGCTGTACCTGTCCTGGGAGTGTTTGATGGGGGGACAGTGTAGAGGGAGCTTTACTCTGTATCTAACCCCGTGCTGTCCCTGTCCTGGGAGTGTTTGATGGGGGACAGTGTAGAGGGAGTTTTACTCTGTACCTAACCCCGTGCTGTACCTGTCCTGGGAGTGTTTGATGGGGGGACAGTGTAGAGGGAGCTTTACTCTGTATCTAACCCCGTGCTGTCCCTGTCCTGGGAGTGTTTGATGGGGGGACAGTGTAGAGGGAGCTTTACTCTGTATCTAACCCCGTGCTGTACCTGTCCTGGGAGTGTTTGATGGGGGGACAGTGTAGAGGGAGTTTTACTCTGTATCTAACCCCGTGCTGTACCTGTCCTGGGAGTGTTTGATGGGGATAGTGTAGAGGGAGCTTTACTCTGTATCTAACCCCGTGCTGTACCTGTCCAGGGAGTGTTTGATGGGGGGACAGTGTAGAGGGAGCTTTACTCTGTATCTAACCCCGTGCTGTACCTGTCCTGGGAGTGTTTGATGGGGGGACAGTGTAGAGGGAGCTTTACTCTGTATCTAACCCCGTGCTGTACCTGTCCTGGGAGTGTTTGATGGGGATAGTGTAGAGGGAGCTTTACTCTGTATCTAACCCCGTGCTGTACCTGTCCTGGGAGTGTTTGATGGGGACAGTGTAGAGGGAGCTTTACTCTGTATCTAACCCTGTGCTGTACCTGTCCTGGGAGTGTTTGATGGGGACAGTGTAGAGGGAGCTTTACTCTGTATCTAACCCCGTGCTGTACCTGTCCTGGGAGTGTTTGATGGGGACAGTGTAGAGGGAGCTTTACTCTGTATCTAACCCCGTGCTGTACCTGTCCTGGGAGTGTTTGATGGGGACAGTGTAGAGGGAGCTTTACTCTGTATCTAACCCCGTGCTGTACCTGTCCTGGGAGTGTTTGATGGGGACAGTGTAGAGGGAGCTTTACTCTGTATCTAACCCCGTGCTGTACCTGTCCTGGGAGTGTTTGATGGGGACAGTGTAGAGGGAGCTTTACTCTGTATCTAACCCCGTGCTGTACCTGTCCTGGGAGTGTTTGATGGGGACAGTGTAGAGGGAGCTTTACTCTGTATCTAACCCTGTGCTATACCTGTCCTGGGAGTGTTTGATGGAAACAGAAAGAAGTCTCATAATATCAGTTTAAAGTCCAACAGGTTTATTTGTAGCAAACACCATAAGCTTTCAGAACACGCTGTCCCTTCGTCAGGTGGCTGGGAGTTCTGATCACAAACAGGGAACAAAGACACAAACTCAATTTCCATTCATAATGATTAGAATGTGAGTCTTTACAGCTAATCAATTCTCAAAGGTACTGACAGTGTGAGTGGAGAGAGCATTAAGCACAGGTTAGAAGGATGTGTATTATTTTCAGACAGGAAACTTAGTGAGATTTTGCAAGCCCAGGCATGTTGTGGGGGTTACAGATAGTGTGACATGAACCCAAGATCCCTGTTGAGACCGTCCTCATGTGTGCGGAACTTGGCTATCAGTCTCTGCTCAGCGACTCTGCGCTGTCGTGTGTCGTGAAGGCCGCCTTGGAGAATGCTTACCCGAAGGTCAGAGGCCAAATGCCCGTGACCACTGAAGTGTTCGCCAACAGGAAGGGAACAGTCTTGCCTGGTGATTGTCAAGCGATGTTCATTCATCCGTTGTCGTAGCATCTGCATTGGCTCACCGCTGTACCATGCTTCAGGACATCCTTTCCTGCAGCGTATCAGGTAGACAATGCTCACTGGGTTGCAAGAGTATGTACCGTGTACCTGGTGGATGGTGTTCTCACGTGAGATGATGGCATCCGTGTCGATGATCCAGCACGTCTTGCAGAGGTTGCTGTGACAGGATTGTGTGGTGTTGTGGTCACTGTTCTCCTGAAGGCTGGGTAGTTTGCTGCGGACAATGGTCTATTTGAGGTTGTGCGGTTGTTTGAAGGCAAGAAATGGGGTGCAGGGATGGTTTTGGCGAGATGTTCGTCTTCATCAATGACCTGTTGAAGGCTCTGGAGAAGATGTCGTAGATTCTCCGCTCCGGGGAAGTACTGAACGACGAAAGGTATTCTGTCTATGATGTCCTGTGTTTGTCTTCTGAGGAGGTCGGTGCGGTTTTTTGCTGTGGCCTGTCGGAACTGTCGATTGATGAGTCGAGCACCATATCCTGTTCTTATGAGGACATCTTTCAGCATCTGGAGGTGTCTGTCGCGATCCTCCTCATCTGAGCAGATCCTGTGTATGCAGAGGACTTGTCCATAGGGGTGTTTAATGTGTTTAGGGTGGAAGCTGGAGAAGTGGAGCATTGTGAGGTTATCCGTGGGCTTGCGGTACAGTGAGGTGACTGTCCTTAATGCACACACACTCCAGAGAGTGGTCCGTGTTGTGTCTGATGGTGGGATGGAACTTGTTGATGTTGTCATATAGTTGTTTCAGTGATTGTTCACCATGAGGCCAAAGGAAGAAAATGTTATTGCGATATCTAGTGTATAGCATCGGTTGAAGGTCCTGTGCGGTGAAGAGGTCTTGTTCGAACCTGTGCATGAAGATGTTGGCATATTGAGGTGCGAGTTTGGTCCCCATGGCTGTTCCGTGTGTCTGGATGAAGAACTGATTGTTGAAGGCGAAGACATTGTGGTCCAGGATAAAGCGGATGAATTGTAAAATTGCATCTGGAAACTGGCAGTTGTTGGTGTTGAGTACTGAGGCAGTTGCAGCAATGCCATCATCGTGGGGGATGCTGGTGTCGAGTGCCGAGACATCCATTGTGATGAGGAGTGTCCCTGGTTCAACTGCTCCATGTGTGCTGAGTCGCTGTAGGAAGTCTGTAGTATCGTGACAAAAGCGGTGGACAGAGTACCCTTTGTCATCCAGTACTTCCCCGGAGCGGAGAGGCTACAACATCTTCTCCAGAGCCTTCAACATGTCATTGATGAAGACGAACATCTCAACAGGGCCATCCCCACACCCCCACTTCTTGCCTTCAAACAACCGCACAACCTCAAACAGACCATTGTCCGCAGCAAACTACCCAGTCTTCAGGAGAACAGTGACCACAATACCACACAACCCTGCCACAGCAACCTCTGTAAGATATGCTGGATCATCGACACAGATGCCATCATCTCACGTGAGAATACCATCTACCAAGTACACGGTTATTACTCTTGCAACTCAGCCAGCGTTGTCTACCTGATACATTGCAAGAAAGGATGTCCCGAAGCATGGTACATTGGGGAGACCATGCAGGCACTACGACAACGGATGAATGAACATCGCTCGACAATCACCAGGCCAGACTATTCTCTTCCTGTTGGCGAACACTTCAGTGGTCACGGGCATTTGGCCTCTGACCTTCGGGTAAGCATTCTCCAAGGCAGCCTTCACGACACACGACAGCGCAGAGTCGCTGAGCAGAGACTGATAGCCAAGTTCCGCACACATGAGGACGGTCTCAAACAGGGATCTTGGGTTCATGTCACACTATCTGTAACCCCCACAACATGCCTGGGCTTGCAAAATCTCACTAAGTTTCCTGTCTGAAAATAATACACATCCTTCTAACCTGTGCTTAATGCTCTCTCCACTCACACTGTCAGTACCTTTGAGAATTGATTAGCTGTAAAGACTCACATTCTAATCATTATGAATGGAAATTGAGTTTGTGTCTTTGTTCCCTGTTTGTGATCAGAACTCCCAGCCACCTGACGAAGGCACAGCGTGTTCTGAAAGCTTATGGTGTTTGCTACAAATAAACCTGTTGGACTTTGAGCTGGTGTTGTGAGACTCCTTTCTGTTTTTACCCCAGTCCAATGCTGGCATCTCCACATCAATGCTTGATGGGCACAGTGTAAAGGGAGCTTTATTCTATACCTAATGCTGTGCTTACTTGTCCTGGGCGTGTAGAGGGAGCTTTTGTTTAAAGTTTATTTATTAGAGTCACAAGTAAGGCTTACATTAACACTGCAATGAAGTTACTGTGAAAATCCCCGAGTCACCAAACTCCAGCACCTGTCGGGTACACTGAGGGAGAATTTAGCGTGGCCAATGCACTGAACCAGCACATCGTTCAGATTGTGGGAGGAAAACAGAACACTTGGAGGAAACCCACGCAGATACAGGGAGAACATGCATATCTGAACAGACCTTGACTCAAGCCCAGAATCGAACCCGGGTCCCTGGTGCTATGAAGCAGCAGTGCGGGGCGGCACGGAGGCACAGTGGTTAGTAATGCTGCCTCACAGTGCAGGGACCCGGGTTCAATTCATAGCATGGGTCACTGGGAATTAGTACATTCTCCCTGTGTCTGCGTGGGTTTCCTCTGGGTGCTCCGGTTTCCCCCATTCCAAAAATGTGCAGGCTAGGTAAATTGGCCATGCTAAATTCTCCCTCAGTGTAACCGAGCAAGCACCGGAGTGTGGCGATTAGGGGCTATTCACAGTAACTTCATTGCAGTGTGAATGTAAGCCGACTTGTGACTAATAAATAAACTTTAACCTTAAGAACATAAGAACTAGGAGCAGGAGGAGGCCATCAGGCCCCTCAAGTCTGCTCCGCCATTCAATAAGATCATGGCTGATCTTTTCATGGACTCAGCTCCACTTACCCACCCGCTCACCATAACCCCTAATTCCTTTACTGTTCAAAAATCTATCTATCCTTGCCTTAAAAACATTCAATGAGGGAGCCTCAACTGCTTCACTGAGCAGGGAATTCCACAGATTCACAACCCTTTGTGTGAAGAAGTTCCTCCTCAACTCAGTCCTAAATCTGTTTCCCCTTATTTTGAAGCTACGTCCTCTAGTTCTAGTTTCACCTGCCAGTGGAAACAACTTCCCTGCTTCTATCTTATCTATTCCCTTCATAATCTTATATGTTTCTATAAAGATCTCCCCTCATTCTTCTGAATTCCAATGAGTATAGCCCCAGTCTACCCCATCTCTCCTCATAAGCCAACCCTCTCAACTCTGGAATTAACCTAGTGAATCTCCTCTGCACCCCCTCCAGAGCCAGTATATCCTTTCTCAAGTGAGGATATCAAAACTGTACACAGTACTCCAGGTGTGGCCTCACCAGCACCTTTTACAGCTGCAACATAACCTCCCTGTTTTTAAACTCCATCCTTATAGCAATGAAGGACAAAATTCCATTTACCTTCTTAATTACCTGCTGCACCTGCAAACCAACTCCTTGAGATCTCAGCTCCCTCTGCACAGCAGCATGCTGTAATTTTTTACTATTTAAATAATAGTCCATTTTGCTGTTATTCCTACCAAAATGGACGACCTCGCATTTACCAACATTGTTCTCCATCTGCCAGACCCTTGTCCACTGACTTAGATTATCTGTATCCCTTTACAGATGTTCAGCGTTCTCTGCACACTTTGCTCTGCCACTCATCTTAGCGTCATCTGTGAATTTTGATACACTACACTTGGTCCCCAACTCCAAATCATCTATATAAATCGTAAACAATTGCAGTCCCAACACTGATCCCTGAGGCACACCACTAGTCACTGATCACCAATCAGAAAAACACCCATTTACCCCCACTCTGTGCTTTCTGTTATTCTCTTGACTTTCACTAGCCACCGTGCCACCTCTACCTTACCAGTGCTGCTCTTGCATGATACCAGCTCGGTAAGAAAAATAGAAATACATTAACCTTACCCCGACAAGACAGAATTTTCAGGATGAACTGTTTCAGAAATAGAAATGCTAAAGGATGGCTTCCATTTAGATTACATCTGAAAAGAATAAGCAAACAGCCAAAGGTGTTGGTATCAGTAGAATTTCTATTTACTATAAATTATATTGATGTGCTTTTTAGTGTAAAGGTTTTCACGTGGTGCTATCCTTCTCAGATTAATTATTCACATCATATATTCTCTCTGGTATGGTTCTCTGAGTTCCAATCAGTATTTTGTAACACTTGGTGTCCATTAAGAGATCAGAAACATTCAACATCAAAGCAGCAGCAGTATGTCACAATTGAAAGTTTTTTTTTAGATTATGTTTTGGTATGAAATATAGTTTGATAATTTACCATGTAGCTATTTGCAAAAATCAACCACTCACAGCATCAATATTTGGGGTTTTGAACAATCTTTTAAAACAAATTAGATTGAAATCTAAGTATTGCTGAGATTGGTGTTTACATGTACACTCGCTGAATACTCCAGACTGGCTGTTACAGGAACACAAATGCCAAGCGATACAGCGCCAGGCACATGTGCTTGTAATGGGGAAGAATAGAGAATATTAGTCATATTACTATCTTGTTCAAGAAATAATAAATGTGTGTATTCTTACTTACAAATAGGGTGGCACGGTGGCACAGTGGTTAGCACTGCTGCCTCACCTCGTCAGGAATCAGGTTTGATTCCCGGCTCGGGTCATTGTCTGTGTGGAGTTTGCATATTCTCCCCGTCTCTGGGTGGGTTTGTTTCGAGTGTTCCAGTTTCTTCTCAATCTGAAAGACATGCTGGTTAGGTACATTCGACATACTAAATTCTCCCTCAGTGTTCCCAAACAGGCGACTGGGAGATTTTCACAGTAACTTCATTGCAGTGTTAATGTAAGGTGACTTCTGACACAAATAAATAAACTTAAGCTTAATTCACTCCTTAAATCAATAGCATTTGCAACACTGAATGTCAAATGTCACCAATTTATTATGCATTTAATAATTAAACATGCACTTAACAGTACTTGTGACAGAAATCTGTGGGTTTAGCCAGAGGACTCAAACCTGTTACAGTTCCAAGAATCCCTGAAAATAAAACCTGTTCAAGATATTCAAATCCCTGTAAAAGATCAGTGAAACTCACACCAGTAAAACAAAAGTCCCTTTTTAAGATACAAAAGGTCAGTTTAGACAATACTTCATGGTAGTCTTTATTTCCAAATTTTTATGGCTTTTCTTTCTGGATGTTCTTCTGGGACATGGGCATCACTGGCTGGCCAGCATTTATTGCCCATCCCATATTGCCCCAGGATAATTGAGAGTCAACCACATTGCTGTGGCTCTAGAGTCACATGTCGGCCTAACCAGGATGGTAGATTTCCTCCCCTAAAGGACCTGACAGATAATGGTCAAGGGTAGATTCTTAATTCCAAATTTTATTTAAATTGAATCCAAATTCCACAGTCTGTCGTGGCAGGATTTGAACCTGGGGCCCCAGAAGATTAGTTGAGTTTCTGGATTAATAGCGAAAATACCACTAGGCCATTGCCTCCCCTTTATTTGGTATGGAAAGGAAATTTGGCATGTCAGCTACGACTCTCGCCAACTTTTACAGATGCATCGTACAAAGCATTCTTTCCGGTTGTATCACAGCTTGGTATGGGGCTCCTGCTATGCCCAAGACCACAAGAATCTACAAAAAGTCGTGAATGTAGCCTAATCCATCACACAAACCAGCCTCCCATCCATTGACTCTGTCTACACTTTCTGCAAAGCAGCCAGCATAATTAAAGACCCACACACCTTGGACATTCTCTCTTCCACCTTCTTCCATTGGGGAAAAGTTACAAAAGTCTGAGGTCACACACCAGCCAGCTCAAGAACAGCTTCTTCCCTGCTGCTGTCAGACTTTTGAATGGACCTACCTTGCATTAAGTTGATCTTTCTCTACACCCTAGCTATGACTGTAACACTACATTCTGCACTCTCTCCTTTCCTTTTCTATGAATGGCATGCTTTGTCTGTATAGCACACAAAAACAATACTTTTTACTGTATACATATGACAATAATAAATCAAATCAAAATCAAATCAAATTAAAAGTATAAAGGCAGCTGACTTTTGAATCCTAAGGGCGTGATCTTACTGGCTCACAGTGCTGGTCGATTGGCACAGCGAGCTGGTAAGATTGCATGCAAGGCCGAATCTTGAACATGAACTGGTTTGGCCTCGAAAGCAGTGTTCCCAGCCTTGTTTTGCTGGTGAGATCGGACCAGAAAGGGCACAAAGCTGATTTGCGTGGGATTGATTTAATCTCCCCCCTCACCGGCAAGAATTAATGTTGGTCTCCTCCAGAGGAGACCAGGCATGATGGCCACGCTGAGGGGACTGGAGGTCCTTGGTGTTGGGGGCATGGCTGGGCGGTGCTCACCTGACACCCTAGCACTGCCCACCCAGAAAGGGAGAACTCTACAGGGATGTTGACTGTGAGGAGGGAGGTGGGGAACTCTGCAGTGGTGGTGATCAGGAAGGAAGGGGAACTCCGCAGACAGGGACGATTGACAGAGTGGTGGGGGGGAAGGGAGGGGAGGGAAGGGGCCGGGTGGTGGAGACCAGCACAGAGGGTGATCAGCAGAGCGGATGGAGACTGACCCAGGAAGTGGTTGTGAGTGTGGAGATGGAGGATGACAAGCACATGGAGCGACTGGTGAGGGGGGTCCCAATGTCCATGGGAGGCATGCGCATGTGTGTGTGTGGGGGTGGTTTGATGTTGGCAGGAGATCTCCCAGTATACTTGGATGTCTGTGCAATGCCACCCCAAAGCTCAGGAACCAGCTTCACCAGCGAGTTTAGATTCCTCAAACCAGCCCCTCCCCCCCACCCCCCCAAAACTCCCGCTTTATGGTGGGAAATGATTGTTCTACAGAACATTAATGGGCTCCCATTCGGGTCTGACTGACGATCAAAGCTTCAACCTAGTCAAAAAAGACCCAGCTGCTGCATAAATTTGCATCTTGGGGGAAATGTGTTATCTCTCTGAGGTCTGGCACATTGATGATTCTGGAGACTCAAACTCTATAACTGATACTTGGTGCCCTCACTGTGACGAAGAATGGACAATGAATATTGTCTGTATCCCAGAATAAAAAGATGTAGAGGGAAACGTAAGGCTTTTGGGGAAGAGTAGGGCAGTGGGGTGTCTTTTAAATTGCACTGGAGAAGAGCTAGTACTGACAAAATGGGATGAATGGCTTCCATCTGTTCTGTAAGCCTTTATTCTAATTTGTTCATGCAAAGTAGATGGAGAGAAAAACTCAGCTCCCCTGTGTATGTAACCCTCCCAAAAGTATAATTACTCATCTCTTGCAGCTGTACTTGATCCACTTTCAACTTTGTTAGATTGCTTTCTTTCCAATTGTTAGACCAATCATCACATAAATCTATCTCTTGGGAAGGGGTATACATTGGTGTGGGATATCAGAATAAAGCAAAATATGGTGCCTGATGGAACTTCAACCTAACCTAATCTGTACCTCCTTCTGGCATCCCAACATACAGCCTATGTAGACATGAGTTCATTCAAAATTCTGCAGCCTGTAGGCTAACTTGCACCAAATCCCATTCACCCTTATGCTCACTGACTTCCAGCCAGGCAATGGCTTGACTTTGAAATTCTTATTTTACTTTCAAATCCCTGCATAGCTTCGCCCTTTCCTATCAGTAATCTCTTGCAGCCTACACACAGCTGAAAATGCTCCAGTCCTATTTGGGCCTCTTGAGTATCTGTGATTTTAACCACTCCAGCATTGGTGGCTACGATTTCTGCTGCTGAGCTCCTGAGCACTTTTTTTCCAAAAATATAATTTATTCATAAGAAATCTGCAAGAACATTACAAACACTTAAAATGGCCATCACACAAAAAGCAATTATATTCCAGTTCTTTACATACATCAAGTAATAGAGATACTTCAACACAGTAAACATTTCAGACATTGTACAATGGCCCTTACAAATGTTGCAAAGTTATTCTAAAGGTCGCCTACATTGAACATATTGGAAGTTCCTCTCTACACATCGCCATCCTTCCTCCTCCTTTAAGGTGCTCCTTAAAATCTACTGCCTTCACCAACCTTTTGGTTGGCAGTGCTAATATCCCCTGATATAGCTTAGTGTCAAAGATTGATTAATAACACTCCACGAAGCATCTTGGGATGCTTTACTATGTTAAAGGTGTTATATAAACACAAATTACTGTTGCTTCTCAAAGTTGGAAACTAAAAATTCATAAAAGGAGGAAGCTCTGGACCCTTTGGCACCTTTGCATTTCATACAAGTATAGAAACATAGAAGATCGGAGCAGGAGGAGGCCATTTGGCCCTTCGAGCCTGCTCCACCATTCATTACGATCATGGCTGATCATCCAACTCAATAGCCTAATCCTGCTTTTTCTCCATAACCTTTGATCCCATTCACTGCAAATGCTAATTCTAGCTCCCTTTTGAATGCATTCAATGTTTCAGCATCAACTACTTCCTGTGATAATGAATTCCACAGGCTCACCACTCTTTGGGTGAAGAAATTTCTTCTTACCTCTGTCCTAAATTATCTACCCTGAATCCTCAGACTGTGACCCCTGGTTCTGGACTCCCCCACAATTGGGAACATCCTCCCTGCATCTATCCACCCGCATCCAGGAATTAATAACTCTCAACTCATTAATCTTTATTTGAGAACGTCATACAGTTGGTGCTACTTTCTATTATTTAAATTACTGATTTTTTTAAAAAGCTTTTAGAAAAGTTCCACAATGATGATTCTTAATTAATTAGAAGCAACAGAAATCCAGGGTAAAACAAAGGACTGAATTAAGAAAGTAATTAAGAAAAAAAACAGCAAAGAGAGAATACTATTGAGAGTTCCGAAGTAAATGAAAGAGCAATCATGAATGGTTTCACAAAGATACTTTTTTCAAATATACAGAAATAACCCGGAAGCTGATCAGACTGGCTGCTGACACAAAGCCAGGAAAGCAATGGAGACAAGAGACTCAGTAAGAGATTTGTAAACTGCTCGATTGATTGTAAAAGCAGGGAAAGAAGTGGGAAATATGATCAATTTAAAGTAACCTCAAGGGAAAACTTGATAAATACATGAAGAAGAAAGGATTGAAAGGATGTGTGATTGGTTGAGATGATGTAAAATGGATGCAAGCCTGTGCATATCTGCTGGGGCAAATTGGTTCGTTTTGTGTTGTAAATGCTATGAAATTCTGTGTAACTAAGTTAGGATGAGGGGCATTAAAGGACTGGAGAATTAATAGATCCATCACATTTAATATTCAAACATTGTAATTTATTTAAACATTTTAAGTCCTATATTGTTGGAGGTGCCATCTTTCAGAAGAGACATTAGAAACATAGAAACTAGAAGTAGGAATAGGTCCTTCCACCCTTCGAGCCATCTCCGCCATTCATTTTGATCATGGCTAATCACCAAATTCAATATTCTGATCTCCCTTTCCCCCATGTCTCTTGATTCCTTTAGTTCCTAGAGCTATATCTAATTTCTTCTTGAAATCAGAGAACATTTTGGTCTCAATTATTTTCTGTGGGAGTGAATTCTACACATTCACCACCTTCTGGGTGAAGAAATTTCTCCTCACCTCGGTTCTAAAAGGTTTACCCCTTATCCTCAAATTATACCCCAAGTTCTGGCTTAGACAAAGGGTCACCTGGACTCGAAACATCAGCTCTTTTCTCTCCTTACAGATGCTGCCAGACCTGCTGAGATTTTCCAATGTTTTCTCTTTTGGCCCCAAGTATTGGACTCCCCCCACCATTGGGAACATTCTTTCTGAATCTACCCTGTCTAACCCTGTTAGAATTTTATAAGCTTCTATGAGATCCCCTCTCAGTCTTTTAAACTCCAGTGAATATAATCCTAACCGACTTAGCCTCTCCTGATATGATAGACCTGCCATCCCAGGAATCAACCTGGTAAACCATTGCTGTACTCCCTCTGTAGCAAGGACATCCTTCCTCAGATAAGGACTACACACAATTCTCCAGGTGTGGCTTCACCAATGTCCAACACCCAATACATTAAATTGAGTTTACACAGCTTTCACTATTGGACTTAAAATATCCCATGTCACTACTTAAAGAGAAGCAAAGAAGTTCTCCCTGATTCTAGTTCCACATTAATTTCTCAATGAAAATCATTGAAATAGATTAACTGACCATTCATCCCATTGCTGCCTGCAGTGGATCTTTGCTATGTACAAATTGGCCACCATTCGCCTACAAAGGCACTGATGACACTTCAAAAGTAATTCATTAATTACAAAGTGCTTTGGAATGTCTTGAGGACATGAAAGGTACTTTGAAAATGAATTTTCCTTCTATGTAGCAAAGCAATTAAAAAGGCAAAATAATGAGGGCATTTTTCTCTGCCCGCAAATGTAATTTTTATTTTAAATCAGCAAGTATCAAACATGAATCGCTATTTTAAATTTGCACTGAACATTTACTCACATTATTGAGCAGAGGAACATAAATCAAAATTAGTTTCCAGAGGTAATGGCTAAGCCGCTCAAATGTGATGGTCAGGCCACATTCCTGCCCCTCCCAGGGCACAGTTCTGGGATAATCGGAGATCATGCCTAGAAATAACCCCCTGAGCCTATTTGTCCACCAAGAAATTGAGCGACAGCGGAATCCATTTCTTCCCCAAACCTATTCATTTGTTAGTCACTGACACAAAAATATATACGTGCGATAGAAAGTGTGCAGTAAAGAGCAACTGGGTAATCCCAAGGGTAAAGGTAATTAACTATAAGGAGAGATAGAGAAGCTTAAGTTTTACAGTCTAGAATGAAGAAGATTAAAGGGGAAAACGAACAAAGTATAGAAAATGTTAAATGGGATAGATAAGGTAAGTCAGATTATTTCTTCAAAATGTGCCAGGAAGTTGGGAAGAAGAAAGAAATGGAAATTATTGAGAAATAAATTTAGAATAGTTATCAGCTAAAACTTTGCTCAGAGTGAGAAATGTTTGTGAATCAATCAAAGAGCTGAAAGAAGCAATGATATTTCAGTGACAAAAACAGGAAATGCTGGATAAACGCAGCAAGCCTGGCTACATCTGTAGAGAGAAAAACACAGTTAAAATTTCAAGTCCATTTGAGTTTTCTGCAGAGCTGAAAAAGATAGAAATTCGATATTTGGAGGAGAGGGTGTTGCGGCAGGTTGGAAAGTCAGTGATAGGTCAGAGCTAAGGAGAGATTCACAAAGATGTCATGGGAAAGGTGCCCCCAGCCCCCCCACCCTCTCATCTTCCCCCCCACCGTTGCCCCCACACGTGCTCTCGTTTTTCACCCCACCAGCCTCTGTTTCAAAAAAAATCATTCTCCACCATTTTCACCAACACCAGCATGATGCCACCATGAAACACAACTCATCCCCCTGTCAGCATTCCTCAGGGACTGTTCTCTCCGTAGTACTCTGGTCCATTTCTCTATTGTTCACCATGGGTGGCATGGTGGCACACTGGTCAGCACAGCTGCCTCACAGCACTAGGGACCCAGGTTCAATTCCTGTCTGGGATCACTGTCTGGAGTTCACACATTCTCCCCTTATCTGCCTGGGTTTCCTCCAGGTGCTCCAGTTTCCTCCCACAGTCCAAAGATGTGTGGGTTAGGTGGATTGGCCATGCTAAATTTCCCCTTAATGTCAGTGGACTAGCTAGGGTAAATATGTGAGGTTATGGGAATAGGGCCTAGGTCGGATTGTGGTCGGCGCAGACTCGATGGGCAGAATGGTTTCATTCTGCACTGTAGGATTCTATGATCATTCCCAATCCCTCATCCTGGGAATTATAGAGCAGTGAGCCTTACTTCTGTTGAGGGCAAAGTTTTGGAAAGAATTATAAGGGATAGGATTTATAATCATCGAGAGGGAAATAAATTGATTAGGGATAGTCAACACGGTTTTGTGAAGGGTAGGTCGTGCCTCACAAACCTTATTGAGTCTTTTGAAAAGGTGACCAAAGAGCTGGATAAGGGTAAGGCAGTTGATGTGGTGTATATGGATTTTAGCAAAGTGTTTGATAAGGTTCCCCATGGTAGGCTATTGCAGAAAATGCAGATGCATGGGATTGAGGGTGAGTTAGCGGTTTAGATCAGGAATTGGCTAGCTGATAGAAGACAGAGGGTGGTGGTTGATGGGAAATATTCAACCTGGAGTTCAGTTACAAGTGGTGTACCTCAAGGATCTGTTTTGGGGCCACTGCTGTTTGTCATTTTTATAAATGACCTAGATGAGGGTGTAGAAGGATGGATTAGTAAATTTGCTGATGACACCAAGGTTGGAGGAGTTGTAGACAGTGAGGATGGATGTTACAGTTTGCAGAGGGACATAGATAAGCTGCAGAGCTCGGCCAAGAGGTGGCAGATGGAGTTTAATACGGAAAAGTGTGAGGTGATTCACTTTGGTAAGAATAACAGGAGTACAGAATATAGGGCTAATGGAAGGACTCTTAGTAGTGTTGATGAGCAGAGAGATCTCGGTGTACATGTGCATAGCTCCCTTAAAGTTGGCACCCAGGTTGATAAGGTTGTTAAGAAGGCATACGGTGTGTTAGCTTTTATTGGTAGAGGGTTTGAACTTCGGAGCCGTGAGGTCATGTTACAACTGTACAAAACTCTGGTGCGGCCGCACTTGGAGTATTGCGTACAGTTCTGGTCGCCGCATTATAAGAAAGATGTGGAGGCATTGGAAAGGGTGCAGAGGAGGTTTACCAGGATGTTGCCTGGTATGGTGGGAAGGTCTTATGAGGAAAGGCTGAGGGACCTGAGGTTATTTTCATTAGAGAGAAGAAGGTTGCGAGGTGACCTGATTGAGGCATACACGATGATCAAAGGATTGGATAGGGTGGACAGTGAGAGCCTTTTTCCTCAGATGGTGATGGCTAACACGAGGGGACATAGCTTTAAATTAAGGGGTGGTAATTATAGGACGGATGTCAGAGGTAGGTTCTTTACTCAGAGGGTAGTAAGGGCGTGGAATGCCCTGCTTGCAGCAGTTGTGGACTTGCCAACTTTAAGGGTGTTCAGATGGTCATTGGATAGGCATATGGATAACATTGGAATAATTTAGGTTAGAGGGTCATTAGATTGGTTCCACTGGTCGGCGCAACATCGAGGGCTGAAGGACCTGTACTGCGCTGTTATGTTCTATGTCCTCATGCCCTTCCCACAGCACCTTCTTATTCAATTGCAGAAGATAAAACACCTGTCCTTTAATCTCCCTCCTCCTCACTGTTCAAGGGCCCAAACACTCCTTTCAGGTTAAGCAGTGTTTCACTTGCATTTTCTTAATAACATAGAACATAGAACAGTACAGAATAGTACAGGCCCTTCGGCCCTCGATGTTGTGCCGAGCTATGTCTGAACCCAAGATCAAGCTATCCCACTCCCTATCATTCTGGTAATTTGGTTGACTGAATTTGCTGCTCCTAACACACTGGGGAGACTAAACGCAGACTGGGTGGCCTTAGCGAAACACTTTCATTTTGTCTGCAAGTGTGACCCCAGTCTTCTGGTCACTTGTTATTTCAATTCAGCATCTTGCTCTCATGCCCACATACCCAAGCTGGGTCTGCTGCAATGCTCCAGTGATGTCCAACCTGGAGGCACAGCACCTAATCTCCGATGTTAGAGCTTTCTGGATTCAACATCGCGTTCAACAACTTTAGGCTGTGAACTTTCCCCTCCAGCTTGACCCCTCTTTTTGTTTTCTTCTATTCATATCCCCTGGTTTGACCCAACACAACTCCACCCCTCCCCATATAGCCACTGTCCCTTGTTGTTTGGTTTTGCCGGGCACTGACCTCTGTTTTCCTATTAACACATTCTGCTCTGCTACCTCTGCCACGATTAATACTTTTCAGTCCCGAATGGTACCATTAACAGCCCCTTTGTCTCACGTCCATGACATCTTTGTCAATCTCTCCTTAACTCTGATTTATCACTAACTTTCCACTCTGCCCCACACAATTCTCCAATGATAATGTATCATATTCCTATCCCTTTTCAATTCTGTCAAAGGTTATATGGACTCTAAACATTAACTGTGTTTCTCTCTTCACAGAGAAACATTGAGGGCCCAAAATAGCAGAACATCTAGTCAAGTATAGAATGTGCAAGTGGGAATTTAAAAAGCAAATTAGGAAAGCAAAAAAGGGACATGGGAGGATACTGGCAGGTAGATTAGGAAAATTTCTCAATTGTTTTAAAAATATCTTAAGAGTAAAAGGATAACTAGGGGAATAGCAGGGCCAAGGACCACAGCGGTAATTTGTGTGTGAAGCTGGAGGATGTCGGAGCTCTAAATGAATACTTGTGTCGGTATTCACTAGTGAAAGATGATATAGGAATAGAATCAAGGAGAAGGACTGTGATGCAATTAAAGAAATTAACATAAATAGAGAGGACATTCTGAGTTTTCTGACAGGATAAAAGTATCACCTCCATGACTGGATGAAATGTATCCTAGGCTGTTGAGTGGGACACGGGGGGAAATAGCAAGATTTCCAGCAATAATTTTCAATTCCTCTCTGGCCACAGGAGTGATGCCTGAGGATTGGCAGATAGCCAGCGTGGTACTATTTTTCAAGAAGGGAGAAAGGGATAAACCAGGAAACTACAGGCCAGTCAGTCTAACATCAGCGGTGGGGGAGCTATTGGAAGCAATTCTAAGAGACAGAATTAATTTGCATTTGGAGAGGCAGAGATTAATCAAGAATTGTCAGTATGGTGTTGTTACAGGGAGGTCATATCTCTCAAACTTGATTGAATTTTTTGAAGAGGTGACCAGGTGTGTAGATGACAGCAATGCATTCGACATAGTGTACCTGGACTCCAGCAAGGCTTTTGATAAGGCCCCACGTGGGAGACTGATTGCCAAGATAGGAGCGCATGGGATCCATGTAAATTTGGTAAATTGATTCCAGAATTGGCTGAGTGGCAGGCAGCAAAGTGTGATGGTCAAGGGCTGTTTTTATGACTGGAAGACCATGGGTCCAGTGGGGTCCCACCGGGATCAGTGTTGAAGCCTTTACTGCCTGTGGTTTATGTATATAAGTTAGACTTTAATGTGGGAGAGTTGATCAGTATGTTTGGGGATGGTAAATAGTGAGGAGGATAACCTTAGATGACAGGAGGATGTAGACGGGCTGATCAGTGGCAAATACAATTCAATCTGGATACGTGTGAAGTGAAGGCACTTGGGCAGGACAAACAAGACAAATACTAAATGAATGGCAGGAGCCTGGGAAGCACCAAGGCTCAGAAGGACCCTGGAGTACATGTACTTCGGTTACTTAAGGTAAAAGGACAGGTGGATAAAGTTGAGAAGACATATGGGATACTTGTCCTTATTAGCCGAGGCATAGAGTTTAAGAGCAGGGAGATTATGCTGGAACTATATGAAACATTGGTTAGGCCACAGCTACAGTTTTGTGTGCAGTTCTGGAATCCACATTATAGGAGGAATGAGGTAGCATTGGAAAGGGTGTTGCATGTGCTGGAGAGTTTTAGTTATGAAGAGAGATTGGATAGACTGGATTTGTTTTCCTTGAAGCAGAGGAGACTGAGAGAAGACAGGATTGAGATGTGTAAAATTATGAGGGGCATTGGTAGAGTAGAGAGGAAGAAACTTTTCTCCTTCGTAGAGAGGTCAAATCTCCAGGACTGGATAAAATGTATCCCAAGCATTGAGGGAGGCAAGGGAGGAATTATGACATGGATTAAAGATGAGAGGCAGGAGGTTTAGAGGGGATGTAAGTAAAAACCTTTTCACCCAAAGGAAGATGGGAGTCTGGAACTCACTACCTGAAAGATTGGTGGAGGCAGAGACTGAGATAACATTTACCAAGCATTTAGATGTGTACTCGTGATGCCAAGGTGTATAAGGCTGTGGGCCAGCTGCTGGAAAATGTGATTAGCATAGTCAGGTAGTTTGTCTTCCACCAGCGTAGATGCAATGGTCCAAAGAGCTTTCTCTGAGCTGCAGAACGTCAATGACTCAATGACTGTATGACGTGCTGTAATGAGTCAGGAAGCCTACCTGGAAAGAAACATAGTTTATCACAGAAAGCAAAGTAAAACCACAGCTGTGATGTTCCAGTTCCTGCCTGGGTCTGCAGTTCAGCAGGCCCAGTCCTGGGCCTGCCTTCTAAAAAGCTCAGGTAATGAGCTCCAGCTGGGCACGCCACTGCCTGTTTCCTGGGGCACTCATACTAAATGAGCCCCAGAGGGAAATGAATCAGGGATGCCTCATGGAACTCATGGGGGTTATCACACCTGCTGAGTTTATCCAACATCTTCTGTTTTTATTTCAGATTTGCAGCATCCACGGAATTTTGCTTTTACATGATATTTTAGTGATTAGTTATTCAACATATAAAAACATTAACAACTTGTATTTACATTAACACTTTTAATATAAGAAAATATCCCAAGGTGCTTCTCAGCAAGATTATCACATAAAATGACAGATGACTAAAAGATTGGTGAAAAAGATCAATTTTAAGGAATGTCTCAATGGAGGAATGGGAGATAGAGAGACATGGAGGTTTCCAAACAGAATTATACCATCCAGGACCTTGATAGCTAAATGTATGGTGTCCAAGGGTGAAGTGCTTATAGTAGATGTTCAAGTGGTCAGAACGTGGACAAGTGCAGATAAACCAGAAGATTTTTGTGCTGGAGATTACAGGGATAGTGAGAATGGAAAATAATGAAGATTTTTTTAAAAAGAGCTACTGCTTAACCAGTAATCCATGTAAGTTAGTGAGCACAGCAGAAACGAATAAATGATCTTGTAGAGAGTTAGGTCACAGGTTGCAGGGGTTGTGGAGGGTAGAAGATGGGAGGCCAGCCTGCAGAATGTTGGAATGATTAAATCTAGCAGTAACAAAAGCATGGATGAAGATTTCAGCAGCAGATGAACTGAGACAGAAGCAAAGTCCAGTAATGTTATGGTGAAGAAATAAGCAATTTTACTGATGGCACAAATAAGCCTCAGGCAGTTGCCAGGTACAGAGAGAGGGATATAACTTACTATACTTTTAGGAATTTAAGATTATGTGACCAACAAATATAATGATCTGTCCAAAGACAGAAAATGCTGGTGTCATCTGCTTTTTGATAAACGTTTGTCTTCTATCTTCCTGATAGTCACATGTTACAACCATATGGAGTTGTTGATTATTCACAGCAATTGATCTCTATCAATTAGTCTACAATAGACCCAAATTGAAGGAGCTGAATTTCCAATCTGGGATTGGGAATCTGACACCTAGAACATTTCCATGTCTCAGCTCCATGTTGTGTTGTGTCAGCATCAGTAATGTGACGCAAATTTGAAATGTAAGATGCCTAATTGCCCTGGGGCCGAGATCAAATATCGACACTGGGAGCAGCCTTGGGGCGGGACGTGGGAACCAATTGCTCTTTCAAAAGGCAAGTGGTAGCAATGACTGGGCTTGCCATTTGCTGAGAACAAACAAAGAACAAAGAACAGTACATCACAGGAACAGGCCCTTCGGCCCTCCAAGCCTGCACTGCTCGTGCGCCCAACTAGACCATTCATTTGTATCCCTCTGTTCCCAGTCTGTTCATGTGGCTATCTAGATAAGTCTTAAACAATCCCAGCGTGTCCACCTCAACCACCTTGCTTGGCAGTGCATTCCAGGCCCCCACCACCCTCTGTGTAAAATACGTTGCCCTGACATCTGTGTTGAATCTTGCCCCCCCTCACCTTGAACTTGTGACCCCTTGTGTTCGTCACCTCCGACCTGGGAAAAAGCTTCCCACTGTTCACCCTATCAATGCCCTTCATAATTTTATACACCTCTATTAGGTCACCCCTCATCCTCCATCTTTCCAGGAAGAACAACCCCAGTTTACCCAATCTCTCCTCATAGCTAAGACCCTCCATACCAGGCAACGTCCTGGTAAACCTTTCCTGTACTCTCTCCAAAGCCTCCACGTCCTTCTGGTAGTGCAGCAACCAGAACTGGGCGCAGTATTCCAAATGTGGCCTAACCAACGTTCTATATAGCTGCAACATCATATGCCAACTTTTATACTCTATGCCCCATCCAGTAAAGGCAAGCATGCCATATGCCTTCTTTACTACCCTCTCCCCCTGTGCTGCCACCTTAGGGATCTGTGGACTTGCACACCCAGGTCCCTCTGTGTTTCTGTACTCCTGATGGTTCTGCCATTTATTGTATAGCTCCTCCCTACATTAGATCTACCGAAATGCATCACTTTGCATTTATCTGGATTAAATTCCATCTGCCATTTCTCCGCCCAATTTTCCAGCCTATCTATATCCTGCTGTATTCTCTGATAATGTTCATCACTATCCGCAAGTCCAGCAATCTTTGTGTCATCCACAAACTACCAGCTACATCTTCTTCCAAATTATTTATATATATCACAAACAGCAGAGGTCCCAGTACAGAGCCCTGCGGAACACCACTGGTCACAGACCTCCAATTGGAAAAAGACCCCACACTGCTACTCTCTGTCTTCTATGGCCAAGCCAGTTCTCCACCCTTTTATCCTGTGAGAGTTAACATTTTGCACCAGCCTGCCATGAGGGACTTTACACAGTAAAAAGTCTGACAACACCACATCATGAGGGACTTTGTCAAACACTTTACTAAAATCCATATATGCGACATCCATGGCCCTTCCCTTGTCAATTGTTTTTGTCACCTCCTCAAAAAACCCAGCCAAGTTTGTGAGATATGACCTTCCTCTTGCAAAACCATGCTGTCTATCGCTAATGAAGTTATTCTGTTCTAAATGCGCATATATCCTATCTCTAAGAATCTTCTCCAACAATTTCCCTACCATGCACGTCAAGCTCACCGGCCTATAATTACCCGGGTTGTCCTTGCTACCCGTTTTAAATAACATGACCACATTTGCTATCCTCCAATCATCTGCTTGGATAGCTGCAGTCTCCTCTGGCACTGGCAATTCTGGCGAATCGTATAACTAGAACTGTAGATAGGGCTTTAAACTAATTGGGGGGGCGGTGGTGGGAAGGGTGCAGGGGTGGGAGAAATTACAATGCTGGACACGGTGGGCTTGAGGAAGAGTTCTTGGAATGCTGTTGGGATAGTTTCCTTGAACAGTGTGTGACGGAACCAACGAGGGAGCGAGCTATCTTAGATCTGGTATGGTGTAACGAGGCAGGTAGAATTAGGGATCGTGTTGTGAGGGATCCTCTTGGGACGAGCGATCATTGTATGGTTGAATTTTTGATGCAGATGGAGGATGAGAAAGTAGGGTCCCGGACCGGTGTCCTCTGTTTGAACAGAGGGGAGTGCGATAGGATGAGAGAGGAATTGGCTAATGTAGATTGGGGGCACAGATTGGTTGGTAGGACGGCTGAGGAACAGTGGAGGATCTTTAAGGAGATCTTTTTTGGTACTCAGCAGAAATATATTCCAATGGTAAAGAAGGATCGTAGGAGAAGGGATAATCAGCCGTGGTTATCGAAGGGAATAAAGGAGAGTATTAAATTAAAAGCTGATGCATTCAGAGTGGCTAAAAGTAGTGGGCGAGTAGAAGATTGGGAGAGGTTTAAAAATCAACAAAGATTGATTAAGAAGTTGATAAAGAAAGGAAGGATAGACTACGAAGCTAGACTAGCAATAAATGTAAAAATGGACAGTAAGAGTTTTTATAAACATATAAAGAGGAGGAGGCTGGCTAGAGTGAATGTTGGACCCTTAGAGGATGAGAAGGGGAGTTTAATGGTGGGAGATGAGGAAATGGCTTAGGCCTTAAGTAAGTTTTTTGCCTCGGTCTTCACGGAGGAGGACGCGAATAATTTGCCAGATATTAAAGATAGAAGGATGGTAGGAGTTGAGGGCCTGAATGCGATTACTGTCACTGGAGAGGTAGTGCTTGATCAACTAGCGGGACTGATGGTGGACAAGACCCCTGGACCGGATGGAATGCATCCCAGTGTTCTGAAGGAAATGGCAGAGGTGATAGTAGACGCCTTAGTGATTATTTACCAAACTTCGCTGGATTCCGGAGAGGTGCCGGAAGATTGGAAAACGGTTAATGTTACGCCGCTGTTTAAAAAAGGTAGCAGGCAAAAGGCAGGGAATTATAGGCCGGTTAGTTTAACGTCTGTTGTTGGAAAAATGCTTGAATCCATCATCAAAGAAGAAATAGTGAGGCACCTAGAGAAGAATTGTTTGATAGAGCAGACGCAGCATGGATTCGTTAAGGGGAAGTCGTTTTTGATGAATTTGTTGGAATTCTATGAGGACGTGACTAGTGCGGTAGACAGAGAGGAACCGGTGGATGTAGTGTTTCTCGATTTTCAAAAGGCGTTTGATAAAGTGCCGCACAAAAGGTTGTTACAGAAGGTTAGGGGGCATGGAGTTGGGGGTAAGGTGTTAGCGTGGATAGAGGATTGGTTGTCTAATAGGAGGCAGAGAGTAGGTATCAATGGGTGCTATTCTGATTGGCGATTGGTGACTAGTGGAGTGCCCCAGGGATTGGTGCTGGGGCCTCAGCTATCTACCATTTATATAGGTGATCTGGAGGAGGGGGCTGAGTGTAGGGTGACGAAATTTACTGATGACACAAAGATGAGTGGAAATGTAAATTGTGCGGAGGGTGTGGAAAGTCTGCAGAGGGATCTGGATAGGCTGAGCGAGTGGGCGAGGACCTGGCAGATGGAGTACAATGTTAGCAAGTGTGAGGTTATCCACTTTGGCAGAAATAATAGTAGGAGGGATTACTATTTAAAGGGCGAAAAGCTGCAGCATGCTACGGTGCAGAGGGACCTGGGGGTCCTTGTGCATGAGTGGCAAAAACCCAGTCTGCAGGTGCAGCAGGTGATCAAGAAGGCAAATGGGATGCTGGCCTTTATAGCGAGGGGGATAGAATATAAAAGCAGGGAGGTCTTGCTGCAACTGTACAGGGTATTGGTGAGACCGCAGCTGGAGTACTGTGTGCAGTTTTGGTCGCCGCACTTGCACAAGGATATTTTGGCCTTGGAGGGAATGCAGAGGAGGTTCACTAGGCTGATACCGGAGATGAGGGGGTTGGACTATGAAGAGAGACTAAATAGACTGAGTCTGTACTCATTGGAGTTTAGAAGGATGAAGGGGGATCTTATAGAGACGTATAAGATAATGAAGGGGCTGGATAGGGTAGAAGTAGAGAGATTCTTCCCACTCAGAAAGGATAACAGGACTAGAGGGCACAGCCTCAAGATAAGGGGGGGCAGTTTAGAACAGAGTTGAGGGGGAACTTCTTCACTCAAAGGGTGGTCAATCTCTGGGATTCTCTGCCCATTGAAGTAGTGGGGGCTACCACGCTAAATATATTTAAGACACAGGTAGATAGATTTTTGGTAGGCAAGGGGATTAAGGGTTATGGGGAGAAAGCGGGAAAGTGGAACTGAGCCACTTCAGATCAGCCATGATCTTATTGAATGGCGGGGCAGGCTCGAAGGGCTAGATGGCCTACTCCTGCTCCTAGTTCTTATGTTCTTATGTGCTTAATTCTGACTCTGGTATGGTACACCCAATGTTGGGTTGCGCCTTTATCCACTTGCACCCTTCATCCTGTTCCCCTGGCCTCCTCATGTCCTGGAGGATGTCTGTAAATCTGCCTAAAGTCTAATACAGATAGGAAATGTACAGTAAATGACAGAACCCTTAAGAGTATTGATAGAAAAAGGGATCTGGGTGTACAGGTATGCAGGTCACTGGAAGTGGCAATGCAGGTGGAGAAGGTAGTCAAGAAGCATAAGGCACGCTTGCCTTCATTGGCTGGGGCACTGAGTTTAAAAATTGGCAAGTTGTGTTGCAGCTTTATAGAACCACATTTAAACTGTACTTGGAACATAGTGTTCAATTCTGGTCACTACACTACCAAAGGATGTGGAGGTTTTGGAGAGGGTACAGAAAAGATTTACCAGGATGTTGCCTGGTATGGAGGGCAATAGCTATAAGGAGAGGTTGGAGAAACTTGGTTTGTTCTCACTGGAACAACAGAGGTTGAGGGGTGACCTGATAGAAATCTATAAGATTATGAGAGGCATGGACAGAATAGATAATCAGAAGCATTTTCCCAGGGTGGAAGAGTCAGTTACTAGGGGGCACAGGTTTAAGGTGTGAGGGGCAAGGCTTAAAGGAGTTGTATTAGGCGGACTTTTTACACAGAGGGTGGTGAGTGCCTGAAACATGTTGCCGGGGGAGGGAGTGGAAGTGGACACGGTAGTGACTTTTAAGGGGCGTCTTGACACATATACATGAATTGGATGGAAATCGAGGGATATGGTCCCTGGAAGAGTAGGAAGTTTTAGTTAAATCAGGCAGAATGGTCGGTGCAGGCCTGGAGGGCCGAAGGGCCTGTGCTGTAATTTTCTTTGTTCTTTGTTTTATTGTCAGACTAGCCTGTTTCCACTTCAGCTCTGTCACTGACAACTGTTCATTCAGAAGGTTTTCCTCTGCTAATCTCTGCTGCCCAAGTGATGCCAGCTGCCTCTCAGGGGTCCCAAAACTAATGATCACAAATGTGAGCCACTCAGCACCAGTGAAGGGAACTCTGCCACTGGATGAGCAGAGCTGAGCATTATATATATTTACCAGTGCGTCCTTTAGCTGTCATGGAAAGCTGCTGTGTTCACAACAGCTACATTCTGATGTGTCCCAGGCACTTCACGTTCCTTGCGCCTCCTGACTGAAAATTCAAAGCTGCTTCTTAGAGGCCTGTTAACTTGTTCATTAATTAACTCAACAAACAGTTCTTTGGAGATATGTGGGTCCCTGTCTACCTTCCCTCCTGCGCCCCCCCCCCCTTTCAAAATTACATTGTGTTCCAGAGGTGTTAGCCTTTGAGGGATGTGATTTTCAAATTTTGCCCACATTCATTCACATCCATTCTCAACCCACTGGCTTTTGAAAATCCAACAGAGATATACAAAACCACGCTATCCTGGTTGCCAGCTTTGGGAACCATAGGTCCTCTGTTATCTGCTTGTCCCAGGTATGTTGCACTCACCACATGTCATCTCTCAAATTACTCACAAGCAGTGTACCAAGATGTTATTTTCTGAAAATGTTATTTTTTTCTTGTACTACAATTTTTAACAAAATTGGTTGAAATACAATGTTGTTTTTTTTTCTGCTGACACTAATCTTTCTTTTGAAGGACAGAAAATAGAAACAAAGGTCTCTCAACCTCAAAGTAAGATATTTACTAGATCATTTGAATGTAACTGTGCATTTTGTTGTTTTAATATATCTTTTACTTTTTTTAAATTAGCTCTCGGCATGCAGAAACCTTGGCAAATCAGCACTTGCTGCCCATCCCTAGTTGGGCAGCAATTGAGAAGCTGGTAAGCTGCATGAGTGATGGTGTTATCACAACTGTGTCTGGTAAGCTTTTGGTTCTTGCCAGCCATTCAGAATCCCCTAGAAGACAAGGGTTGACCAGTTTTGAGCTTCCAACTTGTGGTCTGTGTTGCTCTATAAGCAACTGTAAGTAAGAGTGTAACTTTGCCTGCAGATTTCCCCTCCCCTCAATGTGAAAGTGCATCTCTTCCTCTTAACACCATGCCATTATAAAAATCTGAGATCAGAAACTCATTGTGTGCAAGCACAGGCCATGAATCCATAACACTAGATACATCTAATCTACAAGTTCCAAGCTGCTGCGCCATGGCACCACCAAGTGTAAACCTTGTTCACATACTGGATGCAAATAGCCACATCATAGACTAATAAACAAATACGCACTGGGATCTTCAAATTAAGAGCTTGAACTTAAGTGTCACCTCATGTTGGGGTAGCAGTAGCCAACGGGCTTGTTCTGTGCTCATTTCTCCATGTCTCTCAGTCCTGTGCTTTTCTCTTCGGTTGCTTATAGTAACCTTATCTTCGATGTCAAATTGTCTAATATCATCTTCATTAGGGTCTACATCTCTGTTGTAATTTAGTCATCTTGTTCAGCAAGTTCTCTTGTTTTAAATGTGGCCAATCCATCCTTGTTTATAAATATTATCAAAAAAAGCAACAATCTTTTCTCCTTCATCATCTCCTTCATTGCTCTTGTGTTCTCTCCCACTGACCCCCTCCATTCTTATCCAGATTAGCAATGTATTCTGCAAACATAAAGAGTTGTTCAATATAGGAATGGATGTAAGCGTGTAGGTACAGCAGGCAGTAAAGAAGGCAAATGGCATGTTGGCCTACGTAGCGAGAGGACTTGAGTATAGGGATAGGGATGTTTTGCTGCAATTGTATAGAGAGTTGGTGAGGACATACCTGGAGTATTGTGTGCAGTTTTGGTGACCTTATCTGAGGAAGGATGTCCTTGCCATTAGAGGGAGCGCCACAAAGATTTATCAGGCTGATTCCTGGAATGGCAGGCCTGTCAAATGAAGAGAGACTACGTCGATTAGGATTTTATTCATTGGAGTTTTGAAGAGTATGAGGGTCTCATAGAAACTTATAAAATTCTAACAGAGTTAGACAGGGTAGATTCAAAAAGAATGTTCGCAGTGATGCGTGAGTCCAGAACTAGGGGTCATATTTTGAGGATAAGGGGTAAACCTTTTAAAACTGAGGGGACAGGTGAAATCTGTGGAATTCACTATCACAGGTCAAAATGTCTGATTTCAAGAAGAAATTAGGTATTGCTTTTGGGGCTAACGAGATCAAGGGATATTGGGGTGGGGGTGGGGAAGAAGGGAAGATTATAATATTAAATTTGATGATCAGCCATGATTAAAATGAATGGTAAAGCAGGTATGAAGGACCGAATAACTTATTCCTCCTTCTGTTTCTATGTAATCATAGAATCCCTGAAAATGCAGAAGCCGCTATTGGGCCTATTGTGTCAATGCCGATTCTCTGACAGAATATTGTACCAGGCCCTCTCCCCTGCCCTCTCCCTATAACCCCACAAATTTACCATGATTAATCCATTCAGCTTACACATCTCGGAAGGCTAAAGGGCAATTTATCATGGCCAATCCACCTAACCTAGATATCTTTGGACTTTGGAGGAAACTGGAGTACTTGGAGGAAACCCAAACAAACATAGGGAGAAGGTGCAAACTCCACTAAGTTACCCAAGGCCAGAATTGAACCCTGGTCCCTGGCACTGCTGCGAGGCATCAATGCTAACCACTGTGCCAACAGGTCATGAATAGAAATCTTATGAAACAAATGATCAAGATTGTGATTTGGAGTATCTTGTTGTATAGGGCTAAAACATGGACCTTGAGAAAAGCAGAAATGCAATATCATCTCATGGCAAAGATTCTAAATTCATAATCATAAAACAAAAAGTAATTTTCAAGAACAGGAAAGAACATAAGGTGGTGGTGGAAGTGCAGGAGCAGGAAGCTCGCAGCTGGAGGCCACCTTGTGCTCTTTAACTGCACAGTCCTGGATTCAGTTTTTGTCCCTGCATTTACAAGAAAGATGCTGCATTTGCACCATTGCTTTTACCAGACAAATGTACCAAACATCCTACAAGATCTAGTTCATCTTTGGCAGAGTCCATTACCAACATTTGTACAAGATCATTACATTGAAATTTGTACAAGATCATTACATTGAAAAGAAATTGCACTCAACATTTAAGAGTATGACAACATAAGAACATAAGAAATAGGAGCAGGAGTAGGCCATCTAGCACAACACCCAAGGCCACCTCCAGCAGAATTGTCCTGAAAAGCAGTTGCATCCATACTTTCCCAGTCCTTTGTCTCCCTCAGCATGTCCCACATTTTGTCTCCCTGCATTCAAAGTTTCTTAATTAGTCACAAGTATCGCTTACATTAACACTGCAAAGATGTTACTGTGAAAATCCACTAGTTGCTACAGTCCAGCACCTTTTCGGGTCAATGCACCTAACAGCGCGGTCTTTCAGAATGTGGGAGGAAATTGGAGCACCCTGAGGAAACTCACCCACGCAGACACGGGGAAAACGTGCAAACTCCACATAAACAGTGACCCAAGCTGGAAATTGATTCCAGGTCCTCGGCGCTGTGAAACAACAGTGCTAACCATTGTGCTATACTGACACACCTTGTGAATTCAATCCTCCAGCTGGAGTTTGGTTTGTGGTGTCAATAGCAACTACTGAAGCATTCACAAGTGATGCGGCAACTAGGTTTAGCAACTTTATTGCCAGGTGAATGCAGCTCCAATGACACTCAAAGAGCTCCACACCATCCAGGAGAAAGCAGCCTGCATGTTCGGCACCCCATCCACCACCTTGAACATTCACTCCCTCCACCAATGCCACACAATGGCAGCAGTGTGTACCATCTGCAAGATGCATTTCAACAACATGCCAAGATTCCTAAGACAGGACCCTTCCAAACCCATGACCTGGAAGGACAAGAGCAGCAGATGCATGGGAACACCATCAACTACAGGGTCTCCCCAAAGTCACACTCCATCCTGACTTGGAACTTTATTTCTGCTCCTTCACTGCCCCTGGATCAAAATCCTGGAACACGCTTCTGTACAGCATTGTAGATCTATGTACACCAGATGGACTACAGTGGTTCAAGAATTCAGCTCACCACCACTCTTTCAAGGGTAATTAAGGATGTGTAGATAATGCTGATCTAGCCAACGGCACTCATCTGCAAAAGAATTTGTTTTCTGTCACTCTGCAAACTTGCTATCCATGCTGCCATTGTCCCTTTTATTCCATGGATTTCAAGGTTGCTGACTCATTAATTATTGCTGGAATCTTTGAGGGAAAAACATGCAGGGAGCTTCAACTTTAATTATATTGATCTGGGAAATACTGTTATAAAGTAGTAGTCCCTCTAAGGACTAACACCAAAACACCCAAAGAGGAGTACTTCACCTTATAATCTGTAGAAAGTGTGTCTGAAGTGGTGTGACCTGCGTTTCAGCAACTTCTATTGATTAAATACAAAATAAATCCCTAACACCCATTCTAAAATCAACACATAACAATTTGTTTATCTAATAGTGAGCAAATTAAACTATTAACAAACTGCATAAATCCCTTCTAATAATTATTCCCAAATAGAGTAAGATTCTAATAGAATGCTGTTCAAATAAATACAATTCCCACTCATTAACAAAAATAGAATTTTAGTCACTCTCTAAATTACAATCAGGTTTTGTCTCTTCCGGAATGTTCTGTGTCTTCTCCATTGGTTCGTCTGTCTGAAACTTTGTTCTTCTTTCTTCTTTGGAACATTTGCTATCTGGATGACGTTTTGAGCTGAGAGTTGTGAGCTGTGGCAGTTGCTGTCTTCTTTTTGTCCCATTGCCCTCTTCTTTTATACCTGTGATGATATACCAATATTTCCCACGATAGGATTGGTCCTAAGTTGTCAAAACCATTGGATTTAAATTTAATAGGTTCTTGGTATGTAAATGTCTGCTTCAAATTTATTGGCTAAATACAAAAAATTCAAAAGCCTTGGTAACACTGCTGCTCGGCTTTGCCATACAAATGTTTCAGTTTGGGCTCTCTATGTACTTGCTTTTTTTCTAAGCAGAAAAAGCACCACCTTTTAAAGGGACCATGCAATGTTTTCTCCAGAGTATTTTACACTTTTGCAAACACCAATCTACAATTACTCTCCAGCTTCGCAACTTCCTAATACAGGGTGGCAAAAATTTTGTTTTGAAGATCACAAAATTCAGACTCCCCAAACCCATTTCTGATTGTCTCACTTTGCAGCCTAAAAGCTCAACGTTTTAAAACAGGTTTTAAACAAAAGAATCTGAGGCACCTCCAGTAGTGGGCAGAATCTCAACGCAGAGCTGCCTCTGAAACACAATTAATTTTTTAAAAGCAGTGTTGAGTAAACCAGCTATTTCAGGACCCTCTTATTTTCACTGGCATCGTTGATATGTATCTCTCCATAAAACAATATAGTGCAATGATGGTCATTCCAGCGCCCTTGGAGCAGCATTACAACTACTGCCACGTCTAAAGCTGTCATGATTTGCACACTTCTCGTCTTCGAAAAATCGCCATAAGCCACATCTCCGACCTGCATTTGACAGGTTATTAATACATCAGAATGCTGTCAGGGTTATGTTATCGCCTACATGTTGTACTTTTCAACAATTCCATAGGGTTGATGTAAATAATCTATTATAGCAGTGATATACTGTTATAAAACATGATTATATTGCTGTGCGATACAGTTATGCGCAGGCAACTTTACATCTTCGTCCTTGCCAGGCTTTTGAACCCAGGCTGTATATTTTTTCCAGCACCCCGGTTGGAAACGAACCGCCTCCCGATCGCCCACCTTTTTTTATATATAATTGGTGCTTTGTTAGCAAGCTGAATTTAGCGATAATTCCCTGATTTGCATTATTAGCAGCTTCTGGAGGGCACTCCGCCTCCACGAAACTACCTATCATTACGGTGGGTGAGACTGACCTGGTCACGTTCACAATGTTATATGGTTTTAATTTCACACCCTCTGACATGGCTTCGGGGGAGTGGAAATGTAAAACAAAAGTTACACATTTTGATGCATTGGCAATGCTGGTAATTTCAGTCAGATTTGGGGAGTAGGGGGATTGTTGCAGCTGATTGAAACTGTTTCACACACAGACAGCCAGGCTGTGACAGTGCCCGGGACCCCGGCATCACGGTGTCAGTGTCCGGGAGCCGCTCCAGACCCCGGCCTGGGTCAGGGAGCCAGCCCCAAGGCTCACTGTGCCGGGACCCGGGGCTGTGCCGCTCTCCATGGCCCGGACTCGGGCTCCGGGCTGGATTCCATCCCGGTGGACCCGGGGACGGGTCTCTCTCTCTCGCTCCCTCCCGCCCCCCCCCCACCCGGGGCTGGGTCTCTCTCTCTCTCTCTCTTCCCCCCCCACCACCCCCCCCCCCGCGTGCCGGGATCTCTCTCTCTCCCCGGGGCCGGGTCTCTCTCTCTCTCTCTCCCCCCAGGGCTGAGTCCCTCCCTCTCTCTCTCTTCCACCCTCCCCCGCCCCGGGCTGGGTCTCTCTCTCTCTTTCTCTCTCCCCGGGGCCGGGTCTCTCACTCTCCCCCCAGGGCCAGGTCTCTCTCTCTCTCTCTCCCTCCCTCCCCCCGGGGCCAGGTCTCTCACTCTCCCCCCGGGGCCGGGTCTCTCTCTCTCTCCCCCCGGGGCCGGGTCTCTCTCTCTCCCCCCGGGGCCGGGTCTCTCTCTCTCCCCCCGGGGCCGGGTCTCTCTCTCTCCCCCCGGGGCCGGGTCTCTCTCTCTCTCCCCCCGGGGCCGGGTCTCTTTCTCTCTCCCCGGGGCCGGGTCTCTCACTCTCCCCCCGGGGCCAGGTCTCTCTCTCTCTCTCTCCCTCCCTCCCCCCGGGGCCAGGTCTCTCTCTCTCCCCCCGGGGCCGGGTCTCTATCTCTCTCTCTCCCTCCCCGCGGCCGGGTCTCTCTCTCTCTCTCTCTCCCCCCGGGGCCGGGTCTCTCTCTCTCTCTATCTATCTCCCCGGGGCCGGGTCTCTCTCTCTCCCCCCGGGGCCGAGTCTCTCTCTCTCTCTCCCCCCGGGGCCGAGTCTCTATCTCTCTCTCTCCCTCCCCGCGGCCGGGTCTCTATCTCTCTCTCTCCCCGGGGCCGGGTCTCTATCTCTCTCTCTCTCTCCCCGGGGCCGGGTCTCTATCTCTCTCTCTCCCTCCCCGGGGCCGGGTCTCTCTCTCTCTCTCTCCCCCCGGGGCCGAGTCTCTCTCTCTCTCTCTCTCTCCCCGGGGCCGGGTCTCTCTCTCTCTCTCTCCCTCCCCGGGGCCGGGTCTCTCTCTCTCGCTCCCTCCCGCCCCCCCCCCCCCCCACCCGGGGCTGGGTCTCTCTCTCTCTCTCCCGCCCCCCCCCACCCGGGGCTGGGTCTCTCTCTCTCTCTCTTCCCCCCCCACCCCCCCCCCCCCACCGCGTGCCGGGATCTCTCTCTCTCCCCGGGGCCGGGTCTCTCTCTCTCTCTCTCTCTCCCCCCAGGGCTGAGTCCCTCCCTCTCTCTCTCTTCCACCCTCCCCCGCCCCGGGCTGGGTCTCTCTCTCTCTCTCTTTCTCTCTCCCCGGGGCCGGGTCTCTCACTCTCCCCCCGGGGCCAGGTCTCTCTCTCTCTCTCTCCCTCCCTCCCCCCGGGGCCAGGTCTCTCACTCTCTCCCCGGGGCCGGGTCTCTCTCTCTCTCCCCCCGGGGCCGGGTCTCTCTCTCTCCCCCCGGGGCCGGGTCTCTCACTCTCCCCCCAGGGCCAGGTCTCTCTCTCTCTCTCTCCCTCCCTCCCCCCGGGGCCAGGTCTCTCACTCTCTCCCCGGGGCCGGGTCTCTCACTCTCCCCCCGGGGCCGGGTCTCTCTCTCTCTCCCCCCGGGGCCGGGTCTCTCTCTCTCCCCCCGGGGCCGGGTCTCTCTCTCTCCCCCCGGGGCCGGGTCTCTCTCTCTCCCCCCGGGGCCGGGTCTCTCTCTCTCTCCCCCCGGGGCCGGGTCTCTCACTCTCTCCCCCCGGGGCCGAGTCTCTCTCTCTCTCTCCCCCCGGGGCCGGGTCTCTATCTCTCTCTCTCCCTCCCCGGGGCCGGGTCTCTCTCTCTCTCTCTCTCCCCCCGGGGCCGGGTCTCTCTCTCTCTCTCTCTCTCTCTCTCCCCGGGGCCGAGTCTCTCTCTCTCTCTCTCTCTCCCCGGGGCCGGGTCTCTCTCTCTCTCTCTCCCTCCCCGGGGCCGGGTCTCTCTCTCTCTCTCTCCCTCCCCGGGGCCGGGTCTCTCTCTCTCTCTCTCTCCCTCCCCGGGGCCGGGTCTCTCTCTCTCTCTCTCCCTCCCCGGGGCCGGGTCTCTCTCTCTCTCTCTCCCCGGTGCTGGGTCTCTCTCTCTCTCTCTCCCCAGGGCCGGGTCTCTCTCTCTCTCATAAGAATATAAGAAATAGGAGCAGGAGTAGGCCCTCGAGCCTGCCCCACCATTCAATAAGATCATGGCTGATCTGTCGTGTCTCAGTTCCACATTCCCGCCCTCTCCCCATAACCCTTAATCCCCTTGCCTATCAAAAACCTATCAACCCCCGTCTTAAAAACATTTAGCGAGGCAGCCTCCACCACTTCAACGGGCAGAGAATTCCAGAGATTCACCACCCTTTGAGTGAAGAAGTTCCTCCTCAACTCCGTTCTAAACCGCCCCACCTTTATCTTGAGGCTGTGCCCTCTAGTCCTACTGTCCTTTCTGAGCGGGAAGAGCCTCTCCACCTCTATCCTATCCATCCCATTCATCATCTTATATGTCTCAATGAGATCTCCCCTCATTCTTCTAAACTCTAACGAGTACAAGCCCAGTCTATTCAGTCTCTCCTCATAGTTCAACCCCCTCAACTCTGGTATCAGCCTAGTAAACCTCCTCTGCACTCCCTCCAAGGCCAAAATATCCTTGCGTAAGTGCGGCGACCAAAACTGCACACAGTACTCCAGCTGCGGCCTCACCAGTGCCCTATACAGCTGCAGCAAGACCTCCCTACTTTTATATTCAATCCCCCTCACTATGAAGGCCAGCATCCCATTTGCCTTCCTGACCACCTGCTGCACCTGTAGGCTGGGTTTTTGCGACTCATGCACAAGGACCCCGAGGTCCCTCTGCACCGTCGCCTGCTGCAGTTTTTCGCCATGTAAGTAATAGTCCTTCCTACCATTATTCCTACCAAAGTGGACAACCTCACATTTGCCAACATTAAATTCCATTTGCCAGTTCCAGGCCCATTCGCCCAGCCTATCTAGATCCTTCTGCAGACTCTCCACACCCTCCGCACAATTTGCCGTTCTACCAATCGTGGTGTCATCAGCAAATTTCGACACCATACACTCAGTTCCCTACTCCGGATCATCTATATAAATGGTAAATAGCTGAGGCCCCAGCACCGACCCCTGGGGCACTCCACTAGTCACCAACCGCCAATCGGGGCTGGGTCTCTCTCTTTCTCTCCCTGGGTCCGGGTCTCTCTCTCTCTCTCTCTCCCCCTCCCCAGGGCCGGGTCTCTCTCTCTCTCTCTCCCTCCCTCCCCGGGGCCGGGTCTCTCTCTCTCTCTCTCCCTCCCTCCCCGGGGCCGGGTCTCTCTCTCTCTCTCTCCCTCCCTCCCTCCCCGGGGCCGGGTCTCTCTCTCTCTCTCTCTCCCTCCCTCCCTCCCCAGGGCCGGGTCTCTCTCTCTCTCCCTCCCTCCCCGGGGCCGGGTCTCTCTCTCTCTCCCTCCCTCCCCGGGGCTGGGTCTCTCTCTCTCGCTCTCTCTCCCCGGGGCCAGGTCTCTCTATCTCTTTCTCTCTCTCTCTTTCTCTCTCTCCCCGGGGCCGGGTCTCTCTCTCTCTCTCTCTCCCCCCGGGGCCGGGTCTCTCTCTCTCTCTCACCCCCCGGGGCCGGGTCTCTCTCTCTCTCCTCCCCGGGGCCGGGTCTCTCTCTCTCTCCCCCCAGGGCTGGGTCTCTCTCTCTCTCTCTCACCCCCCAGGGCTGGGTCCCTCTCTCTCTCCTCCCCGGGGCCGGGTCTCTCTCTCTCTCTCACCCCCCGGGGCCGGGTCTCTCTCTCTCTCCTCCCCGGGGCCGGGTCTCTCTCTCTCTCCCCCCCGGGGTCGGGTCTCTCTCTCTCTCTCTCTCACCCCCCGGGGCCGGGTCTCTCTCTCTCTCCCCCCAGGGCTGGGTCTCTCTCTCTCTCCCCCCCGGGGCCGGGTCTCTCTCTCTCTCTCTCTCACCCCCCGGGGCCGGGTCTCTCTCTCTCTCCCCCCAGGGCTGGGTCTCTCTCTCTCTCCCCCCCAGGGCCGGGTCTCTCTCTCCCTCTCTCCCCCAGGGGCTGGGTCTCTCTCTCTCCCCCTGGGGCCGGGTCTCTTTCTCTCTCTCCCCCCGGGGCCGGGTCTCTTTCTCTCTCTCCCAGGGGCCGGGTCTCTTTCTCTCTCTCCCCCCGGGGCCGGGTCTCTTTCTCTCTCTCCCAGGGGCCGGGTCTCTCTCTCTCTCTCTCTCCCTCCCCGGGGCTGGGTCTCTCTCTCTCTCATAAGAACATAAGAAATAGGAGCAGGAGTAGGCCATCTAGCCCCTCAAGCCTGCCCTGCCATTCAATAAGATCATGGCTGATCTGTCGTGTCTCAGTTCCACATTCCCGCTCTCTCCCCATAACCCTTAATCCCCTCTCTTATCAAAAACCCATCAACCCGTGTCTTAAAAATATTTAGCGAGGCAGCCTCCACCACTTCAACGGGCAGAGAATTCCAGAGATTCACCACCCTTTGAGTGAAGAAGTTCCTCCTCAACTCCGTTCTAAACCGCCCCACCTTTATCTTGAGGCTGTGCCCTCTAGTCCTACTGTCCTTTCTGAGCGGGAAGAGCCTCTCCACCTCTATCCTATCCATCCCATTCATCATCATATGTCTCAATGAGATCTCCCCTCATTCTTCTAAACTCTTAACGAGTACAAGCCAAGTTTATTCAGCCTCTCCTCATAGTTCAACCCCCTCAACTCCAGCATCAGCCTAGTAAACCTCCTCTGCACACCCTCCAAGGCCAAAATATCCTTGCGTAAGTGCGGCGACCAAAACAGCACACAGTACTCCAGCTGCGGCCTCACCAGTGCCCTATACAGCTGCAGCAAGACCTCCCTACTTTTATATTCAATCCCCCTCGCTATGAAGGCCAGCATCCCATTTGCCTTCCTGACCACCTGCTGCACCTGCAGGCTGGGTTTTTGCGACTCATGCACAAGGACCCCGAGGTCCCTCTGCACCGTCGCATGCTGCAGTTTTTCGCCATGTAAGTAACAGTCCTTCCTACCATTATTCCTACCAAAGTGGACAACCTCACATTTGCCAACATTAAATTCCATTTGCCAGTTCCTGGCCCATTCGCCCAGCCTATCTAGATCCTTCTGCAGACTCTCCACACCCTCCGCACAATTTGCCGTTCTACCAATCTTGGTGTCATCAGCAAATTTTGACACCATACACTCGGTTCCCTCCTCCGGATCATCTATATAAATGGTAAATAGCTGAGGCCCCAGCACCGACCCCTGGGGCACTCCACTAGTCACCAACCGCCAATTGGGGCCGGATCTCTCTCTTTCTCTCCCTGGGTCCGGGTCTCTCTCTCTCCCCGGGGCCGGGTCTATCACTCTCCCTCCCTGGGGCCGGGTCTCTCTCTCTCTCTCTCTCTCTCCCCGGGGCCGGGTCTCTCTCTCTCCCTCCCCAGGGCCGGGTCTCTCTCTCTCCCTCCCCAGGGCCGGCTCTCCCTCACTTTCTCTCTCCCCCTCCCCAGGGCCGAGTGTCTCTCTCTCTCTCCCTCCCTCCCCGGGGCCGGGTCTCTCTCGCTCTCTCTCCCTCCCCGGGGCCGGGTCTTCTCTCTCTCTCTCTCCCTCCCTCCTCGGAGCCAGGTCTCTCTCTCTTTCTCTCTCTCCCCGGGGCCAGGTCTCTCTCTCTCGCTCTCTCTCCCCAGGGCCGGGTCTCTCTCTCTCGCTCTCTCTCCCCGGGGCCGGGTCTCTCTCTCTCGCTCTCTCTCCCCGGGGCTGGGTCTCTCTCTCTCGCTCTCTCTCCCCGGGGCCGGGTCTCTCTCTCTCGCTCTCTCTCCCCGGGGTTGGGTCTCTCTCTCTCTCCCCGGGGCCGGGTCTCTCTCTCTCTCCCCGGGGCCGGGTCTCTCTTTCTCCCCGGGGTCGGGTCTCTCTCTCTCTCTACCCGGGGTCGGGTCTCTCTCTCTCTCTCCCCGGGGCCGGGTCTCTCTTTCTCCCCGGGGTTGGGTCTCTCTCTCTCTCTCCCCGGGGCCGGGTCTCTCTCTCTCTCCCCGGGGCCGGGTCTCTCTTTCTCCCCGGGGTCGGGTCTCTCTCTCTCTTTCTCTACCTGGGGCCGGGTCTCTCTCTCTCTCTCCCCAGGGCCGGGTCTCTCTTTCTCCCCGGGGTCGGGTCTCTCTCTCTCTTTCTCCCCGGGGCCGGGTCTCTCTCTCTCCCCGGGGCCGGGTCTCTCTTTCTCCCCGGGGTCGGGTCTCTCTCTCTCTCTACCCGGGGTCGGGTCTCTCTCCCTCTCTCCCCCCGGGGCCGGGTCTCTCTCCCTCTCTCCCCCCGGGTCTCTCTCCCTCTCTCCCCCCGGGGTCGGGTCTTTCTCCCTCTCTCCCCCCGGGGCCGGGTCTCTCTCCCTCTCTCCCCCCGGGTCTCTCTCCCTCTCTCCCCCCGGGGCCGGGTCTCTCTCCCTCTCTCCCCCCGGGGCCGGGTCTCTCTCCCTCTCTCCCCCCGGGTCTCTCTCCCTCTCTCCCCCCGGGGCCGGGTCTCTCTCTCTCTCTCCCCCCGGGGCCGGGTCTCTCTCCCTCTCTCCCCCCGGGGCCGGGTCTCTCTCTCTCTCTCTCTCTCCCCCCCGGGGCCGGGTCTCTCTCCCGGTGCAGCCGCCGCTGTTTTTTCAGCACCACCGCTACGACCCGCCCCCTCAGGCCCACAGCCGCCTCCCATTGGCTGTCGGGCAAGCCCTGGCTGCCCTCCCATTGGATAGTTTGCCCTGTCAATCACAGGGATCCCCTCCTCGCTCAGGGAGATTTCCCCCCGCGCCCCCGCCCCCGTCCTATCCTTCGGCTAACCCTTCACCTCGCCCCCAACTCACTCACTCCTGTCCCCTGACATCTCCTCCCCAACTTAACCTTCTCCCCTCCTTCCCCTTTAAATGCTTCTTAAAGGAACCCTGACCCCATTCCAACAGCGGCGGTGACGATGGGGAGCGGCAAACCCAAAGATTCCAAAACAGCCCCGCGGGCTAATTTGTATGCGGGGGACATCGATTGACGAAAAAAAGCAAAATCGCCATCAAACCGTCCTGATAAATCGGTTATTTACAAGCCCCGAAATACATATATATATATAAAAAGCTCCTATCACGGGAGTCTGCTTTCTCGCACATTTTATTTCTCAATGGTTGATATCTTCTGTCAATCCAGCAGGTTCGGGTGATCGGCAGCTGGGTCCCGCCTCTGTTCCACCCCTCTCCAATCTCCTGGGTTTTATTGGCTGTCGGGCAGTGGTTGCGCGCTGCGATTGGTGCACGCTGCTGTCAGTCAGGCCTCCAGCCCCGCCCCCTTCCCCCGCTCCCAGCAGGTTAGGTTGGTCGGTGCGGAGCCAGCGCGCTCGAGACTCCCGGGCCGAGCAGCAGCTGCAGCGCGAGCGGCGCCTCAGCCAACGGTCGGATTAACGGACAGCCGGGGCTGAGGTAAAATCATTACTGTACAGGAAAGAAACCCCCGAGAAAACACAGACTGTCTGAAATACAGAGCCAGATGAATATATACGTGTACTCGACATCGAAATAAATATTTATAAATACTGAGAGCGATCAAAAATACATTGGAGGAAGCCTCAGCCCCCGTCAGCAACACCCCCTGGATATCGGCAGCTTCGTTGATGTGAGGAGGAAAGGAGGAAAGTAAAGCCAGAAAAGAAATAGAGAAAAAAAAGAACATGCTCACCAAACAAAATATGTCCCTTTTCTGCTTGTACAGCTTCTGTGGGTTTCTTCTTCAACTCCAAGGTAAGAATAAACTTTATTTTTATCCATCTCGTCCTCCATCCCTTGGAATATTTAAAATTAAGGGTTTGGATTTTGGTTGTAAAGTGTTGTTTTTGTCCATTGCTCATCGGATTGTCCCCTTCCACCAATTCTGTCAAGATTCTTGGTGCTGCCCGGATTTTTGGGAGACGATCTTATTCCTGAATATTTTGATATTTATTGGGGAAGAAGGGTCGTTTGTAACATTTCGTGAAAACTTGATGTCGAAAAATAATAGGCACAGCGTTTGTTAATAAAATCTATGTATGTACGCGTGTGCGTATCATATGTCTGCATGGAATTCTGCATTTATTGTGTGTGTTGTGAAGACAAGTGTAGGAAATTGTAAGAAATGTGTTGAATCTTATACATGGTGCTTCGTTTCTGTTACTGGGGAAGCTGATTTACTTGTGATCATTTTAAGGATGGATTGTATTTTTAGAATTGTTACTGCAGTTTTGCTCTGAAAATGATATACGGTTTATGTTGTAAAGGAAATTATATATTATTTTATAATCTGATTTGAAGAGCTCAGCCTTTTTGCCAGTTGCTCTGCACGTATGTGTACGTAAATGACTGGGTACTTGCAGTAGTCTGCATCTTGGTGTCGTCTTAGTACAACGTTTTATTTAAGGATTTGGGGATTAAAAATTCCTGTCACAGCCATGAACTACGGGATAATTATATACAATATGTAATGACTTTGAGCATTTTAATGATGTGTTAAATTCCACAATGCAGTCATAATTAACAAGTTCATTATTCGAAGTTGCTATCAGTTGTTATCAAATGTTTATTAACATTCAGTTAAAAAAAACCTTAATTATAATTGATTGCTGTTGCCAAATACCCGCTGATCAAAAAGGGAGAAAATAGAGCGTTTATATTTGTTTTTGGAAAATAGCTTTTTGTGATGCTTATGTATTTATTTTGGAATGAGTTCATTTCCATAGTACTAAGTACACTGTTATGTACGTTTATATTTATGTGGTAGAAAGTCTGTTTTGAAAAGGCATTTAAATTTGAGACATTTTCAAGTTATTTTTAAGCAAATGTTTGGACAGCTGGTGATTGTTGCTGAATTTGAAAAAAAATTGTGTTATTCACAAAACAACTTTTACTATGTATTTAAAAATCCTCATTTTGTACAGCAGGTGGAGGTATTGGTATCTAAATACGTATATTCAATATAGTAATCTCAGCAGGTTGTAAAATTTATTGTTAAAATTGTTTCTGTATATATGAAGTTGCATTAATTTCCTTTTTTTTTGGATTGGTAGTCATGGCTTTATCAGGACAGTGGATATCCAGCAGGATCTTTTTGCTACCTGGGTAATAAATTGGAGTGGTAATGTTAATTAAAGCTGCATTGCATTTTATCAGACTGATTTAGTGTAATGGTGCATTTGCATAGTTGGTGAGTTTCACATTAAAGCTGCAAAACTTAATTCGGTTAATACCGTATAAATAGGATAGTTTGCTATGGCTCCTCCATCTTTTTATAAATAATCAGTCAGCCACTCAAACAATTGTAGAGGTGTGCTTTTAATGCATTGAACTTGTTCCTAAAAAATACAGGCAAGCAGATGACAAAAGGCATTAAATATGTGTTGGACATTTCAGTTAAACTATTTTTGTCTTATAAATGGAAGGAACAATCTAACAGTTATATTTCTATGCACATGTAATAAGCAGTGATTCTGAATATCTTGTTACATGAGGGCTAATTATCCTCAAGTTTTGTGACCATTTTAAGATCCTAACCTCCGAAGAGCATCCCCTACTGCGCTATTGTAAAATTTCTGTTTTCTCTACATCAGCCATCTTTGGGGGTTGTCTTTCTAATGCTGACTGCTTGTGTGACCACAGCATTTATATTTTCTTTGCATTTTCTCATGCATGCTGTGGAGAAGAGTGTTAGTTTGGACCAGTAACCAAAATGTGCTATACCTTATTGCAGGTAGTTGGGTGGAATGCATATAGTGAAGAGTTTGAAAACTCAAGTCGATGGAGTGCTTGGGAGTACTTCATTGAACAGTAGACAAAAATTACACAAACCTCCAGCAGATTTAAAGAAGCCTTTTTTTTGTGAAAATTAGAAGTTTGAATAATGTAACAAAGGATGAACGCAAGTGTGAAATATAACACAAACATGTCTTAATGAAGCAGAAGAGATGATGATTCACTCTTTTACAATTGGACTAATTGGAACAGAAGTCTTATTTCTGTGTTGTAGACTCAATGTTATTCTGTTGATACATCTTTGCTTACTCTATTGTTAACTTTGCATGTATATTTTATGTATCGTCCCATGGGAATGTTTTGTATTTTTCTGCTCCTATCAAGAATGTCAGAATGTAGTTATACACTTCAAAACTATAGTTATCATGTTTTGAGTGTTGGCTGGCTGCTCAGCAATGTGACCCTGAATGTAGCTTTCCCCAATAACCATAGGTACACATTTCCAATTGGAGTAACTGTACAGCAATGAGGATATGAATGTAGCAAATCATGCCTGTTTCCCTGATTGAAAGATCCAATGCCTTTAATGTATTTCTGGCTGAAATCAGCTAAATAATTTTGAAACAAAGGATATAACCTAGGACTGACATGGTCAGAACACTGGACAAGTGACAGACTTTTACATGTTTTGCAGTGGTTTTCATCAATTCAAAATAGGTGCCATTGTGCTAACTATTTGTATTAGAGAATAACGATGAAGCAAATATATGGCTAGGAGAGAGTGGTTTTGATAGGAACGTAGGAGCAGGCGTAGGCCATTCAGCCCATCATGCCTGCTGTGCTATCCCGTATAATTATGGCAATCATCCAATTCAATGTCTCCGTATACCTTTGCCATTAGTATTTAGAACATCTGCTTTAAAAATACAGAATGGCTGCATTTCCACGGCCACCTGGGGTAGAGAATTCCAAAGATTCACAACCCTCTGAATAAAATAATTTCTTCTCATTTCAGTCATGGAATCATAGAATCCCTACAGTGCAGAAAGAGGCCATTTAGCCCATTGAATGTGCACTGACCACAATCCCACCCAGGCCCTACTCCCACATTTCCCTACTAACTCCTCTAACCTACGCATCTTGGGACACTAAGGGGCAATTTTAGCATGACCAATCAATCTAACCTGCACATCTTTGGATTGTGGGTGGAAACCGGAGCACCCGGAGGAAACCCATGCAGACACGAGGAGAATGCGCAAACTCCACACAGACAGTGACCCAAGCATACATGGTTCCCCCATTATTTTGAAATTATGTCCTCTGGTTCGAGATTCCCCAGTTAGGGGAAAAGTCTTGACTGCATGCACCTTATCTTGTAGATTTCAATGAGATCACTTCTCATTCTTTGAAACTGTAGAGAATACAGGCCCAGTTTCCCCAAACTCTCTTCACAGGACAGTCCTACCACTCCAGGAACAAGTCTGCTGAACTTTTTGTTGCATTTCTTCTATGGCAATAACTGGCTACGTTCGCGGCCAGGTGTCCCTGGAGAGGGAGCACGCGGTGTCCACGGGCACAGTCGAGGCCTTCCGTGCCCGTTGAGCACCGCAGGGGCTGAGGTGCCTTATAGACCCCGACAATCACATTTTGATTTGACGTGTCTTAAGTTTCCTTTGTACTTTTTGTTTCTGTTCGGGCTGTTTCTTTGTCCAAATGTAATTTAAGTTTGTTCACTTGGTTTGACCTGAAAGGCACCTTCATAAGATAAGAGGATCAAAACTGCAAAGTATTTCAGGTACTAAGATACTCAAATACTCTTGCAATAAAAGCTATCATACAATTAATCTTTCTAATTGCTTGCTACATCTGCATGTTAGCTTTCAGTAACTTAGTGCCAAGGACACCCTTTGTATTGAGTTGTTTCGTACACCTACACTTTCTAATCTCTCACCATTTAAGAAATAGTCTGTGCACCTGTTCGCCCTACCAAAGCAGATGACCTCACATTTTTCCACATTATGTTCCATCTGCCATGCTCTTGCCCACTCACTATGTCTGTCCAAATTCCCTTGAAGCTGCTTTCCAACTTTCTCAACTCATATTCACACCTAGCTTTGTGTATTCTGCAAACTTGGAGATAATACAATTGATTCTTGCATCTAAATCATTGATGTATACTGAGAACAGCTGGGGCCCCAAGTACTTGTTCTTGTGGTACCCCATTCATCACAGCCTGCCAGCTTGGCAATGACCCATTTATTCCTGTTTTGGTTTTTGCTTGTTAACCAATCCTGAATATATACTAGTATCTCCTAAGCTCCTATCCAATGTGCTTTAATTTTGCTAATCAATCCCAGAGGGACCTGGGGGTCCTTGTGCATGAGTCGCAAAAACCCAGCCTACAAGTGCAGCAGGTGATCAGGGAAGGAAAATGGGATGTTGGCCTTCATAGCGAGGGGGATTGAATATAAAAGCAGGGAGGTCTTGCTGCAACTGTACAGGGCACTGGTGAGGCCGCAGCTGGAGTACTGTGTGCAGTTTTGGTCGCCGTACTTGAGGAAGGATATATTGGCCTTGGAGGGAGTGCAGAGGAGGTTCACTAGGCTGATACCGGAGTTGAGGGGGTTGAGCTATGAAGAGAGGCTGAATAGACTGGGTTTGTACTCGTTAGAGTTTAGAAGGATGAGGGGGATCTTATTGAGACGTATAAGATGATGAAAGGGATGGATAGGGTAGAGATGGAGAGGTTCTTCCCGCTCAGAAAGGACAACAGGACTAGAGGGCACAGGCTCAAGATAAGGGTGGTGCAGTTTAGAACGGAGTTGAGGAGGAACTTCTTCACTCAAAGGGTGGTGAATCTCTGGAATTCTCTGCCCGTTGAAGTGGTGGAGGCTAACTTGCTAAATATATTTAAGACGCGGGTAGATAGGTTTTTGGTAGGCAAGGGGATTAAGGGTTATGGGGAGAAAGTGGAACTGAGCCACTTCAGATCAGCCATGATCTTATTGAATGGCGGGGCAGGCTCGAAGGGCTAGATGGCCTACTCCTGCTCCTATTTATGTTCTTATGTTTTGAGGCACTTTACCAAAGCCAAGCTTTGGTACATAAGCTTGATAATACATCCACTAACTCCCCTTCATCAATTCTGTTAGAAGCACCCTAAAAAAAACTCTCAACAGATTCATCAAACATGACTTCCCATTTATAAATCCATATTGTAAAAAATAAAGTTTAGTTATTTGTCACAAGTAGGCTTATGTTAACACTGCAATGAAGTTATTGTGAAAATCCCCTATTTGCTACACTCCAGTGCCAGTTCGGGTACGCTGAGGCAGAATTTAGCATGGCCAATGCACTATGCCAAATCAAATCATTATTATTTAGGTGCCAATTTATCACATCCTTTTGTAACAGATTTCAATATTTTCCATTTTGCTTATGTAAGGCTAACTGTCTGTTGGTCTGCATTTTTTGTCTTTCTCCTTTCTTAAATAATGGGGTGGCATTTGCTGTCCTCTAATCTGCAGGAACCATTCCAGGATCAGTTGAATTTAATGGGATGATATCCAATGCATTCACCATCTCCATGGCTCTTTCAACACACTGGAATAAATATCAAGTCCGGGAGACTTACCAACCTTCAATCCCATTTACTTCTCCAATACAACCTTTTTATTACCAATTTCCTTCAATTCCTCATTCTCCTTAGACCCTTGGATGTTTAATTCTGGAAATTTCCTATATCATAGATCAATGCAACACGAAAATAGGCCCTTCAGCCCAACTGGTCCATGCCAACCACGGTGTCCTCCTAGCTAGTTACAATTGCCGAGTTTGGCCAATTCCCATCCATGTAACTAGTCAAATGCTTTTTAAATGTCGCTATTGTACCTGCCTCAACCACTTCCTCAGACAGCTTGTTCCATACGCTCACCACCCTCTGTGTGAAGAAGTAGCCTCTCAGATCCCTTTTAAATCTGTCCCCCCTCACCTTAAACCTATGCTGGCCAGTTTTCAATTCCTCTGCCCTGGGAAAAAGACAATGTGCGTTCATCCTTTCTAGGCCTTTCATGATTTTATGCACCTCAATAAGGTCATCTCTTATTCTGCTACGTTCCAAGGAATAAAGCCCTAGCCTGGCCAGCTCGGCCCACTAATCCTGACAACATCCCCATAAACTGCCTTGAGTGCAAAGAATATTTATCAGGGCCTTTTCACTAAAAGGGTGAGCAAAAGTGTGCACAACACTCCAAGTGTGGCCTCACCAACTATTTACACAACTGTAACACAATGTCCCAACTCCTGTACTCAGTGCCCTGACTGATATGGCCAGGGTGCTAAAGGCCTTCTTCACCACCCTGTTCACCAGTGATGCCGCTTTCAACGAATTATGTACTTGTACTCCTAGGTCCCTCTGTTCCTCAACACTCTCCAGAGCCCTACCATTCACTGTACAAGTCTTACCCTAGTTTGACTTTCCAAAATGCAACACCTCACAGTATTGAAATCCATTTGCCAATCTTTGACCCACTTCCCTAACTGATCAAGGTCCCCCTCTAATTTTTGGTAAACTTCTTTGCTAGCAAAAGGATGATAATTGAGTATCATCCACAAACCTTCTAACCATACTTTGTTCATTCACATCAAAATCATTCATATACATAACGAATAACAAGGGTCCCAACACTGTCTCCTGAGACACGCTACTTGGCGCAGGCCTCTGGTCCAAGAAACAACCATGGGCCATCACCTTCTGCTTCCTACCACTGAGCCAGTTTTGAATCTAATTAGCTAGCTCTTCCTGGATCCCATGCAACCTAATCTTCCAGATTAGCCTGCCATGTGGGACTTTGTCAAAGGCCTTGCAAAAGTCCATGTAGACAGCATTTACTGCCCTACCCTGATCCATCCTCTTGGTTACTTCTTCGAATTTGTTAGACATGACTTTACAAGCACAAAGCCATGCTGACTATTTCTAATCAGACCTTGACCACCCTAGTAGATTCTGTCCCTCAGAAACCCCTCCAGTAATTTACCTACCACTAATGTCAGGCACACCGGCCTGAAATTCCCTGGCTTGTCTTTGTAACCCTTCTTAAATAATGGAACAAGATTAGACACCTTCCAGTCTTCTGGAAGGAAATGAAGCAAATATCTTTGCAAGGACCTCTGCAAATTCTTCCCTAGCCTCCCACAAGATCTGAGGATGCATTTGATCGGGCCCAGGGGATTTATCCACCTTGATGTGCTTTAACGCTGCAAATACCTCCTTCCTAATAATATGCATGTGCCCCAAGGCATCACCACTTGTTCCCCTTATTTCATTAGCACCCATGATTTTCTCCTTAATAAACAGCAAGGAGAAATATTCATTAAAAATTTCACCCATCTCTTCCTCTTAGTGAAGACAGATGCACGGTATACATTAAGTTTCTTTGTCCTTTCTCTATTGCCCATTATTAGAAATTCTCCTGACTGTGCTTGTAATTGACCCACATTTGTCTTGGCTGCACATTTACTTTTTACATATGTATAGAGACTTTTACAGTCCCTTTTCATGTTTTATGCTACTTTACATCCATATTCTATTCTCCCTTTGTCAGTTTCTTGGTCTTCCTTTACTGTATTCTAACATGTTCCCAATTCTCAGGTTTACATCTATTCCTACCAACTTTATAGGTTTTTCTATTAACTGTATACAATTCTTAACTTACTTTATTAGCCATAGCTGGCTGACGTTTTGAGTTTTTGTGTTTTGAAGGAATGTAAAATTGCCCTAAACTACATTGTAATTTTTTTTAAAGAGCATACATCTCATGTGTTCTGTAATATCTTTTAATGTATTTTCCCAATCCACCTCAGCCAATTTGCCCCTTTTATATCTTTATAATTTTTTTTGTTACAGACGTGAGGGGAATTAATTTAAACAGTCCGATTTCTCCTCTTCCTTCCCGTCAGTAATCAGGTGTTTTAAAATTTTTCATTTCACTCTTTATCAGTGGCATATTTTCCCTAACCCTTAGATTTGCAATGTTCCAATCCTCTAAGTAACCCGCGCAGCAAAAGCAGTGCAAGATGAGATAAAACAAAAGGGTTGGTTTATTTCACAAACATAAAATTTGGGAAAAGTGTTTTCAGTGCCCACGTCTTTTTGCACTTGTACAATAAAAGAGCGATGAGGGAAAGATCATAATAAAAATGTAAGTTATGGTTTTATGTGAATCCAGAATCAAAAGTCTAAAAGAGGCTTCTTCAGAGGGTAAGTTAGTTGACTGATTGAGAATGATCTTTTTTTAGAAGTGAGACTTCCAAAAGGAAAAAAGACACAGGGTTGAATTAGACTTGAAAACACCAGTTCCAATGATCCAGTAGAACACAGTGCAGTTGAAGACCAGGCAATTGTACCTGGACAGAGCTCCTTCTGCTGCTATCTGTTCAATTGGAAGATGGTAGACAGACACAGACTGCTGCCTGGAGTCCAGTTCTCCTTGGCTGTCAAACTGTAACCAAGGATGAGGTCCAGCATTTTATGTTTTTGGATTGATTAACCTAATGTGTTTGGGAGCAGGCATTGGTTGGATATTAGGAGCACAAACAACTGCCTTTGTCCTTGAACACCACAGCATCTCTGATGCTAGAATTCTTCATTTGAAATGCAAAGAAACTGTGCAGCTCTAGGAAATGGCATTAGCACCTTTATTTTTAGAGATAGGGAGGCTGATCGTTTGTCTGAAAGTTAGAAATTCATCTGGTATGAGTCATATCTAGTGAGGGTAAAGTCTTGCCCATTTAAAAAAAATGGAGAGGTTAATTTTATATACTGGCCCAGTTTACCTTGATATGTATTTATATTTTCCTTCCCGTTGCAAATGAGATACTTTCAAACTTAACAACCTGGCTTCAGATTGAACTACCTCAACTTCAAACATAATGTAAAATTCTATCATATAATGATCACTCATCCCTAAATGTTCTTTTGTAACAAGATAATTAACTAGTACTTTCTCATTACATGATACTAGATCTAGTCTGTTCTGTCGGTCCCTCAACATGCTGCTATAGAAAAGCGTCCTAACACTCCAGAAATTAATTCTCCATGGCATTAGTGCTCATTAGACTTACACAGATTGAAATTGCTCGTAGTTACTGTATTACCCACACTACATGCTTCTCTAATCTTCTGATGAATGCCGTGCCCCACCTATCACTGCTGCCTGGTGGCAACTCCTACCCTGAGGGCGATAATTGGCCAGGTTGGATTTGTCCTGCTTTTTGAGCACAGGACATACCTGAGCAATTTTCCACATTGGGTAGATGCCAATGTTGTAGTTGGACTGGGGCACTTGGGCTAGAAATGTGGTAAGTTCTGGAGCACAAGTCTTCAGTATTATTGCCAGAATGTTGTCAGTTCATAGTCTTTACAGCATCCAGTGTCTACCGTTTAATGGTAGTGAATCTGGAGTGAATCTAATTGGCTGAAGACTGACATCTGTAATGGTGGGGACCTCAGGAGCAGCCTGAGATGGATCTTGCACTGGGTACTTCTGTCTGAAGGTGGTTGCAAATGCTTCAGACTTGCCTTTTGCACAAATGTGCTGGGCACCACTGTAATTGAGAATGGGGATATTTATGGAGCCTTCTCCAGTTAGTTGTTTAATTGTTCACTACCATTCATGACTGTAAAGCAGTGATCAGAACTGTTGATTGTGGGTCCGCTTAGCACTGTCTCACGAATGCTGGTTATGCTGTTTGGCATGAAAGCAGCCCTGCATTGCAACTTCACCAGGTTGACACCTGGTATATCTGGTGATGCTCCTGGTATATCCTCCTGCACTCTTCATTGAACCAGGGTTGTTCTTTTGGTATGATAGTAGCGTCGGGGACATGCCTGACCCTGAGGTTATGGATTGTGATTGAATATAATTTTTTATTGCTGTTGATGGTCGCAATGTTTCCTGGAAACTCAGTTGCTAGATCTGTTAAAAATCTATCCAATTTAGCACAGTACTAGTGCCGCACAACATGGTAGAGGGTATATTCATTGTGAAGATAGGACTTGGTCGACAAAAGGACTTTGTAGTGATCATTCCTGTTGATACTGGCATGGACAGATATATCTACAACAGATTGGTGAGGATGAGGTCAAGTAGGTTTTTCTCTGTGTTGTTAGTTCCCTCACCACCTGCCACAGACCCAGCCTAGCAAGTACCACCTCAAGTTTTGGTCACGAGTGGAATTGCTGAACAATTCTTGACGGTCATTGGAACACCCGCTCCAGAGTATCTTCTCAGCCCTTGCTATCCTGAATGTTTCTTCCAAATGGTGTTCATCACGGAGAAGTCCTGATTCACCAGCTGGTGGCGTGCAATCATTGTTAATCAGTGGACATTTCCTTTATCACGTTTGACCTGATGTAATGAGACCTTGTGGGGTCTAGAATGTTGAGGGCTCCAAGGAAACGCTGTTGGCTATATGCCACTGTCCACTATGTGCCGTTAGGATGGGATATACCCAGGATGGTGGTGTCTGGAACATTGCATGGTAGGATTTTGAGTATTCCTATGTCAGACTATTGCTGGACTGGTCTGTGAGACAACTGTTCCAATTTTGGCACAAGCCCCAAGATCTAAGGAGGATTTAGCACGTCTGGGTGTACTGTTGTCATTTCCAGTGCCTAGTTTGGTGCTGGATAGGGCATCCAGTTTAATTCCGTATTGACATTTCTGAAGCCTTTGATACATCTTAGCGGCTTGCTTGGCCATTTAAGTGTTAAACATATTGATGTGCATCTGGAGTCACAAAAAAGCCTGACCTGAAAAGGACAGCCGATTTCTTTCCCAAAAGGGGGATTTTACAACAAAGGACAGTGGTGTCCCTTGATCTCTGGAATTAAGAGCTTGTCATATGAGGAACAGTTGAGGACTTGGGTCTGTACTCGTTGGAGTTTAGAAGGATGAGGGGGGATCTTATTGAAACTTACAGGCCTGTAATAAAGTGGACTTGGAGAGGATGGTTCCACTTGTAAGAAAAACTAGAACCAGAGGGCACAATCTCAGGCTAAAGGGACGATCCTTTAAAACAGAGGTGAGGAGGAATTTCTTCAGGCAGAGTGTGGTGAATCTGTGGAACTCTTTGCCACAGGAGGCTAGGTCATTGAGTGTATTTAAAACAGAGATAGAAAGATAAGTTCTTGATTAATAAGGGAGTCGGGGGTAATGGGGAAAAGGCAGGGGAATGGGGATGAGAAAAATATCTGCCGTGAATGAATGGCGGAGCAGACTTGATGGGCTGAGTGGTCTAATTCTGTTCCTATGTCTTACTGTCTTATGGTGTCATCATCGTCATTCTGAGACCAGCTTTTAATTCTGAATTTATTGATTGAATTTAAAATTCTGACGTGGTGGGATTTGAATCCATGCCCCAGAGTATTGACTTGGGTTACTAGTCCAATGATATTATTAACACATCACTGCCTCCCCAGTAAATCATAGAATTATAGAATCCATACAGTACAGAAGAGACCATTCAGCCATCAAGTGTGCATCGACTCTTTGACAGAATATCTTAGCCAGGCCCTATCTCTATACCTCCACACACTTCTCATGGCTAATCCATCTAACCTACACATCGAGGAATGCTAAGGGGCAATTTAGCATGGCCAATCCAATTAACCTGCACATCTTTGGTCTGTGGGAGGAAACCCAGAGGAAACCTACACAGTCATGGCGAGAGTGTGCAAACTCCACATAGACTGTCACCCAAGGTTGGAGTTAAACCCAGGTCCCTGGCGCTGTGAGACAGCAGTGCTGGCCACTGTGCCGTCCTGTGTTCTCTGGTGACTGATCCTTCTGCCTCAGAAAGCAGTTTGTTTCCAACTGTAGCAAAATGTCAAATAATTTTGAATACCTTAAAACTCAACTTAACTACTTTGTCAGTCATGGCTAAGTTAGTAGCACTCTTGTCTTCGAATTAGGTGGTTGTTCAAGTTCCGGTCAAGACTTGAACAGAATGAACTAGGCTGACACCCAGGCTGTGGGAGTGCTGCATTGTTGGAGGTGCTGTCATATGAGACATTAAGCCTACTCTTTGAGATAGGTTTTGTGAAGGGTAGGTCATGTCTCACTAACTTGATTGAGTTTTTTGAGGAAGCGACAAAGATGATTGATGAGGGTAGGGCAGTGAAGATTGTCTACATGGACTTCAGTAAGGCCTTTGACAAGGTCCCTCATGGCAGACTGGTGCAGAAAGTAAAGTCACATGGGATCAGAGGTGAGCTGGCAAGGTGGATATAAAATTGGATTAGTCAAAGAAGATGATGTGGAGATTGCCGGCTGGACTGTGGTAAGCACAGTGAGAAGTCTCACAACAACAAGTTAAAGTCCAACAGGTTTATTTGGTAGCACAAGCCACAAGCTTTCGGAGCACTGCCCTTCATCAGGTGAGTGGGAGTACTGTTCACAAACAGGGCATATAAAGACATAAACTCAATTTATAATGCAGGTAATCAAGTCTTAAAAGACATGTCACACTGTCTGTAACCCCCATGACTTGCCTGGGCTTGCAAAATCTCATTAACTGTCCTGGCTGGAGACAATATACATCTCTTTAAACTGTGCTTAACCATCTCCCTACTCACATTGTCTGTACCTTTAAGACTTGATTAGCTGTAAAGACTTGCATTCCAGTTTATAAATTGAGTTTGTATCTTTATATTTCCTGTTTGTGGACAGAACCCCCCCCACTCACCTGATGAAGGGGCAGCGCTCTGAAAGTTTGTGGCTTGTGCTACCCAATAAACCTGTTGGACTTTAACCTGGAGTTGTGAGACTTCTTATTCGGTCAAAGAAGACAGAGGGTAGCAGTGGAATGGTGCATTTCTGAATGGAGGGCTGTGACAAGTGACGTTCCTCAGGGATCAGTGCTGGGACCTTTGCTGTTTGTAATATATATAAATAATTTGGAGGAAAGTATAACCGGCTTGATTAGTAGTTTGTGGACGACACATAGGTTGGTGGATTTGCAGGTAGTGATGAGGAACATCAGAGGATACAGCAGGATATAGATCAGTTGGAGACTTGGGCAGAGAGTGGCAGATGGAGTTTAATCTGGACAAATGTGAGGTAACGCATTTTGGAAGCTCTAATACTAATAGGAAATATACAATAAATGGCAGAACCTTAAGAGATAGGCAGAGGGACCTGGGTGTACAGATACACAAGTCACAAAGTGGCAGTGGAGGTGGAGAAGGAGTCAAGAAGGCATACGGCATGCTTGCCTTCATCAGCCGGGGCATGGAGTTTAAAAATTGGCAAGTCATGTTGCAGCTTTATAGAATCTTAGGCCGCACTTGGAATATAGTGTTCAATTCTGGTCGCCACATTACCAGAAGGATGTGGAGGCTTTGGAGAAGGTGCAGAAGAGATTTACCAGGATGTTGCCTGGTGTGGAGGGCATCAGCTATGAGGAGAAGCTGGAGAAACTTGATTTGTTCTCACTGGAACAATGGAGGTTGAGGGGTGACCTGATAGAAGTCTACAAGATTACAAGAGGCATGGACAGAGTGGATAGTCAGAAGCTTTTCCCCAGGTGAAACAGTCAATTACGAGGGGCCACAGGTTTAAGGTGTGAGGGGTAAAGTTTAAAGGAGATGTCTGAGGCAGATTTTTTTAACAGAGTGTGGTGGGTGCCTGGAACTCGACGCCAGGGGAGGTAGTGGAAGTGGATACCGTAGTGACTTTTAAGGGACGTCTGGACATATACATTAATCGGATGGGAATAGAAGGATATGGTCCCTGGAAGGATAAAAGGTTTTAGTTAAGTCAGGCAGCAAAGTTGGTGCAGGTTTGGAGGGCTGAAGGGCCTGTTCCTGTGCTGTAATTTTCTCTGTTCTTTATGTAGAGCTGGCTCATCATTACCTTCTCAGAAAGGATGGGCAATAAATGCTGGCCTTGTGCTGCTCACATCTCAAGAATAAAATTTTAAAAAATCCCATGGAATTATGCCAAAGAACAGTGGGGTAATGCCATATGTCAAAGGATTATAGAGTAGTTGTGTCACAGAAGGGATTCAGCTTCAGAAAATTGCCAGGGAAGTAAATCGAATTGTAGCAAGTGCTGAAAACGGTGGCTTTGATCTTCCCATTCATTAATGGATATTGCGACAAGGAGTCTCACAATTTGGAATTAGTGGAGGAGTCAAGTTTGGGGGGTGCAGGGGGTGGTGGGGAGGGGTGCAGTGATGATGATTAAGTATATCTATTAGCGTGCATGTGAACCTGATGTGTTCTGAAATGACTTTGCCTTGTAGCATGTTGATGAGGCATAGCATGGAATCAAGGATAAATCCATGGGAGACATCAGAGAAGATGCAGGGAGCATACCTGATACAGTATGTTGTCCCATTGTTTAAGAAGGGGAACAGAGACTTCCCCGGGAATTATAGACCGGTGAGTCTCACTTCTGCTGTGGGCAAGGTTTTAGAAAAAATTATTAGGGATAGGATTTATAGTTATTTGGAGAGTAATGAATTGATTGGAGATAGTCAGCACGGTTTTGTGGCGGGTAGGTCGTGCCTTACTAACCTTATTGAGTTTTTTGAGAAAGTGACCAAAGAGGTGGATGGGGGTAAGGCAGTGGACGTGGTGTATATGGATTTTAGTAAGGCGTTTGATAAGGTTCACCATGGTAGGCTTCTGCACAAAATGCAGATGTATGGGATTGGGGGTGATCTAGGAAATTGGATCAGGAATTGGCTAGCGGATAGGAGACAGAGGGTGGTGGTTGATGGTAAATATTCATCATGGAGTTCGGTTACGAGTGGTGTGCCTCAGGGATCTGTTTTGGGGCCACTGCTGTTTGTAATTTTTATTAATGATCTGGATGAGGGTATAGTTGGGTGGATTAGTAAATTTGCTGATGACACCAAAGTCGGAGGTGTGGTAGATAGTGAGGAAGGGTGTCATAGTTTGCAGGAAGACTTAGACAGGTTGCAGAGCTGGGCCGAGAGGTGGCGGATGGAGTTTAATGCGGAGAAGTGTGAGGTAATTCACTTTGGTAGGAATAACAGATGTGTCGAGTATAGGGCTAACGGGAGGACTTTGAATAGTGTGGATGAGCAGAGGGATCTAGGTGTATGTGTACATAGATCCCTGAAAGTTGGGAATCAAGTAGATAAGGTTGTTAAGAAGGCATACGGTGTCTTGGCGTTTATTGGTAGGGGGATTGAATTTAGGAGTCGCAGCGTCATGTTGCAACTGTACACAACTCTGGTGCGGCCGCACTTGGAGTATTGTGTGCAGTTCTGGTCCCCACATTACAGGAAGGATGTGGAGGCTTTGGAGAGGGTGCAGAGGAGGTTTACCAGGATGTTGCCTGGTTTGGAGGGGAGGTCCTATGAGGAGAGGCTGAGGGATTTGGAGTTGTTTTCGCTGGAAAGAAGGCGGCTAAGAGGGGATCTTATTGAAACATATAAGATGATTAGAGGTTTAGATAGGGTGGATAGTGATAGCCTTTTTCCTCGGATGGAGAAAGCTAGCACGAGGGGGCATGGCTTTAAATTAAGGGGGGGTAGTTATAGGATGGATGTCAGGGGTAGGTTTTTTACCCAGAGGGTGGTGAGGGATTGGAATGCCCTGCCTGCTGCAGTTGTAAATGCGCCTAGTTTGGGGGCGTTTAAGAGGTCCGTGGATAGGTTTATGGACGAAAAGGGATTGGTTTAGGTTAGTGGGTCATTGTTTGTTAACTGGTTGGCGCAACATCGTGGGCCGAAGGGCCTGTTCTGCGCTGTAGTGTTCTATGTTCTATGTTCTAGTATTCAAAATTATGAGGGGTTTATTATGAGGATGGATTTGTGGGGAAAAAACTGGAGGAAATCATTTGGGGCATGGCTTTAAATTAAGGGGTGGTAGTTATAGGACGGATGTCAGGGGTAGGTTCTTTACCCAGAGGGTGGTGAGGGATTGGAATGCCCTGCCTGCTGCGGTTGTAAATGCGCCTAGTTTGGGGGCGTTTAAGAGATCCATGGATAGGTTTATGGACGAAAAGGGATTGGTTTAGATTAGTGGGTCAGTGTTTTTTTTAAAAAAAAACTGGTCGGCGCAACATCGTGGGCCGAAGGGCCTGTTCTGTGCTGTTATGTTCTATGTTCTATTTCCTTTATTGAGTTGAAAACCGAAGTTCACATGTATAAAATAATTGGCAAAACAGTGAGCAAATTAGATACTCTTTTTTTCTCTCAGAACTTTGTTGGGTTCTGGAATACATTGCGTGGAGGTATGGTGAGAACAGATTTCATAGACAATTGGATACTTGAAGAGGACTTTATGCTCTTGTCTGGTATAGGACAAGACCACAATGACTGACATAGGAGAGGCTGAATAAACTAGGCTTGTACTCGTTAGAGTCTAGAAGAATGAGGGGAGATCTCATTGAGACGTATAAGATGATGAATGGGATGGATAGGATAGAGGTGGAGAGACTCTTCCCTCTCAAAAAAGACAGTAGGACTAGGGGGCACAGCCTCAAGATAAAGGGGGGGGGGGGGCGGTTTAGAACGGAGTTGAGGAGGAACTTCTTCACTCAAAGGGTGGTGAATCTCTGGAATTCTCTGCCCGTTGAAGTGGTGGAGGCTGCCTCGCTAAATATTTTTAAGACGCGGGTTGATGGGTTTTTGATAAGGGAGGGGATTAAGGGTTATGGGGAGAGGGCGGGAAAGTGGAACTGAGCCACGATAGATCAGCCATGATCTTATTGAATGGCGGGGCAGGCTCGAAGGGCTAGATGGCCTACTCCTGCTCCTATTTCTTATGTTCTTAAATTGCACAACTCTTTCAAAGAATTGGCACAGTCAGTGTGGATCAAATGGCCTCCTACTGTGTTGTATTCATTAAGGAAGATACAGGAAATCTCCCAGATGTAGATAGGGAGAATGTGGAGTTGAAAGAACGTAATGTAAGTAAGACGGTTGTTTGGAGAAATTACTGGGACGGAGAGCCAGTGGGTCTCAGTGTTGAGAAAGTTTGCTACAGCAGTATTAATGAATTGCTGATTATCAGGACCAGAATCCTGGTGAATCATATAAATAGGACTGTAGATAGGGCTTTAAACTAATTAGTTAGGGGGGGGGGGAATTACAAATCTAAAGTAAAGGAGAGGGTATGTGTGCAGGTTAATGTTGAGGATGTTCCACTGATTAAAGGAGTAGGGGGCACGAGAGAGGTTAGTAGCGTTTCTACAAATAAGGTCCAGATAAAGGCTGGTATAAAGACACTTTACCCGAATGCATGAAGCATTCGTAACAAAGTGAATGAGCTGATGGCGCAGATTAGCTCAAATGGGTATGATCTAGTGGCCATTACGGAAACGTGGTTGCAGGGTGACCGTGACTGGGAGCTTATTGTCCAGGGGTATCAGACATTTAGGAAGGATAGACAGGAGAAAAAAGGAGGTGGGGTAGCTCTGTTAGTAAAGGATAATATCAGGGCAGTTGTAAGAGAAGATATAGGGTCCAAAGAGCAAAACGTGGAATCGTTGTGGGTGGAGATAAGGAAAAGTAAGGGGAGAAAGTCGCTGGTGGGTGTGGTCTGTCGGCCCCCAAATAATAACTTTTGAGGTGGGGTGGGCTATAAACAAGCAAATAATTGATGCGTGCAGAAACAGAACGGCGATAAGTATGGGGGATTTTAATCTGCATATTGATTGGTTGACTCAAGTTGGATGCAGTGGGCTTGAGGAAGAGTTCTTGGAATGCTGTCGGGATAGTTTCCTTAAACAGTATGTAACGGAACCTACGAGGGAGCGAGTTATCTTAGATCTGGTACGGTGTAACGAGGCAGGTAGAATTAGGGATCTTCTTGTGAGGGATCCTCTTGGGATGAGTGATCATAGAATGGTTGAATTTCTGATGCAGATGGAGGATGAGAGAGTAGGGTCTCAAACCTGTGTCCTCTGTTTGAACAGAGGGGAGTATGATAAGATGAGGGCGGAATTGACAAATGTAGATTGGGGGCGCAGATTGATTGGTAGGACGGCTGAGGAACAGTGGAGGATTTTTAAGGAGATCTTTTTCGGTGCTCAGCAGAAATATATTCTGATGGTAAAGAAGGACTGTAAGAAAAGGAATAACCAGCCGTGGTTATTGAAGGAAATAGAGGAGAGTATTAAATTAAAAGCTGATGCGTTCAGAGCGGCTAAAACGAGTGGGCAATTAGAAGATTGGGAAAAATTTAAAAAACAACAAAGAATGACTAAGAAAGCGATAAAGGAAAGACTATGAAGCTAAACAAGCTCTAAATATAAAAAATGATAGTAAAAGTTTTTACAAATATATAAAGAAGACACTGGCTAGAGTGAATGTTGGACCCTTGGAGGACGAGAGGGGGATTTAGCAGTGGGTAACGAGGAAATGGCTGAGGCCTTAAATAAGTTTTTTGTGTTGGTCTTCACGGAGGAGGGCACAAATAGCTTACCGAATATTAAAGATAGAAGGGTGGTAGGAGATGAGGTTCTTAATGCAATTACTGTCACTACAGAGGTAGTGCTTGATAGACTAATGGGATTGAAGGTAGACAAGTCCCCGGGACTGGATGGAATGCATCCCAGGGTTCTGAAAAAAATGGCAGAGGTGATAGAGGATGCCTGAGTAATTATTTATCCTCCGGGGAAGTGCCGGAAGATTGGAAAACAGCTAATGTTACGCCGCTGTTTAAAAAAGGCAGCAGACAAAAGGCAGGGAATTATAGGCCGGTTAGCTTAATGTCCGTAGTTGGAAAAATGCTAGAATCCATCATCAAAGAGGAAATAGCAAGACACTTAGAAAAGAACGGTTTGATCAAGCAGACTCAGCATGGATTCGTTAAGGGGAAGTTGTGTTTAATGAATTTATTGGATTTCTCTGAGGATGTGACTCGTGCGATAGCCAGAGGGGAACTGGTAGATGTGGTGTTTTTAGATTTCCAGAAGGCGTTTGATAAGATGCCTCAAAACGTTGCTGCAGAAGGTTAGGGTGCACGGAGTTGGGGGTAAGGTGTTAGCGTGGATTGAGGATTGGTTATCTAACAGGAAGCAGAGAATTGGAATCAGTGGGTGCTATTCTGGTTGGCAGTTGGTGACTAGTGGAGTGCTGCAGGGATCGGTGCTGGGGCCTGAACTGATTATCATTTACATAGATGATCTGGAGGAGGGGGCTGAGTGTAGGGTAACAAAATTTGCTGATGACACGAAGATGAGTGGAAAAGCGAATTGTGTGGAAGGTGCGGAAAGTCTGCAGAGAGATCTGGATAGGCTGAGTGAGTGGGCGAGGACTTGGCAGATGGAGTATAACATTAGCAAATGAGAGGTTATCCACCCTGATATAAATAATAGTAAGAGGGATTATTATTTAAAGGGTGAAATGCTGCAGCATGCTACAGTGCAGAGGGACCTGGGGATTCTTGTGCACGAGTTGCAAAAACCCAGTCTGCAGGTGCAGCAGGTGATCGAGAAGGCGAATGGAATGTTGGCCTTTATAGCGAGGGGGTTGGAATATAAAAGCAGGGAGGTCTTGCTGCAACTGTGCAGGGCACTGGTGAGGCCGCAGCTGGAGTACTGTGTGCAGTTTTGGTCCCCGTATTTGCGAAAGGATATATTGGCCTTGGAGGGAGTGCAGAGAAGGTTCACCAGGCTGATACTGGAGATGAGGGGGTTAGCTTATGAAGAGAGATTGAATAGACTGGGTCTGTACTCGTTAGAGTTTAGAAGGCTGAGGGGGGATCTTATAGTGACTTACAAGATAATGAAGGGGCTAGATAGCTTAGAGGTAGAGAGATTTTTCCTGCTTAGAAAGGATAGCAGAACTAGAGGGCACAGCCTCAAAATAAGGGGAGGGCAGTTTAGAACGGAATTGAGGAGGAACTTCTTCACTCAAAGGGTGGTGAATCTCTGGCATTCTCTGCATTGAAGTGGTGGAGGCTTCCTCGTTGCATATATTTAAGTCATGGGGAGATAGATTTCTGATAGACAAGGGAATTAAGGGTTTTATGGGGAGAAAGCGGACAAGTGGAACTGATTCACTTCAGATCAGCCGTGATCTTATTGAATGGCGGGGCAGGCTCGAAGGGCTAGATGGCCTACTCCTGTTCCTATTTCTTATGTTCTTATCTTCCAAAATTTTATAGATATTTGGAATGGTTCCTGAAGGTTGGAAAGTAGCAAATATCACCCCACTATTTAAGAAAGGATGGAGAAAGAAACATGGAACTACAGACCTGTTAGCCTTACATCAGTGATGGGAAAATGCTGAAATCTGTTGTAAAAGATGTGCTAAATATATGCTTGGACAATCATGACTGGGTAGTTGGGACAGATTTATGAATGGGAAATCATGTTTGGTGAACTTGTTGGAGTTTTTTGAAGATTTATTAACAAAATTGATAAAGGAGAGTTGATGGATGTGGTATATATGGTCTTTCAAAAGGCTTTTGATATCGTCCCCCACAGGGGTTAATGGGCACACTAAAAGTGCATGGGATAGGCAGCAATATACTGTCATGGATTGAGGATTGGCTAAAAGGTGGAAAACTGAGAGTAGGAATAAACGGATCATTCTTGCTTTGGCAGTCTGAGGCTAGTAGGGTACCAGCTGTTCACAAAATGTACCATTGATTTGGATGAGGTGACTGAATGTAATACTTCTATGTTCAAGGATGACACGAAGCTAAGTGGCAATGTATGCTGTGAGGAAGGTAAAACGTGACTATGGAAGATTTGGACACACTTACTGAGTGAACATGACAGACAGAATATAATGTGGAAAAATGAGAGGTAATCCATTTTGGTAGAAGGAACAGATATGCAGAGTATTTCCTAAATACTAAGAAATTAGGATGTGTAGAGGAACCTCAGAGGGGGCTAATTATTATTTGTGATGGGGGGGATGGGAGGGAAAGAGCTATTTCTTGCTTGCGATCAGGGTGCCTTTTAAAAAGGGCACCCTGATATTTTTGGAGCCAGTCCCTGGCTCTGAGTCTCCACCCTGCCAGAGTAATGGTGCAAACACACCCACATTTTTTTCGTCAAGATCTGGGGAGAAAACAGACAGGTGGAACTGGAGAGTTTCTCACCAGAACTTACATTTTGACAAATTCTCATAAGATTTCTTCCAATATGTGAAAATAGTTCTGGAATTACTTGTCTGATTTAAATTAGAAATTAAATAATGCGATGATTCTGAATGAAACAGACTGGTTGGTTGGTTCTGCATTCGAGATTATTATCCTTTTAGTAATTTATCACTGCCCAGTTGTAGAACTTGGGACTAAATCTACCATAGAGAAGCAATTTCTAAAAGATATAAATGATAATGGGCAAGTATCTAATTTTGAAACGGGATTTAGTGCTAACTCTGGCATGTTCACATACAACTTACTAATCTCTGAGCAAGTTGAGGGAGGGAAGGGATTGGAGTAGGCAGCAGGGAGGGTGAATTTAAAGAGTTAGCATCAGTTGCTTAGATCACAGCTGTGGGGCAAACATGGCAAGCCTGAAGCTCACACCACTCATCACCATGTAATTCCTGAGTGGGATCTTAAAATAGGCATTAGGCCCTTCATTTAGCTTTGTAAGGAACCTTGTTTCAGGCAATCTCCAAAGACATCTGGAAAAATAGCGTTATTCAATTTTATTTTTCAGGCATCCTTGTGAATCAGATGTTGACAAAACAAATACATTGAGGACCAAATATTATCCATTGTTTTTACACTTGCAATCTTTAAAAAATATATATTTTAGGTAAAATAAAGAAACCTAGTATCAGAGAGCTACTTAAATAGAACAGAAGCTGAGTTTGTATACATCACAGAAAACTAAGAGGTAGTTCTTATTGAGCTTTTTGATATTCTTGAGGATATTTAAACATTGAGGAATGAAAAACCGTTCGCCATGGTCTTTGATAGTGATAGCAAATGGACATGAGTTGAAGCTCAAAAGAGTAAAGGTGTTTGGATTTATCAGCTGGAATTCTATACAGGTTTGGGAATGTTTCCACTGGACTGACAGATAAGATGGTTAAGTCTGTAATATTAGAAATTATAGACGGGATTGGGTAGGGATATGGTGAAGATTGTGGGTAGTATATAGAAAATTCTTCTTTTGAATTCTGAGTATGTCTAGATTTGTCCTGCTTTTTGTGGACAAGACATACCTGGGAAATTTTCCACAATGTCAGGTAGATGCCAGTGTTGTAGCTATAGAGGAATAACTTAGCTCAACGCGCAACAAGTTCTGGCACAGGGCTTCAGTATGTTGGAATGTTGTCAGGGTTTGTAGCTATTGCAGTATCCAATACCCTGATTTGGTTCTTGATAGTGGAGTGAATTGAATTGGCTAAAGTCTGGCATCTTGACTCTCAACAATTTTTACTGATGCACCATAGAAAGCATTCTTTCTGGTTGTATCACAACTTGGTATGGTCCTGCTCTGCCCAAAACTGCAAGCACAAAAGGTCATGAATGTAGCCCAATCCATCACACAAACTAGCCTCCCATCCATTGACTGTCTACACTTCGGACTGCCTCGGCAAAGCAGCCAGCATAATTAAAGACCCCATGCACCCCGGACATTCTCTCTTCCACCTTCTTCCATCAGGAAAAAGATTTCAAAGTCTGAGGTCACGTACCAACCGACGCAAGAACAGCTTCTTCCTTGCTGTTGTCAGACTTTTGAGTGGACTTACCTTACGTTAAGTTGTTCTTTCTCTATACCCTAGCTATGACTATAACACTACATTTTGCATTCTTTCATTTCCTTCTCTATGAATGGTATGCTTTCTATAGCTCGCAAGAAACAATACTTTTCACTGTATGCTAATATATGTGACAATAATAAATGAGATCAAAGAAATGACAATTACAAGGATGCACAAGTTCAATGTAAGGGGGAAAGGATCAGTGGAGATGAGCGGAGTAAGTTTTTTTTAATGGCGTGTGTGGTAGGGCCCTGGAATGCACTAGCAAGTGAGGTGGTTGAGGCAGGTATCTTGGTGACATTTAAGACTTATCTGGATAGACGTATGAACAGACAGGGAATAAAGAGATACAGGTGGTTGGTGTAGATAGGACAACACGATCGGTGCAGGATTGGAGGGATGAAGGGTGTGTTTCTGTGCTGTACTGTCATTGTTCTTTGCAATTTGATGATTATCTGAAGGGAAAAAATGCATGACTACAGGTAAGGGACAGGGAACTCAGACTAGTTGAGTTGTCCTTACAGAGAGCTACAATAACGTAATACCCCAAATGGCCGCCTGAACTCTATCCATTCTATGATTTGATACCTTTAATGTATGCCTACCTCATCGTGACAGCTGCTTATTTCAAATTGCTTCTGTGGAATAGAACATCTAGGGAAACACTAATTTGGGCGACTAGGCTCTTTTTAAAGGCATTTCTTCACACTTGTTCAATTCTTTTAAAGGAACTCCAACGTCTGTTTTACTTTCCAAGCTGCATTCTTCTCTTATCTTAATTTGAATTAAAAAAACAAGTAGTTGAATTTTAAAAGCAAATGGACCCCATTTAATGTGATTATCACAATTTATTATTCAAAAATTAATTATTCGAATGGATGACACCTATGAGATACAGAGAGCTGGACAGAAGTATAAAGAGAAAATAAGGATTGAGACAGGTAATTTCAACAAGCCAATGCAAATACAATGTAGAGATTTCTTAGAATATTTCAAATCAGTGCTGACAGATCTCTTTCTCAGCCCCTCTCTGATGCAGTTGAACCTATGTTTTCTCCGCACTATGAATAAACAGGAATCAGGTAGGAATTTACTAATGCACTAACTTTATATTTCACCTCCTTTTGTCAATTTCCAGGTTGTCTCCTCATGAAATCATGCTACAAAACTCTAGTAAGATCATAGTTTACCGTATCATACATTACCATTGCTAAAGCCCAGGGATTTGCCCCCAGCCCTGTTAAAGTAAGGGACTACTCCTATCACAGTGAAATTCATTCCCTTGCTCAGTAGTTATGTATCAGATATCTAATTACAACTTGATGCTTTCTATAAACCATGATGTGGTCTATTCTGAGCTTTAAAATTGCTAAGGGACAAAAATTTAATTCTGTACAGATACAGGATAGGAGATGCGCTTTTCACCATTTCCTGCATGTCTGCTGTGCAAAAACAGTACAAGAATACTTAAAAGAAAAACTTTGGATGGAAACTGTTCCTACCTGATGGAATTTACGATTGAAATGTAAATATTTAACTTTTTAAATTGGGGGTTGAATTATAATCTATTTTCCCAGCTTAGATAACCCAACACTGGTAACGCTAACTTATCTGATTTTCCTTTCCTCACATTTACAAAATGCGAGCGGGCTCTTTGCAGCTTCTTTGCTCAGGGTCTTACTTTTTTTCTCGCAAGGGTTGGGTTCCATGTGCAGTTTGTAAACTGCAATGCAGTGCAGAAGGTGAACTGGATAGAATGCCTGCCTTGGTTCTCCAGGGCAGCTCCCAACATTATTCTTATGCCACCTAAACCTCATCCCATGCCCCCTATCCAACCCTATGGCCCCTCCATACTTACTCATGTTACCTTCATGCCCTTCATGTGTATTCCCTCATCACTCACACAGTTTCCACTATGTACAACCTACAGGAACTATGTGAATTCAACGAGTGCAGGTGAAAAAGAAGTAAACCTCAAACAAATGAATTAAATTCAGGAAGACAGGTGTCAAGAAGACAGCTAACATAACAATTTCAGGTTTCTGATCTGATTCCTGTCTCCTCTGGGAGATGAAAATCCATTGTTGGTCTCAATTCCTTATGTGACTTGCTGCCAGAGATTTTAAAAAAGTTTAGCATGGGCTGTGAGCATCACCAGCAAGGTCAACATTTATTGTCAGTCTCAACTTATCCTAGAGAAGGTAATGGTGAATTGCTGACTTGAACCACTGCAGCCTGGTGCAGGTTTGCCTACAATGCTTTTAGGAATGGATTTACAGAAATTGGACCCAGCTGCAGTAAATGGACAGCCGTATAGTTCCAACTCATGTGAACTGGAGGGGACCTGATGGTGTTGCCATGCATCTGCTTCCCTCCTCTTTCTAAGTGATAGAGGTCACAGGTCTGGAAAGTGTTGTTTAAGGAAACTTGGTGAATTGCTACAGTGCATCTTGTATTTTGTACACACAGCTGCCACTGTGCATTGGTAGTGGGGGGAGTGAATGTTTATGGTAGTGGATAGCGCCTTTATCAAGCGGACTGTTTTATCTTGGATGGTATTGAACTTCTGGAGGGTTCTTGGAGCTGCATTCTTCCAGGCAGGTAGGGAATATTCTATTTCACTCCAAACTTGTGCTTTGTAGATGTTGGATAGGTTTTGGGAGTCAGATGAGTTACTCTGCAGAATTCCCAGCACCTTATTTTTTAAACTATAGTATTTGTGTGGAACATATAACATAGAACAGTACAGCCCTCAATGTTGTGCCAAGCTATGTCCAAACCCAAGATCAAGCTATCCCATTTCCTATCATTCTGGTGTGCTCCATTTGCCTATCCAATAACCGCTTGAAAGTTCCTAAAGTGTCCAACTCCACTATCACAGCAGGCAGTGCATGCCACACCCCAACCACTCTCTGAGTAAAGAAGCTACCTTGTATGTCTGGCTCCATTAAATTTCTAATCCGTAGTAGCCCCATCCCACCCCAGGTTGTTGATGGTGGGGATTAGATTAGATTCTCTTGTGGGAGGTGGTCATTACCTGGCACTCCTGACATTAATGATGGAGGATAAGTTACTGATGAAGCAGCTGAAGGTGATTGGGCCTAGGACACTATCCTGAGGAATTCCCGCAATGCTCTAAGTAAAATTGATGTAAATTTCTGATGGTAAAGCACCTAGCTTTGGAATTCAATCAGAAAGCACCAGTGAAAATCCCAGAATGTCATTTGATAAATAATTTGTCCTATTTAGTGAATGTAGGTTAAACCCATGACTGCTTCCACCTAAAAGGACAAGGGCAGCAGATACATGGGAACACCATCATCTGCAAATTGCCTTCCAAGCCGTTCGCTATCTTGACTTGAAAATATATTTCCATTCCTTCACAGTTGCTGGGTCAAAATCCTGGAGTTCCCTCCCTAATGGACTTGTGGGTCAATCCACAATACGTGGATTGCAGCGTTTCAAGAAGGCAGCTCACCGCCACCTTCTTAGGGCAACTAGGGATGGGCAATAAATACTGGCCGGTCAGTAATGCCCATCCTCCACAAGTCAATATTTAAAAAATGGTCAGTGGCATTGATGTTATCTCCTATACGGTTTTTAGTACCGCTATGGTAATAAAACATCTAGGTAATTTTCAATTTTGCCACCTGGACACTAGCCTAGTAGAACCCATTAAACTTGGCATCTATTTACCCCTGAAGAAGAGGCTTCCAACATAGAACTTGGAAGAATCCTTTTCCGTGCTGGGTAATGGGAAGGTGAAACAACCGCTTAGCAAAAACAGTTGTGACCTGCTTTTCTGAAAGGCCTTCAATAATGTAAAAAGCTACCAGATATCTGGTTGAGAATGAGGTTATTAATTATTTGAGTAGGTAGTAAAGAATATAGAAACTCATGATTTAAGGAGGAAGGTTAGGAGTGAATAATGAAGAGATTTGGATGAATGATTATATTGGAATTTTTCTTAATTACCTTTCGAAATCTGGGAAATTTTACAATGAGCCAATTTGTCAGCAACATAAACATGTGGTATCGATCCCATGGCCAAAATTTTACGTTGCTTGAACAGGTGTACACCCAACCTGGAAGTGCGTGAAAAGACATTAGGCATGCGCCCCACTGTCATTGTGCACTTGCACAATATTCCAGTGAGTAGGCATGCACGAGAGTAGGAAGTGTGCCCACAATCAAGCAGGCAGTTTAGCACACTAAGGGGTCATGGATATGGATGACCTGCTTTTACGGTTAATGGATAGGCCAATTGGCCAGTGGCCTTTATATTTTAGCTTCAATCTCAATCCCGAGCAAATGAGTAGTCTAGGTAGAAATTTGTATTTGGAGACTAAGGTTTGTATTTGTATTTAGTCTACATTAGTCCATGAATGCTGCCTGGCTGAGGGAGAATGCTTTTGGAGTTGGGTGGAAACGGAGTTGGGTGAAACAGGCAGCAGAGGCTACAAGGGTGAGTCCTGATTGGTAAGTAGTCGGTCAGGTTGGTAAGTCTTCACAACTTTCATCACTTTTCATTGTTTGAAACTACATATTGTGGTTCATAATATGTAGGGGCTGGAATTGGTTGGAGGAGGACAAGGAAGAAGGGCTTAATTAGCGCAAAATTTAATACCTTTAGTTTGAAGTGATTAATTAGCACTGGAAATGTCAGAGTGTGGGTGCAGTGCTGTAATTGTGAGATGTGGATAGTGTGTGATGCTTCCAGTATTCCGGATGGTGACATCTGCAGGAAGTGCATCCAATGGCAGCTCCTCACAGACTGCCTGATTTGGTTGGAGCAAGAGTTGGATGCACATTGGAGCATGCAGGAGGCAGAAAGCTTCATAGACAGGAGTTACAGAGATATGGTCACACCCAATGTGCAGGCAGCTACGTGGGTGATCGCCAGAAATGGCAGGCAGTCAGTGCAGGAATCTCCCCCGTGGCTGTCCCCTTCTCTAACAGGTATCCGCTAGGATAATGGGGGGTGATTAACAGCAGCGACCAATGGAATGGCACCACAGCTGGCTCTGTTGTTCAGCAGGAAAGGTCAGAGCACAGAAGAGCAATAGTCATAGGGGATTCCATAGTCAGGGGCACAGATAGGCGCTTCTGTAAAGAGACTCCACGATAGTGTGGTGCTTCCCTGGTGCTAGGGTCCGGGATATCACTGGCTGCAGGGCATCCTGAAGGGGGAGGGTGATAAGGCAGAAGTCATGTATATGTTGGTACCAGTGACATAGGTGGAAAGAGGGATGAGGTCTTGCACCAAGAATTCAGGGAGTTAGGCACTGGACTAAGGAGCAGGGTTGTAATCTCTGGATTACTCCCAGGGCCACAAGCTAGGCAGTACTGAAATAGGAGAACAGCACAGATGAATGCGTAGCTTTAGAGCTGGTGCAGGAGGGAGGGTTTTAAATTCCAGGACGCTGAGAACATTTTTGGGGGAGGTGGGACCTGTACAAGTGGGATGGTCTCCGTCTGAACCTTGGTGGTGGTTTGTTAGTGCTGTTGGGAAAAGTTTAAACTAGTCTGGCAGGAAGAGGGAACCCAGACTGTTAGCGAATAGGGACACATGTAACATAGAAAAGCAAAATCAGGTCAGAAAGAATACAGCGCTACTAAGTTTCAAGGGAGTAAGAGAAGGCTGGAGGGCCTCACTTGAATGCCAGGAGTATTAAAGTAAAAATGGATGAATTAAAGGGTAAGGATTTACTTGTGTAATTATGATATAATAGCCATCACACAGATGTGCTTGAGGTGAGGGGCAGGATTGGCAGCTCAATGTCTTGGGATATAGAATCTTGAGGAGGGGTAAAAGAGGAGAGGCATTGCATTAATAGTTAAGGTGCAGTTACTGCAGATGGCTGCTTTCATGGCTGGAAGGCAGTGATCAGTGGCAAACCACAAGGATCTGTGCTGCGTTCCCTGTTGTTCGTCATTTATATAAATAACATAGATGATTATGTGGCAGGCAGGATCAGTAAGTTTGCCGATGACATGAAGATTGCCATGTGGTTAACAGTGAGGTTGAGTGTCTTGGGTTATAGAAAGATATCGATGAAATGGTCAAATGGGCAGATAAGCGGCAGATGGAATTTAGCCCTGAAAAGTGTGAGGTATTGCACTTTGGAAGGAGTAATTTGATGAGGAAGTATACTATGAAAGGTCTGACATTGGGAAATTCCGAAGGACAAAGGGACCTTGGCGTGGCTGTCTATAGATCTCTGAAGGCGGAAAGGCAGGTTAATAGAGTGAAAAAAGCATATGGCACACTGGCCTTTTATCATTCAGGGTATAGATTACAAAAGCAGAGAGATCATGATGGAGTTGTATAAAACTTTAGCGAGGCCACAGCTGGAGTACTGTGTGCAGTTCTGGTTAGCACATTACAGAAAGCACATGAGTGCGCTGGAGGGGGTGCAGAGGCCACTCACCAGGAAGTTGCTTGGGATGGAACATTTAAGTTATAAAGATAGGTTGGAAAGGCTGGGTTTGTTTTCCCTGGAACAGCAAAGACTGAGGGGTGACCTGACTGATTGAGGTTGAGGGGCATTGACCAGGGTGGATAGGGAGCAGCTGTTCCCCTTAGTTGAAGAGTCAGTTGTAGAGGGACACAAGTTTAAAAATTAGGGGTGGGAGGTTTAGGAAGGATTTGAGGAAGAATCTTTTTACTCAGAGGGTGGTGATGGTCTGGCATGCACTCCCTCGTAGGATGCTGGAGGCGGGTACCTCACATCCTTTTAAAAAGTACCTGGATGAGTACTTGGCACACCATAGATTCAAGGCTTTGGGCCACATGCTGGCAAGTGGGATTAGATGGGCAGGTCAGAACATTCCATCTGTTGGTGCAGACTCGAAGGGCCTCTTCTACACTGTAGGACTCTGTGAATGTGCTGCCTCAACATTTATTGCTTGTTAGCTATTCAGTTTATTTTCCAGCTTTCTATTCATCCCAAGATCCTTGGCTAAATATTGCATGAGAAATCTTTGAAAATGCCTTCTGAAAGTCAAGATCTTGGATGTAGCTCTTTGGCTCATGCTCATGTGCAAATTGTTCTAGGACCAGAGAATCGCAAGAGCAGGGCCGTGGAGGTTCGCACTAACGGGAACTCCTTTTGGGATTCTCCCAGCCCGTGCACCCTGAGATAAACAGTGAGAGCATGAACCAGATTTACATATTTAAATATTAATTTAAAAATGCAGGGCTGTTTTGGAGCCAGATTCTCCCAGCTCCGATCCTTGGGCACAGCCATTGAAGCTCTTGGGCGGTTAGGGAAATGGCTGGATAGTACCTGAAAGTGTCAATTTGGCACTACCAAAGAGGGGATGGGGAGGGGTGTGTTCCTGAGGAAGGAGGCATGGTGGGTGGGAAGTCAAAGTTTTTTCCTGAAGGGAAAGGCATGAGGGGAAGTCATTAGGGGAGAGTCATACACAGGCTTCTGAAGGGGCAGTGTCATTCGGGGCCCTGAAGGGGTGACCTTTGCCAATCAATCCCTGTGCCCACCCCCAACTCTTCCTGCACCTGCCAATTGCTCCCTGCGCCTATCATCTGATAAAAGGTCCTTGTGTCGGTGTGGTTCCCCACCACCCCGAACTCTTTCATAGATGGCGTTGTGGACTTAGTTTATGCATAACTCAGATAGTCTTAAAATATTTTCAGTATTTTGCTGAAAAGAATCCGCGAAGTTAAATATCAGATTATTTGAATATGTTACCTTAAACTATTTTATACTGATGGTCACAAAGCTGAATTATTGTTTTAAGTGCTTCCTGGTTTAGTTGAGATTGATTTACTGAATAATGAAATTCATTGTGGTACCAACATTTGCTAGTTGACTGTTGGTTTAGAAACATTGATCCATGCACAGCATTATTTGACAAACTTACTGCCCTTATGCATACCAGTCTCCCATCCATTGACTCTGTTTACACTTCCGGCTACCTCGGCAAAGCAGCCAGCATAATTAAGGACTCCATGCACCCTGGACGTTCTCTCTTCCACCTTCTTCTTTTGGGAGAAAGATACAAGTTTGAGGTCAACTGACTTGAGAACAGCTTCTTCCCTGCTACTATCAGACTTTTGAATGGACCTATCTTGGATTAAGTTGATCTTTCTCTACACCTTAGATATGACTATAACATTACATCTGTACTCTCTCATTTCTTTCTCTATGAATGGTATGCTTTGTATAGCGCGCAAGAAAAATACTTTTCACTCCATGCTAATACATGGGACAACAATAAATCAAATCAAATCAAAAATCAGGGTTTATGTTCATGCGCTTAACAGAGCGATAATGGTATTGAAATTTGGCACTCGCTGATTTCGAGCACCAGGTTGGGAATTTCACCATAGCATGTTTTCAGATCAAAATTGGGTTTTGGTACTGATCAGTATTGAGTGAGCTGCTGGCACATATTAGTTTCCATGATCCATTTATAAAATGAATATTGTTGTGATTGAAAGGATGTCTGAGAAGATGAAGCAGTGATAGGGAAGGGATAGCAATGACTGGCATATTGTGAAATTGGGGTGAACGCCTCTTCTTGTTCCACAGTAATGTTTTAAATTTAAAAAAATATTGACGTTGTCCAATGGCTGCTTGAGAATTGAAAACAGCAAGCCCAGTCCTGACTTGGTACTGCAATATGTAACTTAGCACAGGCAGTCTAAAACAGGTGCCAGACTTCTCATATCAGATATGGCAACAAGAGCTATTGGTTTTTTGCATTGCTAAGGACTCCCTCAGCAATCCCAACATATGTGGTCAACACTCGTACAGTGAGGGATATACTGCCATGGCGAATTGACTTTTCTGAAAGGCCTTCGAATTTCAGGCACCTTTAGCTGGTCAGGTGGCAATAGTTGGGTATCGAAAAGTGTAAATGCACAAGGAACTGTTTGGCATAAGGAAAGGGTGGGACAGAAGGTATAGGGAGATCCCCTTGCTTTCTCTCAGAAGCCCCAGTTGCTCTGATACTGCTTTAATTTGACAATTCCAGCACATATCAAACTTTATCTATTTCTATCATTGTTGATAGAAATTCATTCAAGCTCCAGTAAGTCTCAAGAATTCCTCTTTTCACTGCATCTGTCCAGTATGGCTCAATTTTGTTAACATTGTAGTCTCTGTGAAAGTCTCTAGCAATATTGCGAAGCCTAACCGATTTGAAATTCTTCGTTTATATTCAATTGCACACTCCAGTTCTGTCAGCCTACAGTTGACAGGTCCAGGCTATTTCGCAACAGGCTTTGTTTATGTTTCCCTTCATGGTTGATTAAATCTGAAATGCTTCCTCTTTTCTTTGTTTCTTAGAACAGGCTTTCTCATTGATCTCAAATGCTTACTGGTGTCAACAGCTGCTGATTCTAATAAGAGTTTTTGTTTAAACTGGCCTTTCTTTTTGTTCTGAAGACCCTGGCTGACCTTCTTTTCATATTAAGTCTTGAAGCTCTGAGGCTGGAAATGCATGCCTACATATGAACCGAGCAATACCCTGACGCTGACACTGGTGTCAGAGAGTGTCTGCCAAGGTGTCACTGCTGAGGAACGGGGCTTGAAGGGTGGAACTCATGATGGGGTGGGGTGAAGTTTCTGACTTGGGGGAGAGTGGGGGTGAGGCCTGTGAATGGTGGGGTGGGGGGAGGGGAAGTGGGGTTGAGGCTTCCGATTTGGTGGGGGGGGGGGGGGGTGGGGGAGGAGTGGAGCTGAGGCCACTGAGGGGGAGGGGGAGTGGACTGAGGTCTCTGGGGACGGGGTGGAGCTGAGGCCTCTGACTAGGAGTAATCGGGGCTGAGTCATCTGGGGTTTGGTAGGGGGGTGGTTGGATCACGCTCTAGCCAGTGGGATGCTAGTGACATTTTTTTTCTGGTTGAGGGGGTGTCACCTGCAATTTTGAATCCTTGTGTTCAGCAGGCACCTGGCGTAAATCACTACTATCTCCACAAATTGAGACCAGTCGTGATGGCTAAGCCGGGGAACCTTGGAGGCCACCGAAGCCTCTGGGTGGTTTGGGAATGGCTAAGTAGTGCTCTGGCACTGCCCCTCGACATCATCCTGGCAGTGCCTCTGGAATTGGCACCATCCTGCATCCCCCTGCAAGCACCTCAGAGGAAAGCTCTGAGGAAAGCACTGACCAGGCATCAAGTGTCATTACCTGCATCATCCACCAACACAGACACACACCTTTGTGGGTAGAATTAGCAAAGAGGCTTTGGGATCAAAGCAATCAAACGGTCATCTGGACTCGAAGCATCAACTCTTTTCTCTTCTTACAGATGTTACCAGACCTGCTGAGAATTTCCAGTATTTTCTCTTTTAGTTTCAGATTTCAGCATCCAGTAATTTGCTTTAATGCCTTTTTGAATTGCTGCAGTATATGTTCTGTGGATTGAGCCACAGTGCCGTTAAGGAGGGAATTCCAAGATTTTGACCCAGAGACTGAAGGGACAACGATATATTTCCAAGTCAGGATGATGAGTGACTTGGAGGGGAACTTTCAGGTGGTGGTGTTCCCATGTGCTTGTTGCCTTTATCCTTCAAGATGGGAGTGGTCATGAGTTTGGAAGGTGCTGTCTAAGGATCTTTGGTGCTTTGCTGCAATGCTTCTTGTGGAGTGTACACGTCGCTGCCAGTGAGCGTTGCGGTGAGGGAGTGGACGTTCAGATGTAGTGCCAATCAAGGAGGCTGCTTTGTCCTGGATGGTTTTAAGCTTCTTGAATGTTGTTGGAGCTGCACCCATCCAGCTGAGTGGGGAGTATTCCATCACAATCCTGACTTGTGCCTTGTAGATGATGGATAGGCTTTGGGAAGTCAGGAGGTGAGTTACTCATCACAGAATTCCGAGCCTCTGACCTGCTCTTGTCGCCATTGTGTTTATGTGGTGAGTCCAGTTGAGTTTCTGGTCAGTGATAACCCCCAGCATGTTGACAGGGGGGGATTCAGTGGTGTAACACTGTTGAATGTGGTTAGTGTCTTTTATTGGTAATAGTCATTTCCTGGCATTTGTGTGGCATGAATGTTACTTGTCCCTTGTCAGCCCAAGTCCAGATCTTGTTGCATTTGAACATGGACTACTTCAGTATCTGAAGAGTCATGAATGGTGCTGAACATTGTGTAATCATTAGCAAACTTCTGATCTTATAATGAAGGGAAGGTCATTGATGAAGCAGCTGAAGGCTGTTTAGCCTAGAACACTACCCTGAGGGACTCCTGCAGAGATGTCCTGGGGTTGAGATGACTGACCTTTCACAACCATAACCATCTTCCTATGTACCAGGTATGACTCCAATCAGCAGTGTTTGCCTCGTGATATTCATTGACTCCAATTTTGCTACGGTTCCTTGATGCCACACTTGGTTGAATGCGGCCTTGATGTCAAAGGCTATCACTCTCACCTCACCTCTGGAATTCAGCTCTTTCATCCATGTTTGAACCAAGGCTGTCATGAGGTCAGGAGCTGAGCGATCCTGGCGAAACCCAAATTGGACATCACTGAGCAGATTATTACTGAGAAGATACTGCTTGATAGCATTGTCGATGACCCCTTTCCATCACTTTACTGATGATCGAGAGTAGTCTGAATTGGGCGGTAAATGGCTGGGTTGGATTTGTCCTGCTTTTTGTGAAGAGGACATGCTGGGCAATTTTTCACATGGTTGCATAGATGCCAGTGCTGTCAGTGTACTGGAAGAACTTAGCGAGGGGAGTGGCAAGTTCTGGAGCACAAGTCTTCAGTACTATAGCCAAATGTTATCAGGGTCCATTGCCTTTGCAGTATCCTGTGCCTCCAGCCGTTTGTTGATACCACGTGGTATGAATCAAATTGGCTGGAGATTGGCACCTGAGGTGCTGGGACCAATGGAGGAGGCTGAGATGGATCATCCAATCGGTACTTTTGGCTGAAGATTGCTGCAAATGCTTCAACCTTATCTTTTGCACCAATGTGCTGGGCACCTCCATCAGTGAGGATGGAGATATTTGTGGACCCTCTTCCTCTCGTTGTTTAATTGTCCTCCACCATTCATGACTGGATGGGAAAGGACTGCAGAGCTTAGATCTGATCTGTTTGTTGTGGGATTGCTTAGTTCTGTCTATCACTTGCTGTTTTTGCCGTCTGGCATGCAGGCAGTCCTGTTTGATAGCTTCACCAGGTTGACACCTCATTTTTGGGTATGCCTGGTGCTGCTCCTGGCATGTTCTCCTGTACTGTCCATTTTACTATCAAATAAATTGGTTGGACTTTAACCTGGTGTTGTGAGACTTCTTACTGTGTTTATACCCCAATCTAATGCCATCATCTCCACATCCTGTCCATTGAACCAGGGTTGATCTCCTGGCTTGATGGTATTGGTTGAGTGGGGGATATGTCGGGCCATGAGGTTGCAGATTGTGCTGGAGTAAATTTGGCTGCCGTTGATGGTCCACAGCGCCTCATGGATACACAGTGTTGAATTGTTGGATCTGTTCAAAGTCTGTCCCATTTAGCACTGTGATACTGCCACACAACACAGTGGGGGTTATTCTCAATGTTATTTTGAATGTTGTTGGAGCTGCATTCATCCAGGCAAATAGAGAGTATTCCATTACACTCCTACCTTGTGCCTTGGAGATTGTGGACAGGCTTTGAGGAGTCTGGAGTTGAGTTACTTGCTGCAGGATTCCTTAACTTTGACCTGTTCTGGTAGCCACAATATTTACGTAGTTAGCCCAGTTAAATTTCTGGTTTAAGGTAACCCCCAGGGTGTTAATAGTGGGGGAATTAAATGATAATGCCGTTGAATGTCAAGATATAATAGTTACATCCTGTCTTGTTCGAGATGGTCATTGCTTGGCACTTGTATGATGCAAATGTTACTTACTAATTGTCAGCTGAAACCTGGATATTGTCCAGGTCTTGCTGTATTTGCATATGGTCTGCTTCAGTATCTGAGTCGTCAAGAATTGTACTGAACATTCCCACTTCTGAAATTATGGTGAAGGAAGCTTAAGATGGTTTGGACTAGGACACTACCCAGAGGTTATGTTAGCCAAAGAATGATAAATGTATGGAATAATTTTTACCATAAGTTTGGAAGGTAGAAAATATATGATAAATTTTGATGACATAATATCTGATATGAACCATAGAATCTCTAAAGTTAAAAGTTTATTTATTCATCACAAGTAAGGCTTATATTAACACTGCAATGAAATCACTGTGAAATTCCCCGAGTCACCATAGCCAGGTGCCTGTTCAGAGCAATGCATCGAACTAGCACATCTTCCTAAATGTGGGAGGAAACCGGAGCACTCAGAGGAAATCCATGCAGAGGCGGAGAGAATGTGCAGACTCCACACAGACAGTGACCCAACTGGGAATCGAACCTAGGTCCCTAGCTCTATGAAGCAGCAGTGCTAACCACTGTGCTACTGTGCTGTCCCCTAAAATGCAGAAAGAGGTCATTTGGCCCATCAAGTCTGCACTAACTCTTGATTTAATTTATTATTTGTTACGTGTATTAGCATACAGTGAAAAGTATTGTTTCTTGCGCAGTATACAGACAAAGCATACCATTTCATAGAGAAGGAAACAAGAGAGTGCAGAATGTAGTGTTACAGTCATAGCTAGGATGTAGAGAAAGATCAATTTAATGCAAGATAGGTCCATTCAAAATTCTGATGGCAGCAGGGAAGAAGGTGTTCTTAAGTTGGTTCGTCTGTGACCTCAGACTTTTGTATCTTTTTCCTGATGGAAGAAGGTGGAAGAGAGAATGTCCAGGATGCATGGGGTCCTTAATTATTCCTGAGGCAGTGGGAAGTGTAGACAGAGTCAATGGATGGGAGGCTAGTTTGCGTGATGGATTAAGCAACATTCACAACCTTTTCTAGTTCCTTGCAGTCTTGGGCAGAGCAGGAGCCATACCAAGCTGTGATTTATCCAGAAAGAATGCTTTCTATGGTGCATCTGTAAAAGTTGGAGAGAGTTGTAGCTGACATGCCAAATTTCTTTAGTCTTCTGAGAAAGTAGAGGCATTGGTGGGCTTTCTTAACTATAGTGTTGGCATGGGGGACCAGGACAGGTTGCTGGTGATCTGGATGCCTAAGAACTTGAAGCTCTCAACCCTTTCTATTTCGTCCCCATTGAGTAGATAGGGGCATCTGCACGGTCTCCCGAATGTACCATCCTTTCCTGCAGTGTATCAGTAGACAACGTTGGATGAGTTGCAGGAGTATGTACTGTGCACCTGGTAGATGGTGTCATCATGAGATGATGACACCCATGTCAATGATCCGGCACATCGTTGCTGTGGCAAGGTTGTGTGGTGTCACGGTCATTGTTCTCCTGAAGGCTGGGTAGTTGGCGGACAATGGTCTGTTTGAGGTTGTGCAGTAGACTGAAGGCAAGAAGTGAGGGTGTGGGGGATGGCCATGGCAAGATGTTTGTCTTCATCTTGACATGTTGAAAGCTCCCACTCACCTGATGAAGGAGCAGTGCTCTGAAAGCTTGTGGATTGTGCTACCGAATAAACCTGTTGGACTTTAACCTGGTGTTGTGAGACTTCTTACTGTGCTTACCCCAGTCCAACACCGGCATCTCCACATCATACCCCATCCAGCCCAGTCGCTTTCTGTGGGTTGATCTTTGAGAAAGCTGCCCTTACATGTGCAATAATGACCCCAGATACAAGTTTATCCAGGGTGGAGGGCATGCTCTCGCTGATTTCTTGCTCAAAGCGGGCATAGAGTGCATTGAGCTCATCAGGGAGGGGTGCGTGGGAGCTGGCGATTTTGCATGCCTTCATCTTGTAGCCTGTTATGTTTTGCAGACCTTGCCATAATCGGCGGGAGTCTGTGTGGCTAGCCCGGGATCCGAGCTTGGTCCAATACTGTCTTTTGGCATCTTTGATGGATCTCCTTAGATTGTATCTGGTTTTCTTGTATAGGTTAGTGTCGCCTGACGACTGCCTCAGACCTGGACTTCAGCAAGCAATGGATATCCCTGTTCATCCATGGATTCCAGTTGGCACTCGCTTCTTTGGCACATAGTCTTTTACACACTTACTAATGAAGCCAGTTACTGTAGTGGCGTACTTATTCAGACTCGTCGCAGAGTTTTTAAATACTGACCAATCCACTGACTCCAAGCAGTCCCATAGGAGATTATCCAATTCCTCAGACCAACATTGCACAACTTTCTTTGATGGATTCTCCTCCTTCAGTTTTTGTTAATCTGGGAATAGGAACACAGCCTTGTGATCTGATCTGCCAAAGTGTGGGCAGGCGATAGAGTATTAGGCATGTTTGCTATTTGTGTAGAAGTGGCCTATGATATTTAGGTTCTGGTGGAATAGGAGATGTGTTGTGGTAATTTGGTAGGATACTCTTGAGCTTGGCCTGGTTGAAGTCCTCGGCCGCGATGAACAAGGCCTCGGACGTTTCATCTCAAGGCTGTTCGTTGTGTATATTTTGTCCAGCAAGATCTTCACGTCTGCACGGGATGGGATGTAAACTGCTGTCAGGATAACACGGGTGAATTCCTGTGGAAGTTAATAAGAATTTCATTTTAGCATCAGGTATTCTAGGAGTGGGGAGCAGAAACTTGCCAGTGTTGCTACGTCTGAGCACCACGAGATGTTGATCAGGAAGCAGACCCTGTTTCCCCTAGCCCTAACTCTCTAAAAGGTCAACCCACCCAGATCCACTCTCTGCCCTTTCCCTGTAACCCCACATATTTACCATGGCTAATCCACCTAACTTTGGACTGTGGAAGGAACCCGGAGCACTTGGAGGAAACCCATGCAGATGTGGGGAAGATGAGCAAACTTCACACAGTCCGTCATCCAAGGCTGGAATTGAACTCCGGTCCTTGGCGCTGTTAGGCAACAGTGCTAGCCACTGTGCTACCCTTTAGATTGAATACAGTAAGTACACTAAGTCATTTTCAGTTTTGTAGCTTGGGTGATAATTTTGTCCAAGCAGACTGTCCGTTGAAATCAATGTAAAGAAAATCAGTTGGGTGTTTCAGTGGAAATGCAAGACACTCCGTCAGATTATCATTCAGGCATTTAAAGTGAAAATTATCTGTATTGTGTTTGATAAAGACTCAGCATACTCAGAACTATTGCACCAATAGGATTTTGCCTGTTGGCACAATTAAATGCCATTTTCTGCCTGGCTAGCTTCATGAATTTTTGAAGAGAGCCTTCTGTGCCTAGCTATGTTACCTTGTATGTTAAAAATTATATGTCATGATACTTTAAGCATGTAAAGGAGGAGATTGAAAAAATGGGATATGAAACTGCAGTCATTCATGGATGTGATGGAAGCTTTGAATCTGATTTATGTATCCTTGAAATTGATGGAATAAATTTCATGATCTATTTTCTTTCCTTCAATGTACATCTTTAAGCTTTATGACAGTTCATCACCAAAATATGAAAATAAAATTGATTCAAAGATTTTTAAATTGTTCCTGGCTCATGATTTACGCAGTAACAAACATACAATTGCTGTAATTTGTGTTAAAATGACTGCATTCAGACAACAGAAAATGGAGTGTGAAGAGTCTTGTGGGTGGAGAGGTCACTTACAGAAATAACAGATCGTACTCAGCAACTTTTCTTCTTATTCTGTTGTTTGTGATAATATATACTGACAAATTAAGCATCAATGTGTTGGCTGACTAATTTTCTGTATCATCATTAAGAATGTTTGTTGACCCTTGATTTATTTTAGGAGACCAAAAAACCCTGTAAACTGTTTCTCATAATGCAATATGATATATAAGAGTAATTTAACAGCACATTGTAAAAAAAAAGCTGTTTTATATGTATAGTATCTATTCTGTTCAATTTAAGATTTTGGAATGTTTTATATTTTGTGAAAAGATGTTAATACTTTGGCATTTAAAAAAAAAATACCCCCCTCAAGTTCCCATTTAAAGCTTTGTGTTTATGCAATTATGCAATTTTTATTGAAATTGATTTGTAAATAGTGAGAATGGTACTTTGATGGATTTAATTAGCCTTGTAGTTTAGCCAGAGTAGTCTTGAAACACAGTAATAGAAGATTTTATAGAAACATTGACACTCAGGTTTTCATGTTGAATCAATGAAAATTTGAACAGCGTTTTTTTTTTAGCGGGATGGTTTGGATTTGATTTGTTCAGTTTGGTTTGGATTTATTCAATTCAGTTGGGTCACATTGCAGTACTTTTCCCAAACTCAGTTGCCCAATCAAAATATCAGACTGCAGCTTGTGGCAAATTTGAATTAATTATGGTTCATTAATTTTAATATTAAATCCTGTTTGCCTCTAGAATTGCATCTAAACTTGGCATTTCAATTTTAACATGGATTGAGCATGAACATATTTGACACACATGAGCTTAAACTAGTCAGTATTGAATGTTCTAACAGCTAACAATTTTCTGGCTTTGATAAACCAGTTATACTACCAGTTTTGTATTGCTGCAAAAAAGTTTTTGATGTCCATCTGTACATATTTGGCAGTGTAACCCAGCAATCAATTCAGTGCTCTAACTGAAGACCATAAGAGAGGAAAAAAGTATAAAGTAACGTTTATTGGCTTTCTCATAATTTAAAAACCAAACAAGCATTTAAAACTCAGGTCAACTCGCAACCCTGTTGACCCAAGTTAGCAAGATTCATGTTAAGTGTCAAGTTAGTTCATGTTGCACAGGTTCACATCAAAAGTCAAATCACAGATTTATAAAGTTGCTTAGCAAAATAGGTTTTCTCGCTGAACTCCTGTAATAGGTAGACTTTAGTTTTACAGGTTTCCCAATTAAATACCAATTGTCCACTTTGGTAGGAAGAATGGTAGGAAGAACTATTACTTACGGGGCGAAAAACTGCAGCAGGCGACGGTGCAGAGGGACCTCGGAGTCCTTGTGCATGAGTCGCAAAAACCCAGCTTGCAGGTGCAGCAGGTGGTCAGGAAGGCGAATGGGATGCTGGCCTTCATAGCGAAGGGGATTGAATATAAAAGTAGGGAGGTCTTGCTGCAGCTGTATAGGGCATTGGTGAGGCCGCAGCTGGAGTACTGTGTGCAGTTTTGGGCGCCGCACCTGCGCAAAGATATTTTGGCCTTGGAGGGAGTGCAGAGGAGGTTTACTAGGCTGATACCGGAGTTGAGGGGGTTGAGCTATGAGGAAAGGCTGAATAAACTAGGCTTGTACTTGTTAGTGTTTAGAAGAATGAGGGGAGATCTCATTGAGACGTATAAGATGATGAATGGGATGGATAGGATAGAAGTGGAAAGACTCTTCCCGCTCAAAAAAGACAGTAGGACTAGGGGGCACAGCCTCAAGATAAAAGGGGGGCGGTTTAGAACGGAGTTGAGGAGGAACTTCTTCACTCAAAGGGTGGTGAATCTCTGGAATTCTCTGCCCGTTGAAGTGGTGGAGGCTGCCTCGCTAAATATTTTTAAGACGCGGGTTGATGGGTTTTTGATAGGAGAGGGGATTAAGGGTTATGGGGAGAGGGCGGGAAAGTGGAACTGAGCAGCGACAGATCAGCCATGATCTTATTGAATGGCGGGGCAGGCTCGAAGGGCTGGATGGCCTACTCCTGCTCCTATTTCTTATGTTCTTATATTCTTATGTCAAATGCAACAATTTGTCAAAAGAACAACTTGTCAGTAGCGACTATATTAAACTTCGACATTAAGTTTGAGAAGCTAATGATCAGAAAGACCAAGGTCTTAAACTTAAGTAAAAATATAAAATGCTGGGAAAACCTAGCAGGTCTCTATGAAGAGAGACAAAAAGTTTGTTTTGATTCTGTACAACTTCAATGCTGATTTAAACTTAAGGCTAACAGAAATCTTTGTTTCCTCGTTGGCCACAGGTGAGATCCCAGAGGATTGCAGGATGGCCAATGTTGCCCCATTATTTAAGAAGGGTAGCAAGGATAACACTTGTAATTATAGGCCAGTGAGCGTGACATCAGTGATAATGAAATGGTTGGAGAGATTCTCAGGGATAGGATCGATACATACTTGGAATTGAATGATCTTGTTAATGACAGCATGGTTTTGTACGAGGAACTTATGTCTCACTAATTTAGATCCATAGAAAATTACAGCTCAGAAACAGGCCTTTTGGCCCTTCTTCTCTGTGCTGAACCATTTTTTGCCTAGTCCCACTGACCTGCACTTGAACCATATCCCTCCACTCCCCTCTCATCCATGAACCTGTCCAAGTTTTTCTTAAATGTTAAAAGTGACCCTGCAATGACCACTTTATCCAGCAGCTCATTCCACACTCCCACCACTCTGCGTGAAGAAGCCCCCCCAATATTCCCTTTAAACTTTTCTCCTTTCACCCTTAACCCATGCCCCCTGGTTTTTTTCTCTCCCCTAGCCTCAGTGGAAAAAGTATACAGTGTGTTAGCTTTTATTGGTAGAGGGATTGAATTTCGGAGCCATGAGGTCATGTTGCAACTGTACAAAACTCTGGTGCGGCCGCACTTGGAGTATTGTGTACGGTTCTGGTCGCCGCATTATAAGAAAGATGTGGAAGCATTGGAAAGGGTGCAGAGGAGGTTTACCAGGATGTTGCCTGATATGGTGGGAAAGCTCCCTCTAGCAGATAGATGGGTGACAGCCAGATGGGGCAAACAATCAATGCAGGAATCCCCTGTGCTCATCCCTCTGTCTAACAGATATAGCATTTTGGATATTGTTGGGGGAGGTGGGCTATGAGGGGATACCAGCAGCAGCAGCCAAAACAATGATACCGAGGCTGGTTCTGTTGTTAAGCAGGGAGGGACAAAGAGGACTAGAGCAATAGTTATAGGGGACTTTATAGTTACGGGTACAGATAGGCGTTTCTGTGGACGTGAAAGAAACTCCAGGATGGTACATTGCCGCCCTGGTGCCAATGTCCAGGATATCTCTGAACGGACAGAAAGCATTCTGAAGGGAGAGGGTAGGCAGGAAGAGTGATGAGGTCCTGCAGCACCAATTAAGGGAGTTAGGTAGCAAGTTAAAAAGCAGGACTTCCAGGGTTCTAATCTCAGGATTACTCCCTGTGCCACGTGCTAGTGAGGCTAGGAATAGGCAGAAAGTGCAGCTCAACACGTGGCTAAACAGTTGGTGTAGGGGGGAAGGTTTCAAATATCTGGACCATTGGGGTCTCTTCCAGGGCAGATAGGACTTGAACAGGAAGGACGGGTCGCATCTAAACTGCAGGGGCACAAATATTCTGGCCGGGAGGTTTGCTAGTGTCACACAGGAGGATTTAAACTAGTTTGGCAGGGGGTTGGGACTCAAAGCAAAGGTGAATTAGCTGAAAGAAAACAAGAGATTAGGGCCAGTAAGACCCAGAGAAACAGCAGGCAGAGTGGGATTGCAAATCAGAGAGGGTCTCGTGGACTGAAGTGCATTTGTTTCAATGTGAGAAGTGTAACAGGTAAGGCAGGTGAACTTAGTTTCTAGTACTAATCTAAAGCTCTATGATGTAGTTGCGATTACAGAGACTTGGTTCAGGGAAGGACAGGATTGGCAGCTTAACATTCCAGGATACAGATGTTTCAGGAGTGATAGAGGGGGATGTAAAAGGGGTGGGAGAGTTGCACTACTGGTTAAGGAGAATATTATAGCTGTACTCCAGGAGGACACCTCGGTGGGCTCAAACAGTGATGCAATATGGGTAGAGCTCAGGAATAGGAAAGGTGTAGTCACGATGTTGGGGGTTAACTGTCGGCCACCCAACAGCCAGTGGGAGATTGAGGAACAGATATGTAGGCAGATTTTGGCAAGGTGTAAAAGTAACAGGGTTGTTGTGGTGGGAGATTTTAATTTCCCCTTATGTTGGCTGGGACTCACTTAGTGTTAGGGGCATGGATGGGGCAGAGTTTGTAATGAGCATCCAGGAGGGCTTTCTGAAACAGCATGTAAATACTACGGAAGAGGCCATACTGGACCTGGTACTGGGGAACAAGCCTGGCCAGGTGGTCGATGTTTTAGTAGGGGAACAGTGACCACAATTCAGTAAGCTTTAAGGTACTGATGGATAAAGATAAGTGTAGTCCTCTAGTTAAGGTGCTAAAGTGGGAGAAGGCTTATTACAACAATATTAGGCAGGAACTGAAGAATGTAGTTTGGGGGCAGATGTTGATTTTCCCCTCAAACATCTGGCATGTGGAAGGCTTTCAAGTGCAAGTTGATAGAGGTTCAGGACTGGCATATTCCTGTAAGGATGAAGGATAAGTATGGCAAGTTTTCGGAACCTCGGATAATGAGAGATATTGTGAGCCTAGTCAAAGAGAAAAAGGAAGCATATGTCAAAGCTAGGAGGCAAAGCAAGTGTGGGATACAAGGAAAGTAGAAAGAAATTTCTAAAAGGAGTCATGAAAAAGCATTGGCCAGCAGGATGAAGGAAAATCTCAAGGCTTTTTACAGATGTATAAAGAGCGAGAGGGTAGCCAGGGAGAGGGTTGGCCCACTCAAGGACAAGGGAGGGAATCTATAGGTGGAGCCAGAGGAATTGGGCAAAGTATTCACCAAAGAGAAGGACTTGATGGATGATGAGTCCAAAAGAGGATGTGTAGATAGTTTGACTCATGTTGAGATCAAATAGGTGGTGGTATTGGGGTTCTTGAGAAACATCAAGGTAGACAAGTCTCCAGGGCCTGACGGGATATACCCCAGAATACTGAGAGAGACAAGAGAGGAAATTGCTGGGGCCTTGAGAGAAATCTTTGTATCCTCACTGGCTACAGGGAAGGTCCCAGAGGATTGGAGAATAGTCAATGTTGTTCCTTTGTTTAAGAAAGGTAGCAAGAATAATCCAGGTAATTACAGGCTGGTGAGCCTTACATCAGCTGTAGGGAAATTATTGGAGAGGATTCTTCAAGACAGGATTTATTCCCACTTAGAAGTCAGTGAACGTATTAGTGAGAGGCAACATGGTTTTGTGAAGGAGAGGTCATGTCTTACAAACTTGATCGAGTTTTTCGACGAAGTGACAAAGGTGATTGGTGAGGGTAGAGCAGTGGATGTTGTCTACATGGCCTTCAGCAAGGTCTTTGACAAGATCCCTCACGTCAGACTGGTGCAGAAGGTGAAGTCACATGGGATCAGTGGTGAGCTGGCAAGGTGGATACCCAACTGGCTAGGTCAAAGAAGACAGAAGGTAGCAGTGGAAGGGTGCGTTTCTGAATAGAGGGCTGTGACAAGCGGTGTTCCTCAGGGATCAGTGCTGGGATCTTTGCTGTTTGTAATATATATAAATGATTTGGAGGAAAGTGTAACTGGATTGATTAGTAAGTTTGCAGCCGACACAAAGGTTGGTGGATTTGCAGATGGCGATAGGATACAGCAGGATATAGATCAGTTGAAGACTTGGGCGGAAAGATGGCAGGTGGAGTTTAATGTGGACAAATGTGAGATAATGCATTTTGGAAGGTCTAATACAGATAGGAAATATACAGTAAATGGCAGAACCCTTAGGAGTATTGACAGGCAAAGGTATCTGGGTATATAGGTTCACAGGCCACTGAAAGTGGCAATGCAGGTGGAGAAGGTAGTCAAGAAGGCCTACGGCATGCTTGGCTTTGTTGGCTGGGGTATTGAGTTTAAAAATTGGCAGGTCATGTTGCAGGTTTATAGAACCTTAGTGAGGCTGCACTTGGAATATAGTGTTCAATTCCAGTCGCAACACTACCAGAAAGATGTGGAGGCTTTGGAGAAGGTACAGAAAAGATTTACCAGGATGTTGCCCTGGTATGGAGGGCATTAGCTATGAGGAGAGGTTGGAGAAACTTATTCTCACTGGAGCAATAGAGGTTGAAGGGAGACCTATTAGAAGTTTACAAGATTATGAGAGGTATGGACAGAGTGAATACTCAGAAGCTTTCTCCCAGGGTGGAAGAGTTAATTACTAGGGGGCACAGGTTTAAGGCGCAAGGGGCAACTTTTAAAAGAGATGTACGATGCAGATTTTTTACAGAGTGGTGGGTGCCTGGAACTTGTTGCGGGGGGAGGTAGTAGAAGTGGATACAGTGGTGGCTTTTAAGAGGCGTCTTGCCAAGTACATGAATGAGATGGGAATAGAGGGATATGGTCCCTGGAAGCATAGGGGTTTTAGTTAAGTCAGGCAGCGTGGTCGTTGCAGGCTTGGAGGACCGGAAGGCCGAAGGGCCTATTCCTGTGCTGCAACTTTCTTTGTTCTTTGTTTACAGTGATGTCATCAGCAAACTTGAAAATGGAAATGCAAGGAAATTTGGCCACGCTGTCATAGGTGTATAAGGAGTATAGTAAAGGGTGAGGACACAGCCTTGCAGGATACTGGTGGTGTAGATAATTGTGGAGTAGGTGTCGACACCTATCCTTGCTGATTGCAGTCTATGGGTTAGGAAGTCAAGGATCCAATCATAGATGGAGGAGCAGACACCTAGGCCACAAAGTTTGGAGATGAGCTTTGTTGGCATAATGGTGTTGAAGGCTGAGCTATCGTCAATAGCTCGCGTCCTTGTCATCCAGGTGTTGCAGTTGAATGTCAGATCAGGGAGGTCTGTTGTGGACCTGGTGTGAAAGGCAAACTGTGGATCCAGGTAATCTCGAAGACTGGAGTTGATGCATGCCATGACTAACCTTTTGAAACACTTCATAATGATGGATGTCAGAGCCAGATACAAAAGTCTGAAAACACGTACCAACCAACTCAAGAATAGCTTTTCCTTGCTGTCATCAGATTTTTGAATAGCCCTATCATATATTAAGGCTCACTGTCTGGCTTCTCTTTTGTACAGGGATGATGGTTGTCTTTTTGAAGGAGATAACAGTATGATCTTTTTAAAGCAGATGGTATGCAGGTACAGCGTGTCACAAAGAAGGTAAAGGGAATGTTGCCATTTATTGCAAAAGGACTGAAGTATAAAAGTAGAGAAGTGTTGTTGCAATTGTATAGGGTATTGGTGAGACCACATCTTGTGTCCATTTTTCATCTCCTTATTTGAGGAAGGATATGGTGGCATTGGAGGCAGTTCAGAGGAGTTTCACCAGATTGATTCTGGGGATGAAAGGGTTGACATACGAGATTAAACAGTTTGGGCTTATAATCGCTGGAGTTTAGAAGGATGATGGCAATCTGACCAAGGAATATAAAATTCTGAAAGGGATTGATAGAGTAAATGTAGACCAAATATTTCCTCTTGGGGGCAATCTAGAACAAGAGGTCACAGTTATAGGTTGTAAGGTGGTAGATTTAAAATTGAGATGAGGAGGAACAGCTACTTGCAGAAAGTGGTGAAGTTGTGGAATTCACTGCCCCATAGTGCAGTGGAGCTTGAATCATTAAATGGTTTCAATAGGATGTAGATATGTTTCTAATAAAAAAAAGCTTAAAGGGATATAGAGAACAGATAGGGAGGTGGATTTGGGACCAATTGAGGGAGAGATCAGCCATGATCTGATTGAATAGCAGAGCAGGCTCGAAGTGCTGAATTCACTTACTTTTACTCCGTATTTCTATGAACCTCAGAGGCATGTCCTTTATGATTTCCTACGGTGCATCGTGTCGATGATGCACACTGCTGCCACTGTGCATCGATGTTGGAGGGAGTGAGTTTTTGTAAATGGGATGCTAAACAAATGGGCTGCTTTGCCCTGAATATCTTAGGCTTTTTGAGTGTTGTTGGAGCTGCACTCATCCAGGTAAGTAGAGAGTTCAGTTTCAGGAACTTTTTAACTGATAAGTTTACAAAGTCTTATCCATGTGACCCATATCCTCAAACCACGTTCCTTCCGTGCCTACCATTTTCTTTTCCATGTCCCCAATGCACCTTTCATAATGAGGCCATCTGGAGAAACTTGGTGCCTACTTGGTGCCAACTACACCTTCCCACCTTACTTCCCAAAATAATCTTGTGCTTTTTGTTTGTTTTGTCTATGTTATTTTTAAAAGCTTTTGACTGTTCCATTGTGTATTCCAATGTACAATATTCTTATTCCAGCATTATTGTTCCTTTCCTTTGTCTTACTTTCTATCAATTCTTAAACTTCAGGCATGAACCCCTCTAACCTGTTTGTCATCAAATTCAATTAACAAACATTGTGGACGAAATTTTCTAGCCATTCATGCTAGCAGGATCTTCCAATCCTACCAATGTGAAACCCATGGCAGGGGTGCACCAAGGATGATGCGAGGTGCATTCAACTGGGAATCCTATTGAGAATAGTAGGACCAGAAGATCCTGCCACTAGTCAATTGTGGGCTGCCTCTGCTGCTGTGAAACATGCACGAGTTGTGTGGAAAAACGTGTTTTTTTGTTCCATGTAGCTTTACTACACATGTTTTCTGTGGTGTAACCTACTGTATACACAAATGCACTCCTATGAAGAAGGAATCCCTACACTCAGGAATATTTTACAGAAACCCCTCCGCCTTATAGTCATCCTTTCCTACTTTAAGACCCACATTAAATTCACTTCTTTGATCAAGTTCTTAGTCATCCCTCCGAGCATTTCCTTTCAACTTGCTATTCAATTATTTGATTTTGTGTTGTGCTTTGCAATGTCTTCTACAAAAAATAAGCCATTAGCATCTGTGAGAGATGATGGAAATGCAGCCTCAGAACTTGGAGGTCAGATGAGATCATTTGCTGCACATCCTTTGTTGGCAGAACAAGCCAACTCTGGAAAGACAGTCTGCCACAAGTGCTACACGTTAGATTCTTCCTTGCTCATTGCAGAGGATGATCTCTGCTGACACCTTGTCTGTAAGGCTGACATCTGCTTTGGAAATGGGCCCAATTTCAACCCATTTAAAGCCAACGTACAGAGTTAAAATTGAGACTGTCATTGTATATGCAAATTGTTTTTGTGATGGGTTTGTCTTGTAACATATAAATTAAAAGTTCTGACAAAGATATACTTACATTGGGTGTAAACAAAGTAATTCACCAATTTGAGGGGGGTAAAGTTCATTTACATGTTTTAAGGATTTCTGGTCAGTTGATTGTCAATGACATTGAATATTACATTGTTTTGTGAAATTTTCTACAAATTAGTTTTAAAAGAGTCTGTGTATAATAAATATAACTCCTCAATATCTGAAAATGTGTTGCATTTGCATAAAGAGATGTCAGAATCACACAGTGCAGCAGAGCTCCTGAGGCCTGTTGAGTCTGCACCGACGTGTGAGAAACACCTGACCAACCTACCTAATCCCATTTACTAGCACTTGGCTCACAGCCCAGAATGTAATATATACCAAGTGCTCATCCAGGTACTTTTTAAAGGATGTAAGGCAACCTGTCTCCACCACCCTCCCAGGCAGTGCATTCCAGACCATTGCCATCCTCTGGGTAAAAACATTTTTCCTCAATTCCCCTGAACCTCCTGCCCCTCACCTTGAACCAATGTTCCCTCATGACTAACCCTTTAACTAAGGGGAACAGCTGCTCCCTATCCACTTTGTCCATGCCCCTCATACTCTTGTACACCTCAATCAGGTCGCCTCTCAGTCTTCTCTGTTCCAATGAAGGCAACTCAAGCCTACCCAACCTCTCCATCATTTAAATGTTCCATCCCACGCAACATCTTGGTAAATCATCTCTGCTGTCTCTGTCATGCAATCACATCCTTCTAATAATGTGGTGACCAGAACAGCACAAGGTATTCTAACTGTGGCCTCACCAAAGTTAAAAACAACTCCAACATGCCCTCCCTGCTTTTGTAACCTGTACCTTGATTGACAAAGGCAAGTATCCCATATGCATTTTTTACCACTCAACTAACATACTCTTCCGCCTTGTGAGATCTATGGACAAACATGTCAAGGAGGCTTTCAAAAGTGTGTTAATGAGAGTTCAGGATAAGCACATTCCTCTGAGTGAAGGACAAGGCTGGTAGAAGTAGGGAACATCGGATGACTTGGGGTATAGAGGCCCTGGCCAAGATAAAGAAGGAGGCACGTGACATGCACAGGTAGCTGGAATCAAGTGAATCCCTTAAAGAGTATAGGGGGATAGGAGGGGAGTTGAAAGAGAAGTCAGGAGGACAAAAAAGAGACATGAAATTGTTTTTGCAGACAAGGCAAACAAGAATCCAAAGAGCTTCTACAAATATATAAAAGGCAAAAGAATAACAAGGGAGAGAGGAGGGCCTCTTAAGGATCAACAAGGCCATATGTGCGGATCCACAAGAGATTTCTCATCAGTATTTACTGTTTGAAAAAAGCATGAATGTTAGGGAACTTGGGGAAGTAAATAGTGATATCTTGAGGAGCGTTCATATTACAGAGAAGGAGGTGCTGGAAGTCTTAAAATGCATCAAGGTAGATAAATCCCCAAGACCTCATGAAGTGTATCCCAGGACATTGTGGGAGGCTAGGGAGGAAATTGCAGGTCCCCTAGCAGAGATATTTGAATCATCGATTGTCACAGGTGAGGTGCCTAAAGATTGGAGAGTGGCAGATGTTGTGCCTTTGTTTAAAAAGAACTGCAGGGAAAAGCCTGGAAACTATAGGTCAGTGAGCCTCACTGGTGCGTAAGTTGTTGAAGGGTATTTTAAGAGACAGGATCTATTGGCATTTAGAGACGCAAGGACTGATTAGGGACAGTCGGCATGGCTTTGTGAGTGAAAAATCATGTCTCTCAAATTTGGTTGAGTTTTTTGAAGGGGTAACTAAGACGATATAGATGAGGATAGTGCATCGATGTTGTCCACGTGGACTTTAGCAAGGCCTTTGCCAAGGTACTGCGTGGTAATTTGTTGCATAAGTTAAATCTCCATGAGGTCTAGGGTGAGGTATGTAAATGGATACAAAATTGGCTTGATGACTGAAGCTAGAGGGTGGTTGTAGAGGGTTGCTTTTCAAACTGGAAGCCTGTGACCAGCGGTGTGCCTCAGGGATGGATGTTGGGCCCACTGTTATTTGTCATTTATAATAATGATTTGGATGAGAATATAGGAGGCATGGTTAGTAAGTTTGCAGATAACACCAAGATTGGTGGCACAGTGGACAGTGAAGAAGGTTATCTTGGATTGCAATGTGATCTTGATCAATTGGGCCAGTAGGCTGACGAATGGTAGATGAAGTTTAATTTAGATAAATGTGAGGTGATGCATTCTGGTAGATTGAACCAGTGTAGGACTTGGTCAGTTAATGGTAGGGCGTTACAGAGAGTTACAGAGCAAAGAGATCTAGGGGTACCTGTTCATAGGTCCTTGAAAGTGGAGTCATAGGTGGACAGAGTGGTGAAGAAGGCATTCAGTATGCTAGGCTTCATTGGTCAGAGCATTGAATACAGGAGTTGGGATGTCTTGTTGAAGTTGTACAAGACATTAGTAAGGCCAAACTTGGAATTCTGCATACAGTTCTGGTCACTCTATTACAGAAAAGACTTATTAAACTAGAAAGAGTACAGAAAAGATTTACTAGGATGCTGTCGGGACTTGATGGATTGAGTTATAAGGAGAGGCTGGATAGACTGGGACTTTTTTCCTCTGGAGCATAGGAGGCTGAGGGGTGATCTTGGAGGTCTATAAAATAATGAGGGGTATAGATCAGTGAGATAGTCAGCATCTTTTCCCAAAGTTAGGGGAGTCTAAAACTACAGGGGTTTAAGGTGAGAGGGGAGAGATACAACAAGTATCCAGTGGGGCAATTTTTTTCTCTGTGGTCTGGAACAAGCTGCCAGAGGTGGTAGTAGTAGAGGCGGGTATAATTTTGTCTTTTCAAAAACATTTAAACAGCTACAAGGGTATAGAGGGATATGGGCCAAATACTGGCAATTGGTACTAGTCTGAGGGTTTTAAAAAAAAAGGCAGCATGGACAAGTTGGGCCAAAGGGTCTGTTCCCATGTTGTAAACCTCTGACTCTTAAGGCCCCTTTGTTCCTCAAATCTCTAGTTCATGCTGTTCATTGAAAATTACCTTGTCAAATTACTCCTTCCAAAGTGTATCAACTCTCATTTTTCAGGGTTAAATTTCATCTGCAATTTAGCTGCCTATTTCACCATTCCATCTAAATCTTCCTGTAGCTCAAGAGGTTCAACCTTGCTCTTAACTACCTGGCTAATTTTTGTGTCATCCACAAACTTACTAATCCTAACCCCATACAAATGATGGCTAAATGGGGGATCCAGCACAGATCCCTCTAGTATGCCATTGGACGCTGGATTTTAGTCATTAAAGATTTAAACTTGAGCAAATTAAAAAATGAATCAAATGAATTGCTACATTTGCTTAAGCAATTTAACATGGTTTGAAAATACCCACCAGGACTCACCAATCAGCTGCTCCCTTTCAGCCTACGTCACTTTCTGAACTGCGATATCACCTCGGAATACTGCCACTGTAAAGCTAAGCCTTACCTTGCTGCTGTTTTGTACTCCCTGAGCCTTGGGTTCAAAGGTCCAAACTCTGCTGCTGCTGAAACTGTTTTAAACTGAACTCCCAGATCTCCTTGCTGTTTTAGAGCTGAACTTCCAGCTTTCTGCGCTATTTTAAACTCTTTGTCGATGCTTTTCCAACTCCCTTTCTCTCATCTTGAACTAGGCTACTTTTGGGAGGCATCCCACTTCATGGGAATAGTACATCCCTCATGGCCTTGATTACATCCCTGATTTTAATTGCTCCACTTCTGGTGACCATGCCTTCAGCTGCTGAGCCTCTAAGTAACAAATTCCTCTCCCTGAACCACCACCTTCCTTTTAATATGCTCCTTGAAATTTTTACCAAGATTTTTGTCACTTGTCCTAATGTTTCCATATGTGACTTGATGCCAAATTTTGTTTGAAAATGCTCTTATGAAAAAGCATCTAGGGATAATTTAGTATCTTAAAAACATATGTAATTTATTCATTTAAAAGTGGTGTCTGAAAATCTGGGGGCTTTCTCCACCTTACAGCCATTTCAGCAGATCATGCAATAGATGTTGAAATTCAGTGAATGCAAGCTCCATTTTAAGAGATGCACATAGCTGCTTTCAAACTTCTGGTGGAAGAATAATTAAATGGCTCACTGGTTGATCACAACCAAAACACAATATTTTCCCATGCTCTTGGATGTAAATTTTGATTAGCAGAATAATAGTAAATTGGATGGGTGTCATGTTGCTGATGTAACTGTCACGTCTGTGAGGCTCAGGAGTTAAAATTTACTGATCCTCAAGTCAGTGACATCTTTTGGGTGATTATGCCTTAGTTCCCTTGCATAGCATTATCTCATTCAGTTGAAATTAATCCCCTGGTTGGTGTGAGTGGGTGAGACTTGCCACATAAGAAAATGATGGATTGTAGCTGGGTTCTGGGCTTTATCAATAGGGGCATCGAATACAAGAGCAAGAAGGTTATGCTGAAGTCTGCAAGACACCAGTTGAACCTCAGATGGAATGTTATGTGTAGTTCCGGGCACCACACTATTGGAAGGAAAGGGAAGAAGAGGTTTGCATGAATGGTTCCGGCAACATTTAGCACAATAACTCATGTCTTGAAACTTTAATGCGGTGTGTGAGGTTTTCATTTATAGTTGAGTATTTTGTTTTTGTTGTATGTTCAAATATAATAATGTAAGACATTTGAAGTATGTATAAAGAACAATTTATTTTATGTCCCCATAAGCCTAAATGGCTGATTAACAAACCCCAAACTCCATTTCTTAAAAGTTTGTTCTGATGCAAAAGGCAAACTAAACAAAATTCATTGCACTGGTTTCCTTGCACCAGCTTTTGCAAGTATTACAATAATTAACACAAGTTTAGTAATGTCTGGTAAATTCTGCAAATGTTTACAAGTATGCTGAGTAAAAGATAGAGATTTTGTTTTAATCATTTCCTGATCTAATGTAGATAACAGAACAAAGAAAATTACAGCACAGGAGCAGGCCCTTCAGCCCTCCAAGCCTGCAACGACAATCACCAGGCAAGAGTGTTCTCTTCGTGTTAGGGAACACTTCAGCAGTCGCGGGCATTCGGCCTCTGATCTTCGGGTAAGCGTTCTCCAAGGTGGCCTTCAAGACACACGACAACGCAGAGTTGCTGAACAGAGACAGCCAAGTTCTGCACACATGAGGATAGCCTCAACCGGATCTTGGATTCATGTCACACTATTTGTAACCCCCATGACTGCCTGAGCTTGCAAAATGTCATTAACTGTCCTGTCTGGAGACAATACACATCTCTTTAACCTGTGCTTAACACCCTCTCCACTCACATTGTCTGTACCTTTTGAGATTTGATTACCTTATTCCAACCATTGTTTTGTAAATTGAGTTTGTGTCTTTATATGCCCTGTTTGTGAATAGAACTCTCACTCACCTGACGAAGGAGCAGCAAGCGGTCTGAAAGCTACTGGTTTTTGCTACCAAATAATCCTGTTGGACTTTAACCTGATGTTGTCAGACTTCTTACTGTATAAAACTGCAACATGACTTGCCAATTTTTAAACACAATGCCCCGGCCGATGAAGGCAAGCATGCCATCTGCCTACTTGACTACCTTCTCCATCTGCATTGCCACTTTGTAACCTGTGTACCTGTATACCCAGATCCCTTTGCCTATCAATACTCTTAAGGGTTCTGCCATTTCCTATCTGTATTAGACCTTCCAAAATGCATTTCCTCTCATTTGTGTAACATTTATGTAGTCGCAGAATTATTAAAACAGACAGTAACATTGCAAGATCCACAGGGTTTATCTAGCAAATCTAGCCACCTACTTTAATGAGTGAAAGTGTTGCAAGCCAAATTACACATAGATGGAATCAAAATCAACAGGTGATAATCTTAATCCATTTCCCCAATATCATGCAATTCCAAAAAAATTTGAGAATATTAAGATTAATACTTTGCAGCATGCATTAGTTCTTCAACATATGGTAAATGGGCTTTCAGAATTTCAGAATTGTTATGATGTGGAAGGAGGCCATTTGGTCCATTATATCTACACTGGCTTTCCAAATGAACATCAGAACTTAGTATCATTCCCCCGCCCTTTCCCACACCCCTCCACAGTCAACTAATGCCTTCCTGAATGCCTCGAATGAACCTACCTCCACTACACTTCCAGGCAGTGCGTTCAAGACTTGAATCATCACTTGTGTGAACGTGTTTCATCTCATCACATTTGCGTCTTGAACTATTTTTGTAAACATCTTGTGCACTCTCTTGAATGCATTCACATCCTCCCTATAAAGTGGCGCCCAGAGCTATACACAATATTCCAACTGAGGTCTAACTAGTATCTTTCATTTAAGTTCAGCATAGCTTCCTTTCTCTTGTACTTTTTGCCCCTTTTAATAAAGCCCAGAACACTACATGCTTTACTAGTCTCTATTTTTCCTACCAAAATGAATCACCTCACATTTCTCCACCTTGAACTTTGTCTGTCCACTCAGACTTGTCTCTGTCCTTTTGAAGTTCTATATTCTCCTCATCACAGTTTACCATGCTTCCAAGTTTTATGTCGTTTGCAAACTTTGAAACTGTCCCCTGAAAACCAAGATCTAGATCATTAATATACATCAGGAAGAGCAAGGGTCCCAGTACCAATTCCTAGGAAACATAACTACAGATCTTCCTCCAGGCTGAAAAATATCCATTGATTACTACCTATTTCCTATTGTTCAACCAATATTGTCTCCATATTGCTACTAATTATTCCATGAGTCATCCCTAACCTTTCTAACAAGTTCACTGTTTTGAATGTCTTCTGAAAGTCTATGTACATTCCATCAGCAGCATTATCCTCTTCAACCCTTTCTGTTAGCTCTTCAAAACATTCCAGCAAGTTAGTTGAACACAATTTCCCCTGAGAAATCCATGCTGGTTCTTCCGAATCAACCCTCATTTTTCTACAGAATTACTAATTCTATCTGCACAACTGTTTCTAGAAGTTTGCCCCTTAATGATATTAAATAACTGGCCTATAGTTGTTGGGGCGTTCCTGATAACCTTTGAATAATAATTTTAGTCTCTTATTCATTAATTCAAAAAACAAAAACTTGCACAATCTCAGGATATCCAATAAGTTTTATGTTTAATGAAATTTAAGTTTTGAAGTTCATAATAATAAGGTGGTTGGTAATAATTGGTTCATAAAATTGGTGTGGTGCCTCTGCAAGTTGCTATAAGGAAATATGGTGTCATGGTGATAATGTGATTGGATGTTTAATATTCATGAGTACACAGTCATCAGGAAGATCGGGAAAGAAAAAGTGATGACGCAGTAGCAGTTTTGATTAAAGAATACATGACAGAACCAGAAAGCAAGAATGTCCTTGAAGGGTCATTTGATTGAAGTTAAGAAACAATAGAGCAATTATTATCCTGTAAATATGGTCGTTTAGCGATTATTTTACTGACAAGTAATCCAGAGGTCTGGCCTAATGATCTGAAGATCATTAGAAGCGTGTTCACATCCCTGCATGATAACTGGGCAATTTAAACACAGTTAATTAAATAAATCTGGAATAAAAAGCTTGTAGTCATTGTCAGAAATGGTGACCATAAAGCTACTGGGGGTTTTTCACAAACTCATCTGATTCACTACTGCCACTTAGGAAAGGAAATATGTGTCTTCATGTGGTCTGATCTTTGTGCTTCAAACCCAGAGCAATGCAACGAACCTTTAATTGCTTCTTCAAATGGCCTAGCAAATGACTCAGTTGTGTTACACTGCTGCAGGAAAAGTTAATGAGAATAAAATCAGATGGACCACTTGACATTGATAAGGCACAGTCCAGGACAAAGGCAAACCCAGTGCAGTCAATCTGTGAAAGGTCAGCACAATGGCACAGTGGTAAGGACTGCGGTTTCACATACCAGGGACTTGGGTTTGCTTCTGGCCTTGGGTGACTGTCTGTGTAGAATTTGCACATTCTCCCAGTATCTGCATGAGTTTTCTCTGTGCTTAGGTTTACTCCTACAGTCCAAAAGCATGCAGGTTAGGTAGATTGATCATGCTAAATTGCCCCTTTTAATGTCCAAATATGTGTAGGTTGGGTGCATTGGCTGTGGTAGATGCACAGGGTGGGGTAGGGGGAAGTGTAGGCCTTGTTGGGATCCTTTTTGGAGAGTCAGTGCAGCCTTGGTGGGCCAAATGGACTCCATCTGTGCTGCAGTGATTCTATGCATTCACCTCCTCAGTAACATCCTGTGACGTGCCATATTTTGGAGACATGCCACACAGTCTGGTCAAACAACAGAGTGACTGTGGTCATCCTCAATATTGACTGGCCCTCATGAAGTCTCATGCATCAACTTTATCATGGGAAGGAAAACTCCTGTTGACTACCATCCATCACCCTCCCATAGCTGTTGGATAGTACTCTTCCATGTGGAACACTTGGAAGAAATGGCTGAGCACAAAGGCTAAATGTCTAGACAACATCCTGGCAATAGTGCTGGAGACCTGTGTTACGGAACTAACTGGATCTTTAGCCAAGTTCCAGTATAGTGCAACATTGGCATCTAATTGAAAATGTGGAAAACTGCCCACAAAAGGACAAATCCAATTCTGCCAACTTCCTCTCAATTGTTGCAAAGGGATGGCAGGTTCTTTGACAGTTCTATCAAGTCACATTTGCTCATCAGTAACCTGCTCACTGAAGCTCAGTTTGGATTCCACCAGGTCTGTTTGGTTCCAGACCTCATTGCAACCTTAGCACAAACATGGTCAAAACAACTGAATTCCAGCAGTGAGTTTTTTTCTTTATTTTTTTTCTTGGTATGTGGGTGTCAATGGCAAGACCAGCTCTCCATCCCTAACTCTACTCGAACTGAGTGGCTTATTTAGATCATTTCGGAGGACAGTTAAGAATCAACCACACTACTGTGGGCCTGGCAGAAATCAACAGAAGAAAGAGACCAGGTGAGGATGATAGGTTTCCTTCCTTACAGGGTATATTCACAAAACAGATGGGGTTTTTTAACAGTCGTTGACAGTTGGCATGATTACTGTCACTGAGACTAATTGATCGATTTATTCATGGAATTTAAATTCCAGCAGCTGGGCCTTTGCATTACCACTGCATCACCGTCTTCTCCCTTCCTGAGTGACTGCCCTTGAGATCAAGGCAACATTTTGTATTAAGGCATTAAGTCCAGTAAAACTAAAGTCGGCAAAACTCAGGGGAAAGCATTCTTGATAAGTACTCTTGAGTACAAAAGAAGATAGTGTGGTTATTGAGGGGGGGTCAATCATCTCAACCTCAGAACATTGTTCCTGAGGACAGTGTCTTAGGCCCAATATTCTTCAGCTGTTTTCATTAATGATCTTCCCTTTGTTATCAAATTCAGAAATGGGGATGATTGCTGATGATTGTATAGTATTTAGTTCCATTTGCAACTCCTCAGGTAATGAAGCAGTCTGTTTCTGCATGTAACAAGACTTGAACATTATTCTGATTTGGGCTGATAAGTGGTAAGTAATGTTCATGCCACACAAATGCAAGGCAAGTACTATCTCTGACAAAAAAGAATATAAACATTTCCATTCAGCAGTGCCAACAAGGAGGGGGGGGGGGGTGGATTTTCTGATCTAATACTAGTGGGCAGCATTACTAGCAGGACCAGAAAATTTGGCTCTCCAAATTTTCCTGTCTCACCTGGAGTGATGCGTCTGGTGCTGGGGCTGGATAATCCTGCTCAACATTCCCACCATCCTTAATCATTATTAAGCAGAAGGTTAATGGGACTAGCTATATAAGTATTGTGATTACAAGAGCGCCTCGGAGGCTGAAAATTGTGTGGCAGGAAGTGGACAGTCTTCAACACCATTCTGCCTTATATACAAGTGAGGAATGTGATGAAATACTTCCCACGTCTTGATCAGTCCAGTAGCAGTGAGGAAGTTTGACACCATTTAGGACAAAGCAGTGCACTTTTCCATGTGTTCATGGCATATGGATACCATTGACAAGATCAGAAATGACTGCTCATCCCTATTTTCCCTTGAGAATGTGTTGATGAGCCACATTCTTCAATAGCTGTAATCTTTCAGGTGTAGACGCTCAAAATGCTGTTAGTGAGACAGTTTCAGGATTTTACCAGCGAAGGAACAACAATCTTGATCTAAGCCAAAATTGTGTGTGACTTGGAGAGGAACTTGCAGGTGGTGGTGTTCTCAATTGTCTGCTCTCCTTGTTATTCTAAGTTGTCGAGGCCTTGGATCTGAAAGGTGCCATCAGAGGAGTGATGAGGCTGCGAGTCTCTATAGTATAGTTATATGTAAATAAATTTTGCAGTTGTTATTTACCTATCTTGTGAACAGGAATTATTACAGTATGCACTTCTGCCACTGTTTACAGGTGGTGAATTGAGTGAACATTTATGGCAGTGGTTGGGGAAACAATGTTTGATTTGATTTATTATTGTCACATATATAGGTATACAGTGAAAATGTTTGTTTCTTGCATGCTATACAGACAAAGCATACCGTTGATTTGAGAAGAAAAGGAGAGAGTGCAGAATGTAGTGTTAGAGTCATAGCTAAGGTGTAGAGAAAGATCAACGTAATGTGAGGTAAGTTCATTCAAAAGTCTAATGGTAGCAAAGATGAAGCTGTTCTTGAGTCTGTTGGTACGTGATTTTTTTTGAATGGAATAAGGTGGAAGAGAGTATGCCCAAGATAGGTTGGGTCCTTGATGATGCTGGCTGCTTTTCCGAGGCAGCAGGAAGTGTAGAAGTGTCAATAGATGGGAAGCTGGTTTGAGTGATGGACTGGGCTTCATTCACGACCCTTTGCAGTTCTTGTGACCTTGGACAGAGCAAGAGCCATACCAAGCTGTGATAAAACCAGAAAGATTGCTTTTTATGGTACATCTGTAGAAGTGCGAGAGTTGTAGCAGACGTGCCAAATTTTCTTAGTCTTCTGAGAAAGTAGAGGAATTGGTGGGCTTTCTTAACTATAGTGCTCTCATGGAGGGAGCAGCGCAGGTTGTTGGTAATCTAGACACCTAAAAACTTGAAGCTGTCAACCATTTCTACTTCATCACCATTAATGTGGACAGGGGCATGCCTCCTGAAGTCAATGACTATCTCCGTCATTTTGTTGACATTGAGGAGAGATTATTATTGTCACATGCTAGCTGCTGACTTCGAACAAAGTTGATTGCAAAAATATAGCAATCTCTCTGGTGTAAGTTTCACCTTCCCTAATATTAACATGATTCTACTGCCAAGTCCCATCATAGTGATCTTATTAAACTGGGTAAACAGCCTTTAAATTGAAGAATTTTCAGGGCTGCCACCAGGAAGTAAAAGGCACCAAATATCTTACGCTTTTTATGAATTTTATAGAGAGTAAAATAAAGATTTGAGCACCTGCAATGAGTTATCATTAGCAAATTTGAAAAACAATTATTATAAAAATATGGAATTGTTATCATAAAGGAAAAATTTAACATGACAGAAATATAAACTCAGCATTGGTAACTATCTATGGCATTAAAAGTCTTGCTGCATCTCATTATCAAGCTTTTCCCAATCAGTGGAGTGTTTTTAACAGTTATTGCAGTGTAAAAGGGGAACTTCTCTTCAGTTCAGTGATTCCTAAAAATTGCTTTTTGTGATAGTTCAGTAATATTCTCTGGTGTCAGATATCACAGTCAGGGGCAAACAGAATACCATCACCATGCTAAATGGGATAGATCAAGCAACTCAAGACTCAATATCCATGAGGCATTGTGGGCCATCAGTGGTAATGGAACTGTACTCCAGCACAATCCGCAGCCTCATGACCCGGCATATCTCCCATTCAACTATTACCATCCAACCAGAGGATCAACCCTGGTTTAATGGAGAGTGCAAGAGGGCATGCCGGGAGCACACCAGGCATACCTAAAATTTAGATATCAACTTGGTGAAGCTACCAACCAGGAAAACTTGCAGGCTAAATGGCATAAACAAGAAGTGATGGATAGAGCTAAGCAATCCCACAGCCAACGGATTAGATCTAAGTTCTGCCATTCTGCCACATCCAGTCATGAATGGCGGTGGACAATTAAACAACTCATTGGAGGAGGAGGCTTCACAAAACATCTCCAACCTCAATGATGGAGGAGTCTAGCACATCAGTGCAAATATAAGACTGAAGCATTCACAGCAATCTTCAGCCAAAAGTGCTTAGTGGCTGATCCATCCCTGCCTGCTCCAGTGGTCTCCAGTCAATTTGATTCACTCCAAATGATATCAAAAACAGTTGGAGGCTCTGGATACTGCAAAAAACAATGGACCCTGATTACATTCTGGCAATAGTACTGAAGACTTATGCTCCAGAACTTGCTGCTCCCCGAGCTAAGCTCTTCCAGTACAAGTACAGCACTGGCATCTGCCTGACAATGTGTAAAATTGCCCAGCTATGTCCTATACACAAAAAGGAGAACAAAACCAACTTGGTCAATTACCACCTAATCAGTCCATTCTCGATCATCACTGAAGTGGAAGGAGGTAATCAACAGTGCTATCAAGCAACACCTGCTCAGCAGTAATCTGTCTAGTGATGCCCAGTTTGGGTTTCACCAGGGTCGCTCAGTTCCTGACCTCATTAACGCCTTGGCTCAATCATGGACAAAAGAACTAAACTTCAGAGGTGAGGTGAGAGTGACAGTCCTTGACATCAAGGCCTCATTCAACTGAGTGTGGCAACAAGGAACTCTAGCAAAACTGGAATCAGGGGGGCAAACACTCTGCTGGTTGGAGTTATACCTGGTACATAGGAAGATTGTTGTTGCGAAAGGTGAGTCGTCTCAGCTCCAGGACATCTCTGCATGAATCCCTCATGTGAGATGCCAGTTGGACTGGGGTGGGCACAATAAGAAATCTCAAAACACCAGATTAAAATCCAACTGGTTTATTTGTGATTCCTGCTGTTTTGGAACTTCTTACTGAGTCCCTCAGGGTAGTGTCCTTGGCCCAACCAATTTCAGCTGCTTTGTCAATGCCCTTCCTTCTGTCATAAGGTCAGAAGTTGGGGATGTTTGCCAATGATTGCGCAATGTTCAACACCAATGCAAATGCAACAAGATCTGGACAATATTCATGATGTGTAGTTGCCAGTGTTGGACTGGGGTAAGCACAGTAAGTAGTCTCACAACACCAAATTAAAGTCCAACAGATTTATTTGGTAGCATGAGCTTTTGGAGTGCTGCTCCTTCATCAGGTGAGCACTCACCTGATGAAGGAGTGGCACTCGGATAGCTTGTGCTACCAAATAAACCTGTTGGACTTTAACCTGATGTTGAGACGACTGATTGGACAAAATCCAGGCTTGGGCTGACAACTGGCAAGTAACGTTCATGCCACACAGATGCCAAGCAATGACCATCACCAATAAGAGACACACTCACCACTGCTCCTTTGCATTCAATGGTATTACCATCACTGAACCCCCCCCATCCCCACCTCGCTGTCACCATCCTTGGGGTTACTATTGACCAGAAACTCAACTGGACTTGCCACATAAACACAGTCACAGAGCAGGTCAGAGGCCAGGAATATTGTGGTGAGTAACTCACCTCCTGACTTCCCAAAGCCAATCTACCATCTACAAGGCACAAGCCAGGAGTGTGAAGGCATACTTCCCACTTGCCTAGATGGGGAGCTTAACACCATCCAGGACAAAGCAGACGCTTGATTGGCACGACTTCTAAAAATATCCAGTCCCTCCATCACTGATGCTCAGTAGCAGCAGTGTATATTATCTACAAGCACTGCAGCAATGCACCAAAGATCCTTAGGCAGCCCCTTCCCAAACCATTTCCATCTAGAAGGACATGGACAGCAGGTACATGAGAACGCCACCATCTGCAAATTCCCCTCCAAGCCACTCACTATCCTGACTTGGAAATATATCACTGTTCCTTCGCAGTCATTGGGTCAAAATCTTAATTCCCTTCCCCAAGGCATTGTGGATCAGCTTACCATGTGGGCTACGACCATTCAAGAAGGCGGCTTACCACCACTTTCTCCAGGGCAACTAGAGATGGGCAATAAATGCTGGCCACCCAAACAGCGATGCCCATGTCCCATGAATGAATAAAAAAAATTGGTTATGGCAGCGGTTCCCAAACTGTAGTTCATTACCCCAATAGAGTTAAAGAAGCACTATTTGGTGCTACAAACTCCCCATCTTCCAAAGCAGCAATGAAGACTGTGGAGAAGACACTTTGGCTGAACAGCCCTGGAACTACTGGATTGATGCTGCCACAAAGCAAGGCGAAGTTGGTGAATCCAAAGTGCTCTTTAAACTCAGGAAGCGCTCATGGAAGTGATGCCGAGTGTGCCTGGAATGTTTTGTGCACCTACTTAGTGCAGCCAGAGGTGGCAAGCATAACACAGTAACTGACAGAGTGCAGAAAAACTCGCAGGTATGTTGTAGCTAAGCTAGATGAATGGCAGCTTCAAACTTGATTGTATGTCTGCTTGTGTCTCCTGTTGTACAGGCTATTTACCCGAGACAGTGATTCTGCTTTGCAGGTGTCAGCAACTGGACCAAAAGAGGGAGTGGGATGGAGTGGGACAGTGGGAGGTTTTGGGGTGGCGGTTGATGGATTACCGTGTTTGAGGGGGAGGGGGGTGGTGGGAAGTGGGGAACACACTTGAGAGTCTTCTGTCATCTGAAAATATGAAATGGCAAGCTGAAACCTACTTTAAAACACACATATTCATATTCATATCATGTAATATGTTGATCTATAATTGCAAGCTTTAATAATTGTATACTAAATGTTACTATGCTGGTTTATTGTTGCTTTTTCTGTGCTGATTTCTAGGATTATGTTTACTTGCAAATATTAAAATAGGATGAGGGTGGAAAATAGTTTGGGAAGCACTGGGTTACACCAAACTGTTCCAGACAGGATTTGTGTGGTCCATTCCATTTGATCTGATTTATTATGGTCACATGTATTAGTATACAGTGAAAAGAATTGTTTCATGTGCGCTATAGAGACAAAGCATACCATTCATAGAGAAGGAAAGGAGAGATTGCAGAATGTCACAGTCACAGCTAGATTATAGAGAAGGATCAATTTAATACAAGCTAGGATTGTTCAAAAGTCTGATGGGTTGAGTCAGTTGATACGTGTCCTCAGATTTTTGTATCTTTATCCTGACAGAAGAAGGTGGAAGAGAATACTTTTGTGGTGCTTGGGGCCCTTGATTATTCTGGCTGTTTTGCTGAGGTAGTGGGAAGTGTAGACAGAGTCAATGGATGGGAGGTTTGTTTACGTGGTGGATTGAGCTTCTGTAATTAGGAAGTTTATGTGTGAGACGTGTGTATTTCCTTATCTTCAGAGTGATTTTCCTAGATGATCAGAGCTTGGAAACTTGCTGACACAAATTGCGTTTTCCAAATCTCTCTGGATTTTGACTGCAAAATGTTGAAGCTGTTTTGTGTGCAAACACAACAAATTTGTGCAAAGCAAGATTGCACTACATCAGTGAAATAAATGGCCAGATAATTTTCAAAGTGTTAACTGAGAGATAAATATTGGCCAGGGTGAGAGGAAGTTTTCTCCGCTCTTCTTTAAATAATGAAACAAAATAATGTAATTGGAGAGAATAGGTTGCTGGAGATGTGTTAAGAGTTAAGGAAATGCAGAGTGCACAGTACACAGGATGATGTGAACAATAAAAAGCTGTACTTATAAAGATACCTGAAATGCTGGCCCTATTTCCACGAAAGATGGACCAAAATTAGAACTGTCCAACACACGAGTCAAGGAACAGTCATTCTCATTGAATCACATTTTAAAGCCAAAGCCCCACATCCCTCCAACACCATGCTGGTATGGCCTGTCCCGCTGGTAGGATAGACAGGGCAACCAGAGATGAGGAAACAGCAGCATACAATTAACAGGAAATTGCAGTGGAGTCCTCAACATTGTCTCCAGGCCCATGAAATCTCATGACAAGTCAAATGTGGGCAAGGAAACCTCTTGCTAATAACCCTTTCTCAGTTGATGAATCAGTATTTGTTCATGTTAAATGTCACTTGTAAGAAATATTGTTCCGGATTGGGGAAGTTCAATGTCCATCACCAAAAATAGTTTGGTGGCATCACTTGAACCACAGAATCCCTCCAGTGCAGAAAGAGGCCATTCAGCTCATTGAGTCTGCACTGACTCTGTAGTAGAGCATCCCATCCAGTCCCTGCCCTATCCCCATAACCCGACACATTTACCATTAAGAAGTTAAAGTTTATTTATTAGTCACAAGTAAGGCTTACATTAACACTGCAAAACCACCGTGAAACTCCCCTAATCGCCACAGTCCAGCACCTGCTCAGGTCAATGCACCTAACCAGCATCTCTTTGAACTGTGAGATGAAACTGGAGCACCTGGAAGAAACCCAAGGAAAACATCCAAATTATACACAATTATCCAAGGCTGGAATCGAACTGGGGTTTCTGGTGCTGAGGCAGCAATGCCAACCATTGTGCTGCTGATGCCTAGGCTGGCTGTGTCCTGAAGTAAGAAGTCTCTCAACACCAGGTTAAAGTCCAACAGGTTTATTTGTAGTAAACATCACTAACTTTCGGGGTTTGCCCCTTCATCAGGTGAGTGGGAGTTCTGATCACAAACAGAGTATAGAAAGACACACTCAGTTTACAGAATACTGATTAGAATGTGAGTCTTTACAGCTAATCAAGTCTTAAAGGTGCAGACAATGTGAGTGGAGATAGCATTAAGCATAGGTCAAAGAGATGTGTATTGTCTCCAGGCAGGACAGTAAGTGAGATGTTGCAAGCCCAGGCAAGTCATAGGGGTTACAGATAGTGTAACGTGCCCTCTATATACACAGGATCTGCTCAGATGAAGAGGATCGCAGTAGACACCTCCAGATGATAAAGATGCCCTCATAAGAATAGGATATGGTGCTCGACTCATCAATCGACAGTTCCGACGCGCCACAACGAAAAACCGCACCGACCTCCCCAGAAGACAAACGCAGGACACGGCAGACAGAGTACCCTTCGTCATCCAGTACTTCCCCAGAGGGGAGAAGCTACGACATCTTCTCCGGAGTCTTCAACACGTCATTGATAAAGATGAATAACTTGCCAAGGCCATCCCCACACCCCCACTTCTTGCCTTCAAACAATCGCACAACTTCAAACAGACCATTGTCCGCAGCAAACTACCTAGCCTTCAAGGGAACAGTGACCACAATACCACACAACCCTACCACAGCAACCTCTACGAGACATGCCGGTTCATCGACACAGATGCCATCATCTCATGTGAGAACACCATCCATCAGGTAGATGGCACATATTCTTGCATTTCGGCCAATGTTGTCTACCTGATACGCTGCAGGAAAGGATGTCCCAAGGCATGGTACACTGGGAGACCATGCAGACACTACAACAATGGATGAATGAACGCCGCTTGATAATCACCAGGCACGACTTGACTTTTCCCTTCCTGTTGGAGAACACTTCAGCAGTCACAGGCATTCGGCCTCTGATCTTCGGGTAAACATTCTCCAAGGCGGCCTTCATGATGTACAACAGTGCAGAGTCACTGAGCAGCAACTGACAGCCAAGTTCTGTACACGTGAGGACCTCAACCAGGATCTTGGGTTCATGTCACACTATTTGTAGCCCCCATGACTTGCCTGGGTTTGCAACATCTCCCTTACTGTTCTGACTGGAGACAATACACATCTCTTTGACCGATGTTTAGTGCTATCTCCACTCACGTCTGCACCTTTTTAAGACTTGATAAGCTGTAAGAACTTGCATTCTAATCAGTATTCTGTAAACTGTGAGAGTCTTTATTTGCCCTGTTTGTGATCAGAACTCCCACTTACCTGATGAAGGGGCAAACCCCGAAAGCTAGTGGTGTTTACTACCAAATAAACCTGTTGGACTTCAACCCAGTGTTGTGAGACTTCTTACTATGTGTACCCCAGTCCCACGCCAGCATCTCCACATCATGTTTCCTGAAGGACATAGCTGCAACACATCCTGCAACAGGTGGTGAGAGAACCAATGAGGGGGGGAGTGGAAAAACTACCTGACCACATCCTAACCAACCTAACGGTCGTACATACAACAATCTATTATAGTAGATAGGAGCGACCACGGCACTGTTTTCAGTGGAGGCAAGTTCTGAGTTTGCACAAAGGACATCTTCCATTGTGTTGTGTGACACTATCACTGTACTAAATGGGATATATTCAGAATAGATTTAGCAACTCAAAACTGGGCATCCATCAGACACTGTGGGCTATTGGCAGAAGAACTGAATTCAACTACAATCTGTAAATTCATGATCCTGTGTTGATGGTGGACAATTTAATACCCAGGTGGAGGACTTTACAACCTCATACTTGATTCAGGGAGCTCAATATATCAGTTTAAAAGACAAGGCTGAAGCATTTGCATTCATCTTTAGCCAGAAGTGTTGTGGATGATCCATGTCTGCTGCCTAGATATCCAACATCACAGATGCCAGTCTTCAGCCAATTCAATTAATTCCACATAACATCAGAAAACCATTGAATGCTCTGCATGCGACAAAAGTAATAGACCTTGACAAATCCTAGTGATAACTTGGGTTTTAGAACCTTTTGTATCCCAAGCCAGGCTGTCCAAGTACAGCTACAACAATGGCTCTATCTGACAGTGTGGAAATATGTCTGTTGTGTTCTGTCCATAAAAAATAGGACTAATCCATTCTGACTCGTTGCCGCCTTATCAATCTACTCTCTATCATTAGTAGTGTGGCAGAAGATGCTGTGGACAGTGCTGTCATGCGGTATCCACTTAGCAACAGCCTATTCACAATGTTCAGCTTTGGTTTTGCGAGGGTAACTCAGCTCCGGAACTCATTACAGCCTTGGTCCAAGCATGAACAAAATAACTGAATTTTAGAGATAAGATGGGAATATCTGCCCCTGACATCAAGGAGCCTGAGCAAAATTGAAGTCATTGAGAATTGGAGGAAAAGTCTCCATTGGTGGAGACATACGCAGCACAGAGAAAGCTGGTTGTATTTGTTGGAGGCCAATCAGCTGCATTTGTGTGCACTGGAAGCTACATGTGTTATTACACATGGCTTTGTTTCTTGCACACAGAACATGTACATTCATTGTGTCTGTTTCAGCTAAACAAAATTAATGATGCTCATTCATTGGTTCATTTCTCAGGCCAATGTCTTGACTAATCGAAGTTAAACTTCCACATTTAAATATTCAAACAACAGCTGGCAGTTAATTGTCACTATTAACTGGTGCATTCTCCAAGCCAGCTTTAGACCGCTCAGGCGGCCCAGTCTCCTAGTGAACTGATCAGTGTGGCAAGCCAGTAAGGTGATGTGCATTATTTAGTTGCACTTGTGAGAAGCATATTCATAAAGGTTTGGCAAATGTGTGGGCAAATTCTCCTCCAATTCGATTTCAGTGCCGATGACGCCACTGTAATGGGTCACACCTCAAATAATGACGAGACAGAGTATCGGAATGAGAGAGAATCTGGTGAACTGGTGCAGCGACAATCTCTCCCTCAACGTCGACAAAGCAAAGGAGATTGCCATTGACTTCAGGAAGCGTAGTGAAGAACATGCCCCTGTCTACATCAACAGGGATGAAGTAGAAATGGTTGAGAGCTTCAGGTTTTTAGGTGTCCAGATCACCAACAACCTGTCCTCGTTCCCTCATGCCAACACTATAGTTAAGAAAGCCCATTGATGCCTCTAATTTCTCAGAAGACTAAGGAAATGTGGCATGTCAGCTCCAACTTTCTCCAGTTTTTACAGATGCACCATAGAAAGCATCCTTTCTGGTTGTATCACAGCTTGGTATGGCTCGTGCTCTGTCCCAGACACAAGAAACTACAAAAGGTTGTGAATGTCGCCCAATCCATCATGCAAACCAGCCTCCCATCCATTTTCTCTGTCCACACTTCCCGCTGCCTCAGCAAGCAGCCAGCATAGTTAAGGACCCCACGCACCCCGGATGTTGTCTCTCCCACCTTCTTCCATCAGGATTTGATAGAGATGTAGAAAATTATGACGGGTATAGATGGAGTGAATGCAAGCAGGCTTTTTCCACTGAGGCTAGGACATGGGTTAAGGGTAAAGGGGGAAAAGTTTATTGGGGGGGCTTCTTCACACAGAGAATGGTGGGAATGTGGAATGAGCTGCCAGATGAAGTGGTGAATGTGGACATTTAAGAAAAACTTGGACAGGTACAAGGATGAGAGGGGTGTGGAGGGATATGGTCTAGGTGCAGGTCAGTGAGACTAGGCAGAAAAATGGTTCGGCACAGCCAAGAAGATCAAAAGGCCTATTTCTGTGCTGTAATGTTCTATGGATCTATGGTACTAAAAAGATACAAAAGTCTGAGGTTATGCATCAACCAACTCGAGAACAGCTTCTTCCCTGCTGCCATTGGACTTTTGAATGGACCTACCTTGCATGTAGTTGACCTTTCTCTACACCCTAGTTATGACTGTAACACTACATTCTGCACTCTCTCGTTTCCTTCTCTATGAACGTTATGCTTTGTATAGTGCGCTAGAAACAATCTTTTCCACTGTATACGAATACATATGACATTAATCAAATAGAAGAGGTGAATGGGACAAGTAGGTAGATCTTTTTGGAGCTGGTCAATTGTAAATATACTATGAAAATGTTTTTTTTTGCTTTTCTCCTGTAAAGCACCTTGAGATGTTTTGTTATGTAAAATGAGCTATCTACAGTTCAAACTGCTATTGAATATGGGCCAGGAAAGGAGTTGGTCTCATGAAATTCTATGGCCATAGAATTCCCTGATTGTGAGGTTGACTGTAACTCATTCATGTAGGCTTTCCAGTAAGTTTCAGCAATGGAAATGAAAATTATATTTCGGGAACTCAATTACCCTCTCTAATTCCATATGGATTGTTAGTTTCTCAAATCTTTCTGGAGAGGCTGTGTTAAATGAGTGTTTGGTGTAACGAATGAATTCCTGATTTCCCCACATTCAATTAACACATTAGTGGGTGGCAAACTCTTAGAGTAAACACTAATTGCTACTGGAAAATAATGATGGAATTTAGTTAAGAAGCTGTTCAGGAAAAAGGGCATCTCAGCTCCGAGAGAAAACTAAAACAAAACACCACTCATAATCAGAGTACTTTCTTATTGTGGAGAGAGTGGTAGGGAAAGAGCTGCAATTTTCCACAGTACATGTTGCTTTGAGGAAAAAGTTAGTCAGTTTGAGCTCTTTAATCACGTCTGTAACTGCAATTGTTTTACTTTAGTGATTTGACAGTCTTATTTATAATGGTGCTTCAGTGAACCATTCCAATTCATTGGCAGTTCATAGAACATAGAACATAGAACACTACAGCACAAACAGGCCCTTCGGCCCACAAGTTGCGCCGACCACATCACCTACCAACCTACAGACCTATCTATAACCCTCAATCTCATTAAACCCCATATACTCATCCAGAAGTCTTTTAAAAGACCCCAGCGAGTTCGCCTCCACCACCACTGACGGCAGCCGATTCCATTCACTCACCACCCTCTGAGTGAAAAACTTACCCCTAACATCACTTCTGAACCTCCCTCCCCGCACCTTAAATCTGTGTCCTCTCGTAGCGACCATTTCAAACCGGGGAAATAGCCTCTGAGAGTCCACCCTATCTATTCCTCTCAACATTTTGTAAACTTCTATCAGGTCGCCTCTCAACCTTCGTCTCTCCAGGGAAAAGAGTCCCAGCTCCCTCAACCTAACTTCATAAGGCATGCCTCCCAGTCCAGGCAACATCCTTGTAAATCTCCTCTGCACCCTTTCAATAGCTTCTACATCTTTCCTATAGTGAGGCGACCAGAACTGCGCACAATACTCCAAATGAGGCCTGACAAGGGTCTTATAAAGTTCCAGCATTACCTCCCGACTCCTAAACTCAATCCCTCGATTAATGAAGGCCAGTACACCATATGCCTTCTTGACCACCTCCTCCACCTGCGAGGCCGATTTAAGAGTCCTGTGGACCCGGACCCCAAGATCCTTCTGCTCCTCAACACTACTCAGACTTCTGCCCTTGATAGTGTACTCGTTCATCCCGTTGGTTCTGCCAAAATGGACGACAACACATTTATCCGCGTTGAAGTCCATCTGCCACTTCTCCGCCCAGTCCTGCATCCTATCTATGTCCTGCTGCAACTTTTGCCATCCTTCCAGATCATCCACAACACCACCGACCTTCGTGTCATCAGCGAACTTACTTACCCATCCCTCCACTTCCTCATCCAGGTCATTTATGAAAATGACAAACAACAAGGGTCCCAGAACAGATCCTTGAGGCACTCCGCTGGTGACTGACCTCCATTCAGAAAAAGCCCCATCCACAACCACTCTCTGCCTTCTGCAGGCAAGCCAGTTCTGGATCCACAAGGCCAAAGGCCCTTGGATCCCATGGCCTCTCACCTTCTCAAGAAGTCTTGCATGGGGGACCTTATCAAACGCCTTGCTGAAGTCCATGTACACTACGTCCACGGCACTTCCTTCGTCAATGTGTTCAGTCACATTATCGAAGAACTCAACTAGGCTTGTAAGGCACGACCTGCCCTTGACAAATCCATGCTGACCATTCCTGATCATGTCAAACCTCTCCAAATGTTCGTAAATCTTGTCCCTCAGAAGCCTCTCCATCAGCTTACCAACCACTGAGGTCAGACTCACCGGTCGGTAATTTCCCGGGCTATCTCTGTTCCCTTTCTTAAAAATAGGAACTACATCCGCAATCCTCCAATCCTCTGGAACCTCTCCCGTCTCCATTGACGACGCAAAGATCATCGCCAGGGGCTCTGCAATCTCTTCCCTCGCCTCCCACAGTATCCTGGGGTACATCCCATCTGGTCCCGGCGACTTATCTACCTTGATAGAATTCAAAAGTTCCAACACATCCTCCTCCTTAATATTCACGTACTCAATCCTTTCCATCTGCTGCAAATCCATAACAAAATCTCCCAGATCGGCTTCCACCGTGAATACTGAGGCGAAGTACTCGTTAAGCACCTCCGCCATTTCTTCTGGTTCCACACAAACCTTTCCCCCCTCACCTTTTATCGGTCCTATCCCTTCTCTTCTTATCCTTTTACCTTTCACATATTTATAGAAGGCCTTGGGATTCTCCTTAATCTTACTCGCCAAGGTCTTCTCATGACCCCTTCTGGCTCTCCTAATTTCCCTTTTAAGTTCCCTCCTACAGTCCTTATACTCCTCAAGATCTTTAACATCTCGTAATTCCCTGAACCTCTTGTACACCTTCCTTTTCTTCCTGACTAGGTTCAACACATCCTTTGTGCACCACGGTTCCCTCAACCCACCAAAACCCCCTCGTCTCATCGGAACGTTGTCATTCAGAGCTCCAGACACACATTCCTTGAATATCTGCCACCTTCCTTCGGTACTTTTCCCTAAGAACGCCTCCTTCCAGTTTATTTGTCCAAGTAACTTCCTGACTTCTTCGTATCTCCCCTTACCCCAGACAAACACCTTCCTAGCCTGCCTGATCCTATCTCGTTCCAACGCAATTGTGAAGGAGATAGAATTATGGTCACCATATCCAAGATGCTCTCCTACCGAAAGATCCATCACCTGCCCTGGTTCATTCGCCAGTACCAGGTCAAGTACAGCCTCTCCCCTCGTAGGCTTGTCCACATACTGCATCAGGAAACCCTCCTGAACACACCTAACAAACTCCTCCCCATCTATACCCCTTACCCTAGGGATATTCCAGTCGATGTTTGGGAAATTGAAGTCTCCCATCACGACAACTCTGTTATTAAAACATCTCTCCAGAATCTGTTTCCCTATTTGCACTTCAACTTCCCTGTCACTATTGGGCGGCCTATAGATTACACCCAGCAAAGTTTTTGACCCTTTGCTGTTCCTAACTTCCACCAACAGAGATTCTGTAGACAATCCCTCCACGACATCCTCTTTCTCTGTAGCCATGACACTATCCCTGATCAACAGTGCCACGCCACCACCCCTTCTGCCACCCTCCCTGTCCTTCCTGAAGCACCTGAAGCCTGGCACCTGAAGTACCCAGTCCTGTCCCTGAGACATCCAAGTCTCCGTAATGGCCACCACATCACAATCCCAAACAGCTATCCACGCCCTAAGCTCATCTACCTTATTCACTATACTCCTTGCATTAAAATATATACACTTCAGCCCCTCAGTCTGGGCATTTCCCATCTTCACCACCTGTCTAACCTCCCTCGCATACTGCCTGCGGTCCTCCCCTACCTGGGAGCGAACCTCCTCCGTCCCAGTTTCCCCAACACAGTTCCCTCCCCCCATCCTTTCTAGTTTAAAGTCACAGAAATAAGTCAAAATAATTTCAATTTTATATTTTCACATTTTGAAAATTTTTAGTGCTGAGAATTTTCCATCAATTGTCCAAGCGAATAAAGATTATTGTTTTCAAAACTAGTTTTATTATTTAATGGGATAAGCATATATGACTAAAGCTAATTCTGATTTTATTTATCACAGTTAATTCAAATTGACCATATTTTAGGAGTAGCTTAATACAAGATTTTTGTTACACTTGAAATGGTTGCAGATAATTTTTAATGTTACTTTTGGCTAGATTGTTTATAAAAAATGTTTTTATGTCAGGCATTGAATAGGGCATACTGCCATGTGAAGAGGGGTAAAATGTCCTACCACCCCAAGTCTGACCATAACAGGGTTTGTTATGAATTGAGGAGGATTTAACCAGCCTATATAGCTAAGACCACCACACTAAGGAATAAAGACAAAGGCTTTATGACAATAGGAATGGAAACACCCTGCTACCATTAAAACCACTAAAATCATTAAAAAGGATTTGAGAGATGAAGATATTTTACTGACTGCCTATTTAACCATTTATGTACTGATTGCAAAGTAACAAGTCTGACAGACTTCTTGAGATTTAAAACCTAAAGAATTTTATTGTATTAAAAACCTGCACATGTAAAGATAAAATATTTGAAAATGTTTGCGAGAGAAAGAGACACACCGCATTACAAGTTATACTGCAGTAGTTGTTACTGTCTTAGCTAAATTAAAGTTCATTATTTACAAGTCCTTGGGGCTGAGATTTGTCCAAGTTCCTTTTGATTCTAGGGGTGGAATGTTTCGCTGGTGGGATTTTCTGGTCTTGTTAAAGTCAATGGATCATTGAGCAGCTTGCCACATTTTACAGCCCCATTCCAGCTGTGATGGGCCTCAGAAAGTGACTTGAACCAGATGTAGCTGCAATTTCCAGAGACAATTTGATTCATCTCTTCCAGAAGTCAATGAATTTTGCACTGGAGGTTTCTTTTGATATAAAATTCACTATCTCTGCTGGAATTTTAAACTGCAAGAGTTAGGGCATTAATTTGGTAGAGGAGAGAAGAAAGCCTGCTCTATTGGCAGCTTTTCCAGATGACCCAACACTTTGCAGCTTGTACGCTCTATAAAGAGGTTTCAAAATGGTTACTTCGTGACCTCTAACACTTACTTCAAGTGTTACTTGAACAACACTTAATTAAGAATTATTTCAGAAGATGTTTGTTTATCTGATTCCTGAACCAACGAAGTTGGTTTTGTTTCATGGCTGGAAGATGAGTAGCTTCTGTAATATCGTAGCCATTAAGAAATTCTGAAAGAAATGGCGGAGGTGATAGTGGATGCCTTGGTGATTATTTTCCAAACGTCGCTGGATTCCGGGGAAGTGCCGGAAGATTGGAAAACGGCTAATGTGATGCCATTGTTTAAGAAGGGTGGCAGGCAAAAGGCAGGGAATTGTAGGCTGGTTAGTTTAACGTCTGTTGTAGGTAAAATGTTAGAATCCGTCATCAAGGAGAAAATAGCGAGGCATCTTGAAGAGAATTGTTTGATAGAGCAGACGCAGCACATTTTCGTTAAGGGGAAGTCGTGTCTGATGAATTTATTGGAGTTCTATGAGGATGTGTCCAGGGTGGTGGATAGAGGAGAGCCGGTGGTTGTGGTGTTTCTTGATTTTCAGAAGGCGTTTGACAAGGTGCCTCACAAGAGGTTATTACAGAAGGTCAGGGGGCAGGGAATTGGGGGTAGGGTGTTAGCGTGGATAGAGGATTGGCTGTCAAATAGGAGGCAGAGAGTGGGGGTCAATGGGTGTTGTTCGGATTGGCGGTTGGTGATTAGTGGAGTGCCCCAGGGGTCGGTGCTGGGGCCTCAGCTATTCACCATTTATGTAGATGATCTGGAGGAGGGAACCGAGTGTATGGTGTCGAAATTTGCTGATGACACCAAGATTGGTGGAACGGCAAATTGTGCGGAGGGTGTGGCGAGTCTGCAGAAGGATCTAGATAGGCTGGGCGAATGGGTCAGGAACTGGCAAATGGAATTTAATGTTGGCAAATGTGAGGTTGTCCACTTTGGTAGGAATAATGGTAGGAAGGACTATTACTTACATGGCGAAAAACTGTAGCATGCGACGGTGCAGAGGGACCTCGGGGTCCTTGTGCATGAGTTAAGAACATAAGAACATAAGAAATAGGAGCAGGAGTAGGCCATCTGGCCCTTCGAGCCTGCCCCACCATTCAATAAGATCATGGCTGATCTGTCGTGGCTCAGTTCCACTTTCCCGCCCTCTCCCCATAACCCTTAATCCCCTCTCTTATCAAAAACCCATCAACCTGCTTCTCAAAAATATTTAGCGAGGCAGCCTCCACCACTTCAACGGGCAGAGAATTCCAGAGATTCACCACCCTTTGAGTGAAGAAGTTCCTCCTCAACTCCGTTCTAAACCGCCCCCCCCCTTTATCTTGAGGCTGTGCCCCCTAGTCCTACTGTCTTTTTTGAGCGGGAAGAGTCTCTCCACCTCTATCCTATCCATCCCATTCATCATCTTATATGTCTCAATGAGATCTCCCCTCATTCTTCTAAACTCTAACGAGTACAAGCCTAGTTTATTCAGCCTCTCCTCATAGCTCAACCTCCTCAACTCCGGTATCAGCCTAGTAAACCTCCTCTGCACTCCCTCCAAGGCCAAAATATCTTTGCGCAGGTGCGGTGCCCAAAACTGCACACAGTACTCCAGCTGCGGCCTCACCAATGCCCAATACAGCTGCAGCAAGACCTCCCTACTTTTATATTCAATCCCCCTCGCTATGAAGGCCAGCATCCCATTCGCCTTCCTGACCACCTGCTGCACCTGCAAGCTGGGTTTTTGCGACTCATGCACAAGGACCCCGAGGTCCCTCTGCACCGTCGTCTGCTGCAGTTTTTTGCCCCGTAAGTAATAGTCCTTCCTACCATTCTTCCTACCAAAGTGGACCACCTCACACTTGCCAACATTAAATTCCATTTGCCATTTCCTGGCCCATTCGCCCAGCCTGTCTAGATCCTTCTGCAGACTCTCCACACCGTCCGCACAATTTGCAAAAACCCAGCCTACAGGTGCAGCAGGTGGTCAGGAAGGCAAATGGGATGCTGGCCTTCATAGCGAGGGGGATTGAATATAAATGTAGGGAGGTCTTGCTGCAGCTGTATAGGGCACTGGTGAGGGCGCAGCTGGAGTACTGTGTGCAGTTTTGGTCGCTGCACTTACGCAAGGATATTTTGGCCTTGGAGGGAGTGCAGAGGAGGTTTACTAGGCTGATACCGGAGTTGAGGGGGTTGAGCTATGCGGAGAGGTTGGATAAACTAGGCTTGTACTCGTTTGAGCTTAGAAGAATGAGGGGAGATCTCATTGAGACATATAAGATGATGAATGGGATGGATAGGATAGAGGTGGAGAGGCTCTTCCTGCTCAGAAAGAACAGTAGGACTAGAGGGCACAGCCTCAAGATAAAGGGGGGGGGGACGGTTTAGAACAGAGTTGAGGAGGAACTTCTTCACTCAAAGGGTGGTGAATCTCTGGAATTCTCTGCCCGTTGAAGTGGTGGAGGCTGCCTCGCTAAATATTTTTAAGATGCGGGTTGATAGGTTTTTGATAGGTAAGGGGATTAAGGGTTATGGGGAGAGGGCGGGAATGTGGAACTGAGACACGACAGATTAGCCATGATCTTACTGAATGGCGGGGCAGGCTCGAAGGGCTAGATGGCCTACTCCTGCTCCTATTTCTTATGTTCTTAACTCTCTGGGGCATCATCCATCTTGATGAGAAAGGAAGACGTTTCTGTATACCCATTGTTCCAGTAGACTGTGTCTTAACTGGAGAAAGAGCCTTACTGAGATTTAAATGCTATGCAAAGGACACTTCAGTTGATTCCTTTGGAATGGTTCTTGATAACCTCAGGTGTGAAATTCCAGAAATGGATTCATGTCTGAATGATATTCGACATTGGAATTTTCCAGAAACTGGTCACTGGCAAAACCGGACTTCAGATGACTTGTGGAAGCCATGTTTAGTCTGTTCCTTTTCTTGCCTTTCAGAAATCCTTTATGAACAGTTCAGAATATGGTTGGTCAGGCAGTGAGATTACAGATTAATATCACTCACGTGGAAGTCATACCATTGTGCCAATGATCGAAATGCAGGTTTTTTTTATGAACAAAGAACAACCCAGCACGGGAAACAGGCCCTTCGGCCCAACGAGCCCGCGCCGCCGCATCACCCTACACCTATTCTACACTGCATGTCTACGAATGGAACCCTACTCAGTCAGATTCAGGGAAGAAATAGTGTCAATTTGGTAAAAACCGATTAGCCTAAGAGCACATCTTTGGGGTGTGGGAGGAAACCGGAGCGCCCGGAGGAAACCCACGCAACCACAGGGAGAATGCGCAAACTCCCACAGACACAGGCCCAAATCCATGTGTCTGCACAGCCAGCAGTGCTAGTCACTGAGCTGTTGCGGCGCCCGTCTACCGGTCCAGGATCAAGCACACACCCCGACATGAAGTACTAGGCCACTCCTGGACTTCCAAGAGCAGCCCACGCACGACCCGCCGTGTGCATGCCCCTTGCTTGACACGGGGTGGACCTCCACCTGTGGAGTAAAGACAAAAAATATTAATCATACAGCCTGCCCTTCCGGTGTCTCCCGAGGTTTAACCCTATTTAATAGCCCCTACCATATCCCTCCATTCTCGTTTCACTCATGTGCCTATCTAACTGCATCTTAAACGAGTCCAACGTTCCTGCCTCCACCACCCTACTTGGTAGCGCGTTCCAGACCCCCACAACTCTCTGCGTAAAGAACCTTCTTCTCACCTCCAAATTATACCTCCCCCCCTCACCCTTAAATGATGACCTCTCGTGTTCGTACCCAGTCTAGGGAGCAGTCTCTCACTATTAACTCTATCTATTCCCTTCAGTATCTTATATACTTCTATCATGTCCCCTCTCAATCTCCATCTTTCCAAGGAGAATAGCCCCAGTTTCTTCAATCTCTCCTCGTAACCCAGTCCCCCCATGCCAGGCAACATCCTGGTAAACCTCCTCTGCACCCTTTCCAGAGACCCCACGTCCTTCCGGTAGTAAGGTGACCAGAACTGGACGCAGTACTCCAAATGCGGTCTAACCAACGTTCTGTACAACTGAAGCATTAGACGGCAGCTTTTATACTCTATGCCCCTTCCTATAAAGGCTAACATCCCATAAGCCTTCCTAACAACCTTCTCCACTTGTGACGCAACCTTCATGGATTTGTGAACCTGCACTCCCAGGTCCCTCTGTATGTCTATACTCCTAATCGGCCTACCTTTTATCACATAGCTCCTCTCTGCATTATTCCGTCCAAAATGCATCACCTCGCATTTGTCAGGATTAAATGCCATCTGCCACCTATCTGCCCACTGCACCAACCTATCTATATCCTGTTGTATCACCTGACAATCCAGTTCCGTACCCGCCAACCCTGCCATCTTGGTGTCATCAGCAAACTTGCTGATCACACCACCTACGCCCTCTTCCAAGTCATTTATGTAGACTACAAAGAGGAGAGGTCCCAGTGCTGAGCCCTGTGGCACACCACTGGTCACCGGCCTCCAGCCCGACAAGGTCCCCTCCACAACTACCCTCTGTCTCCTATTTCCCAGCCAGTTCTCAATCCACCTAGCTACCTGGCCTCGTATCCCATGCGCCTTAACCTTTTCTACCAGCCTACCGTGAGGGACTTTGTCAAATGCCTTACTGAAATCCATATAGATGACATCAACGGCTCTCCCATCGTCAACCGTTTTTGTCACCTCCTCAAAGAATTCCACCAGATTCGTAAGGCAAGACCTACCTCTAACAAAGCCATGTTGCGTATCCCTAATCAGATCGCAACGCTCCAAATGCTCATACATCCTACCCCTAAGTATTTTTTCCATTAACTTCCCTACCACCGACGTCAAACTCACCGGCCTATAATTCCCAGGGTTATCCCTACTACCTTTTTTGAACAACGGGACCACATTTGCTACCCTCCAGTCTTCTGGGACCTCACCTGTGTCCAAAGAAGAGACAAAGATGTGCGCCAGAGGCCCAGCAATTTCATCTTTCGCCTCCCTAAGCAGCCTGGGATAAATACCATCAGGCCCCGGAGCTTTATCCGTCCTTATGCTACCTAAAAGCCCTAGCACTTCCTCTCTCGTAATAACTATATCCTGCAACTGAACCTCCGCTCCCTCCAAGAGACCGCACGATTCCGAACCCCTCTCCTTTGTGAATACCGACGCAAAGTATTCATTCAGGAGCTCCCCCATTCCCTCCGACTCAATACACAACTCTCCACTCTTGTCCCTAAGAGGACCAATTTTCCCTCTGACTACTCTCTTGCCTCTAATATAGGAATAAAATGCCTTTGGATTTTCCTTAATCCTACCAGCCAAAGCCATCTCGTGCCCTCTCTTCGCCCTTCTAATTCCCCTTTTTAGCTCCCTCCTACTCTCTCTATATTCCTCCAGTGCACTCTCCGTACCCATTTGTTTTGACCTAACATACGCCTCCCTCTTCTTCCTGACCAAGTCTTCAATATCCCCCGTAATCCACGGCTCTCTAATCCTACCTTTCCCATCCTTTCGCTTAAGCGGAACATACCTCCCCTGCAACCATTTCATTTTGTCCCTAAAAGCCTCCCACTTGCCAACCGTGGACTTGCCAGCTAACAGTCCCTCCCAATCAGTTTGCTGCAGCTCCCTCCTAATCCTGCCATAGCTCGCCTTTCCCCAGTTCAGCACACTCCCGTTCGGACGGCACTCGTCCCTTTCCATTTTCATCCTAAAGTAGACGGACTTGTGGTCACTGTTCGCCACATGTTCGCCTACCTCTACCTCACTCACCTGCCCCGGCTCGTTTCCCAACACTAAATCCAGTATAGCCCCTCCCCTAGTCGGGCTAGTTACATACTGTTCTAGCGACCCTTCCATAACACATTTCACAAACTCCTCTCCCTCCGTACCCCCAGCTCTAGGCCCCCTCCAATTCACTCCGGGAAAATTAAAATCACCCACTACAACCACTCTATTCTTCCTGCACCTGTCCAAAATGCCCCTGCAAATGCCTTCCTCCACTGACTTTGGGCTGTTGGGTGGCCTATAGTACACCCCTAGCAATGTGATCTCTCCCTTTTTATTCCTCAACTCCACCCACACTGACTCAATCCCTATCTCTTCCATATCGTCCTCCCTCTGCACGACTGTGATGTTTTCCTTGACTAACAGTGCCACCCCTCCACCTCTCTTCAACCCTCCTCTGTCACACCTAAAACACTTGTACCCAGGAACATTCAGCTGCCAGTCCTGCCCTTCCCGTTATTACCCGTTGTAACTATGTAAATAAGAAAAAGAGAAACAAAACTTGGCCATTTTAATTGAAATAACCCTTTCTACTTTGAAAAAAGCCTGCTAATACTCACAGGTTCATTGCAATGCAAATGTTTGTCAAAATTTTGATCTGCACCATTTTATGCTGTATGGTTAAAGATTGAAATTGAGATCTGGTAAAATCAGATAGTGTCACAAATATAAATCCTGTTTCATTCTCGTCCATCTTGTTGCGGTAAAAGATACTATCAAGAATTGATTTAGATTACTTTCATTTGTCTGAACCACGGTCTTTTCAATCTCCAAACTATTTTACAAAATAGCATGTGGTTTTTTTTAGGGTAGTTTCATTTCAGTTTGGGTGCCAATTTGGGGAGCAAGCTTAGTCAGCAAATGTCAGCACTTGGAGCCAAGAGAATGAGTGACAAAATGATACATGATCTAACAGTGCAGAAAGAATTCTTCCAAAATTTTACTGTCAAAATGTAATTGGTCAATTTGTATATAGTTTTATAATGCAGTGCCAATTGGAGCCACTGGAGTTCCTCAGCGAGCTATTTAGATAGTGCTCCCTCTAGCGATGGAAAAATTCTACTTTTTATGATAAGAAATAGGAACAAGTAGGCAATTCAGCCCCTCAAAACTGGCCTGCCCTTCAATAGGATTGTGGCTGATCCAACATTCCTCTCACACACTTTCCTGCCCTTTACCCATAACCCTTGACTCCCTTAATGATCAAAAATCTATCCATCTCCGCCTTAAATATACACAAGGACTTTGTCCCCGCAGCTCTCTGTGGGAAGGAGTTCCAAAGGCACTCAACTCTGAGAGAAGAAATTTCTTCTCGTTTTAGATAAGTATATGGAACTTAGTAAGATAGAGGGTTATAGGTAAGCCGAGTAATCTCTGTGGTAAGGACATTTTCGGCACAACTTTGTGGGCCGAAGGGCCTGTATTGTGCTGTAGGTTTTTCTATGTTTCGATCCCAGTCTCAAATTGGCGCCCCTTTATTCTGAGACTATGCTCTCTGGTCCTCGACTCTTCTAATGGGAAAGCATCCTCTCAGCATTTACCCCATCAGTGCCTTCAATAATTTTATATGTTTCACCTCTTATTCTTCTACATTCCAATGAGTAGGGACTCGACCTATTTAACCTTTCTTCGTAAGACAATCCCTTCATACAGGGGATCGTCTGAGTGAACCTTCTCTGAACTGCCTGTAATGAAATAATATCTTTCCTTAAATGATTAATATAAAAAAGGATAGCAAGAGTTTTTATAAATATATAAAAAGGAAGAGGCTGGCTAGGGTGAACATTGGTCCCTTAGAGGATGAGAAGGGGGACTTAGTGGTAGGGGATGGGGATATGGCTGAGGTCTTGAATAACTTTTTTGTTTCTGTCTTCACGGAGGAGGACATGAATAATTTGCCAGGTGTTAGAGATGGAAAGGTGGTAGGACTGGAGGGTCTCAATGACATTACTGTTACTAGAGAGGCGGTGCTCGACAGACTGGAGGGGCTGATTGTGGACAAGTCGCCAGGACCGGATGGAATGCATCCGAGGGTTCTGAAAGAAATGGCGGAGGTGATAGTGGATCCCTTGGTGGTTATTTTCCAGGCGTCGCTGGATTCCGGGGAAGTGCCGGAAGATTGGAAAACGGCTAATGTTACGCCGTTGTTTAAGAAGGGTGGCAGGCAAAAGGCAGGGAATTATAGGCCGGTTAGTTTAACGTCTGTTGTGGGTAAAATGTTAGAATCCGTCATCAAGGAGGAAATAGCGAGGCATCTTGAGAGAAAGTGCTTGATAGAGCAGACACAGCATGGTTTCGTTAAGGGGAAGTTGTGTCTGACAAATTTACCGGAGTTCTATGAGGATGTGTCTAGGGCGGTGGATAGAGGAGAGCCGGTGGATGTGGTCTTTCTTGATTTTCAGAAGGCGTTTGACAAGGTACCTCTCAAGAGGTTATTGCAGAAGGTCAGGGGACATGGAGTTGGGGGTAGGGTGTTAGCGTGGATAGAGGATTGGTTGTCAAATAGGAGGCAGAGAGTGGGGGTTAACGGGTGCTATTCGGATTGGCGGTTGGTGACTAGTGGAGTGCCCCAGGGGTCGGTGCTGGGGCCTCAGCTATTTACCATTTATATAGATGATCTGGAGGAGGGAACCGAGTGTATGGTGTCGAAATTTGCTGATGACACCAAGATTAGTGGAACGGCAAATTGTGCGGAGGGTGTGGAGAGTCTGCAGAAGGATCTAGATAGGCTGGGCGAATGGGTCAGGAACTGGCAAATGGAATTTAATGTTGGCAAGTGTGAGGTGGTCCACTTTGGTAGGAATAATGGTAGGAAGGGTTATTACTTAAGTGGCAAAAAACTGCAGCATGCGACGGTGCAGAGGGACCTCGGGGTCCTTGTGCATGAGTCACAAAAACCCAGCTTGCAGGTGCAGCAGGTGGTCAGGAAGGCGAATGGGATGCTGGCCTTCTTAGCGAGGGGGATTGAATATAAAAGTAGGGAGGTCTTGCTGCGGCTGTATAGGGCATTGGTGAGGCTGCAGCTGGAGTACTGTGTGCAGTTTTGGGCGCCGTACTTACACAAGGATATTTTGGCCTTGGAGGGAGTGCAGAGGAGGTTTACTAGGCTGATGCCGGAGTTGAGGGGGTTGAGCTATGAGGAGAGGCTGAATAAACTGGGCTTGTACTCGTTAGAGTTTAGAAGAATGAGGGGAGATCTCATTGAGACGTATAAGATGATGAATGGGATGGATAGGATAGAGGTGGAGAGACTCTTCCCGCTCAGAAAGGACAGTAGGACTAGGGGGCACAGCCTCAAGATAAAGGGGGGGCGGTTTAGAACGGAGTTGAGGAGGAACTTCTTCACTCAAAGGGTGGTGAATCTCTGGAATTCTCTGCCCGTTGAAGTGGTGGAGGCTACCTCGCTAAATATATTTAAGACGCGGGTTGATGGGTTTTTGATAAGAGAGGGGATTAAGGGTTATGGGGAGAGGGCAGGAATGTGGAACTGAGCCACTTCAGATCAGCCATGATCTTATTGAATGGCGGGGCAGGCTCGAAGGGCTAGATGGCCTATTCCTCCTATTTCCTATGTAAGGGGACCAAGACTAATCACGTCACTCCATATGTGGTATCTTGTACAGTTGCAGCAATCCCATTCTCCTACCTTTTCCCAGAACCTCTGATCCCCTTACCAATATTTATCTCTGTCTTAAATACACTCAATGAATTGGCCTCCAGAACCTTCTGTGGCAATGAATTCCAGATTCACCACCTTCTGGCTGAAAAAAATTCTTCCTCATCTTGGTTATAAAGGGTCACTCCTTTACTCTGAGGCTGTGCCCTTGGATCCTAGCCTCTCCTACTAGAGACATCTTCTCCACATTCACTCTATCCCCTCATTCTTTTAAACTCAATGAATACAAACTCAGAGTCCTCAGACGCTACTCATATGCCAAGCCTTTTATTCCTGGGATCATTGTCATGAACCTCCTCTGGACCCACACCAAGACCAGCGCATCCTTTCTTATGTATGGGGCCCAAAATTGCTCAAAATCCCAAGTGTTTGACCAGAGCCTTACGTAAATCCCTGCTTTTGTATTTTTGTCCTCTTGAAATGAATGCTAACGTTACATTTGCCGCCTTAAATACTATCTCAACCTGCAAGTTAGCCTCAATAGAATCATGAAGTCTCACTACCAAGTCCTTTTGCACTTCAGATTTTTCCAGCAATAGACATTAGGTTAATCGGCATATAGTTACCCACTTTTTACATCCCTCCCTTTTTGAATATGGGTATCATATTGGCAGTTTTCTAATCCTCCAGTATTTCTCCAAGATCCAAGGAAAATTAGAACCAATGCATTCACTATCATTGTAGCTACTTTTAGGATCCTCAGGTGCAAGCCGTCAGGGCCAGAGGACTTGTATGCCTTTAAGAACATAAGAAGAAATAGGAGCAGGAGTAGACCATTCTAGCCCTTCGAGCTTGCCCTGCCATTCAATAAGATCATGGCTGATCTGAAGTGGAGCAGTTCCACTTTCCCGCTTTCTCCCTGTAACCCTTAATCCCCTTCTCTATCAAAAACCTATACGAACATAAGAACATAGATATATATATATATATATACATATTTCTTATCTACCTGTGACTTAAATATATTTAGCGAGGTAGCCTCCACCACTTCAACTGGCAGAGAATTCCAGAGATTCACCCACCCTTTGAGTGAAGAAGTTCCTCTTCAACTCCCATCTAAACTGCCACCCCCTTATCTTGAGGCTGTGCCCTCTGGTCCTGCTGTCCTTTCTGAGCGGGAAGAATCTCTCTACCTCTACTCTATCCATCCCTTTCATTATCTTATACATCTCTATAAGATCCTCCCTCAGCCTTCTAAACTCCAACGGGTACAGACCCAGTCTATTTAGTCTCTCTTCATAGTCAACCCCCTCATCTCCGGTATCAGCCTAGTGAACCTCCTCTGCACTCCCTCCAAGGCCAAAATATCCTTGCGCAAGTGTGGCGACCAAAACTGCACACAGTACTCCAGCTGCGGCCTCACCAGTACCCTGTACAGTTGCAGCAAGACCTCCCTACTTTTATATTCTATCCCCCTCGCTATAAAGGCCAGCATTCCATTTGCCTTCTTGATCACCTGCTGACCCTGCAGACTGGGTTTTTGCGACTCATGCGCAAGGACCCCCAGGTCCCTCTGCACCGTAGCATGCTGCAGCTTTTCGCCCTTAAAATAGTAATCCTTCCTACTATTATTTCTGCCAAAGTGGATAACCTCACACTTGCTAACATTATACTCCATCTGCCAGGTCCTCGCCCACTCGCTCAGCCTATCCAGATCTCTCTGCAGACTTTCCACACCCTCCACGCAGTTTGCTTTTCCACTCATCTTTGTGTCATCAGCAAATTTCATCACCCTACACTCAGCCCCCTCCTCCAGATCATCTATAGAAATGGTAAACAGTTGAGGCCCCAGCACCGATCCCTGCGGCACTCCACTAGTCACCAAACGCCAATCAGAATAGCACCCATTGATTCCAACTCTCTGCTTCCTATTAGACAGCCAATCCTCTATCCACACTAACACCTTACCCCCAACTCCGTGCACCCTAATCTTCTGTAGCAACCTTTTATGAGGCACCTTATCAAACACCTTTTGGAAATCTAAAAGCACCACATCCACTGGTTCCCCTCTGTCTACCGCACTAGTCACATCCTCATAGAAATCCAATAAATTCGTCAAACACGACTTCCCCTTAACGAATCCGTGCTGCGTCTGCTCAATCAAACCATTCTTTTCTCGGTGCCTCGCTATTTCTTCTTTGATGACGGATTCTAGCATTGGGTAGAATATCAGCTGAGTTTTTGAATTAATGGTCTAGTAATAATACTACTAGGTCATTGCCTTCCCAAAGTTAAACAGATATTTTGCTTCAGTCTGAGGATAGAGGATCCTTCAAACATCTCATTAATATTAAAGAATATTGGGAGGAATTAAGTATCATTGCCATCACTAGAGGAGGAGTGCGAGACAAACTAATGGGGGCTAAATTCGCTGGATTCCGGGGAAGTGCCAGATGATTGGAAAATGGCTAATGTTACGCCGCTGTTTAAAAAAGGTAGCAGACAAAAGGCAGGGAATTATAGGCCGGTTAGTTTGACGTCTGTAGTTGGAAAAATGCTTGAATCCGTCAAAGAAGAAATAGTGAGGTACCTAGAAAAGAATGGTTTGATAGAGCAGACACAGCACGGATTCGTTAAGGGGAAGTCGTGTTTGACGAATTTATTGGATTTCTTTGAGGATGTGACTAGTGCAGTAGACAGAGGGGAACCAGTGGATGTGGTGTTTTTAGATTTTCAAAAGACATTTGATAAGGTGCCTTATAAAAGGCTGCTACTGAAGGTTAGGGTGCACGGAGTTGGGGGTAAGGTGTTAGCGTGGATAGAGGATTGGCTGTCTAATAGGAAGCAGAGAGTTGGAATCAATGGGTGCTATTCTGATTGGCGTTTGGTGACTAGTGGAGTGCCGCAGGGATCGGTGCTGGGGCCTCAACTGTTTACCATTTATATAGATGATCTGGAGGAGGGGGCTGAGTGTAGGGTGACGAAATTTGCTGATGACACAAAGATGAGTGGAAAAGCAAATTGCGTGAAGGGTGTGGAAAGTCTGCAGAGAGATCTGGATAGGCTGAGCGAGTGGGCGAAGACCTGGCAGATGGAGTATAATGTTAACAAGTGTGAGGTTATCCACTTGGCAGAAATAATAGTAGGAGGAATTACTATTTTAAGGGCGAAAAGCTGCAGCATGCTGCGGTGCAGAGGGACCTGGGGGTCCTTGTGCACGAGTCGCAAAAACCCAGTCTGCAGGTACAGCAGGTGATCAAGAAGGCAAATGGAATGTTGGCCTTTATAGCGAGGGGGATTGAATATAAAAGTAGGGAGGTCTTGCTGCAACTGTACAGGGTACTGGTGAGGCCGCAGCTGGAGTGCTGTGTGCAGTTTTGGTCGCCGCACTTGCAGAAGGATATTTTGGCCTTGGAGGGAGTGCAGAGGAAGTTCACCAGGCTGATATCGGAGGTGAGGGGGTTGGACTATGAAGAGAGACAAAGTAGACTGGGTCTGTACTCGTTGGAGTTTAGAAGAATGAGGGGAGATCTTATAGAGACATATAAGATAATGAAAGGGATGGATAGGGTAGAGGTAGAGAGATCCTTCCCACTTAGAAAGGATAGCAGGACTGGAGGACACAGCCTCAAGATAAGGGGGGGGCAGTTTAGAACGGAGTTGAGGAGGAACTTCTTCACTCAAAGGGTGGTGAATCTCTGGAATTCTCTGCCCATTGAAGTGGTGGAGGCTGCCTCGCTAAATATATTTAAGACGCGGGTAGATCGGTTTTTGGTAGGCAAGGGGATTAAGGGTTATGGGGAGAAGGCGGGAATGTGGATCTGAGCCACTTCAGATCAGCCATGACCTTATTGAATGGCGGGGCAGGCTCGAAGGGCTAGATGGCCTACTCCTGCTCCTATTTCTTATGTTCTTCAACCAAGTGTTAGACTTGGAGGTAGGTGAGCACTTTGGTGATAGTGACCACAATTCAGTTACATTTACCTTAGTGACGGAAAGGGATAGGTATATACCGAAGGGCAGAAGTTATAGCTGGGAGAAAGGAAATTATGAGGCGATTAGGCGAGATTTAGGATACATAGGTTGGAGTAGGAAACTGCAGGGGATAGGAACAATTGAAATGTGGAGCTTGTTCAAGGAGCAGCTACTGCAAGTCCTTGATAAATACGTAACTGTCAGGTAGGGAGGAAATGGTCGAGCGAGGGAACCATGAATTACTAAGGAAGTTGAATCTCTGATGAAGAGGAAGAAGGAGACTTATGTAAAGATGAGACATGAAGGCTCAGTTAGGGCACTGGAGAATTACAAATTAGTCAGGAAGGAACTAAAGAGAGAGATAAGAAGAGCCAGAAGAGGACATGAGAAGACTTTGGCAGGTAGGATCAAGGAAAACCTTAAAGCTTTCTATAGGTATGTCAGAAGTACAAGATTGATTAGGGCCAGTCAGGGACAGTAGTGGGAAGTTGTGCGTGGAGCCTGAAGAGATAGGAGAGGCACTAAATTAATACTTTTCGTCAGTATTCACGTAGGGAAAAAGTCAATGTAGTCGAGGAGAATACTGAGATACAGGCTTTTAGACTAGACGGGATTGAGGTACATAAGGAGGAGGTGTTAGCAATTCTTGAGAGTATGAAAATAGATAAGTTCCCTGGGCCAGATGGGATTTATCCTAGGATTCTCTGGGAGGCTAGGGAAGAGATTGCAGAGCCTTTGGCTTTGATCTTCATGTCATTGGCTACAGGTATAGTGCCGGAAGACTGGAGGATAGCAAATGTTGTCCCCTTGTTCAAGAAGGGGAGTAGAGACCATCCTGGAAATTATAGACCAGTGAGCCTTACTTCTTTTGTGGGCAAAGTTTTGGAAAGGATGATAAGGGATAGGATTTATAATTATCTAGAGAGAAATAATTTGATTAGGGATAGTCAACGCAGTTTTGTGAAGGGTAGGTCGTGCCTCACAAATGTTATGGAGTTCTTTGAGAAGGTGACCAAAGAGGTGGATAAGGGTAAGGCAGTTGACGTGGTGTATATGGATTTTAGCAAAGCGTTTGATAAGGTTCCCCATGGTAAGCTACTGCAGAAAATACGGATGCATGGGATTGAGGGTGATTTAGTGGTTTGGATCTGGAATTGGCTAGCTGATAGAAGACAGAGGGTGGTGGTTAATGGGAAATATTCAACCTGGAGTTCAGTTACTAGTGGTGTACCGCAGGGATCTGTTTTGGGGCCACTGCTGTTTGTCATTTTTATAAATGACCTAGATGAGGGTGTAGAAGGATGGGTTAGTAAATTTGCGGACGACACTAAAGTTGGAGGAGTTGTAGACAGCGAGGATGGGTGTTACAGTTTGCAGAGGGACATAGATAAGTTGCAGAGCTGGGCTGAGAGGTGGCAAATGGAGTTTAATGTGGAAAAGTGTGAGGTATTCACTTTGGAAGGAGTAACAGGATTATAGAGTATTGGGATAATGGAAGGACTTTTGGTAGTGTTGATGAGCAGAGAGATCTCAGTGTACATATACATAGATCCTTGAAAGTTGGCACCCAGGTTGATAAGGTTGTTGAGAAGGAGTATGGTGTGTTAGTTTTTATGGGTAGAGGGATTGTATTTCGGAGCAGTGAGATCATGTTGCAGCTGTGCAAAACTCTGGTGCGGCCGCACTTGTAGTATTGCACACAGTTCTGGTCGCCGCATTATAAGAAGGATGTGGAAGCATCGGAAAGGGTGCAGAGGAGGTTTACCAGGATGTTGCCTGGTAGGGTGGGAAGGTCTTATAAGGAAAGGCTGAGGGACTTGAGGTTGTTTTCGTTAGAGAGAAGAAGGTTAAGAGGTGACCTAATTGAGGCATACAAGATGATCAGAGAATCAGATAGGATGGACAGTGAGAGCCTTTTTCCTCGGATGGTGATGGCTAACACGAGTGGACGTAGCATTAAATTGAGGGATGATAAATATAAGATGGATGTCAGAGGTAGGTTCTTTACTCAGAGGGTAGTAAGGGTGTGGAATGTCCTGCCTGCAATGATGCTCATATCCTGTGAATAAAAAAAACCCTCTGCTTTTCCTTGTTCCCCATAACTATCCCCTCAGATTCATTTTAAAGGGACCTATGTTCACTTTGACCTCTCGCTTCCTATTTATATTTTTAAAGAAGCTCTTACTGGCAGGTTTTAATATTCCTCGCTTGTTTGGCCTCATGGTTTTTTCCTCTCTCTCTTTTTTTAGTCTTTTGTTGAATTCTGAATTTATCCCACTCTTCAGGGCTGTTGCTGAATTTTGCTCCTTATGTGTTTTCTTTCAACTTAATACTCTTAACTTTCTTGATTAGCCATGGTTGATTTATCTCTCTCTTACAATTTTTCCTCACCGTGATATATTTTTGCTGAGCGTTATGACTTACCTTCTTAAATATCTGTCACTTCTTGCTTACTGTCTTTCTTGCTAATCTATCCACCGAGTCCACCATGGCTAATTCTATCCTCATTTCGTTATAATCACTTTATTTAGGTTAAACACAGTTGTTTCTGACTCAAGTTTCCCGATCTCAAACTGAATATTAAATTCTATCATGTTATGATCATTACTTCAGAGGGATCTTTTACTCTGAAGTTATTTATTCAGCCTGTTCCCTGGTTGGCTCCATGGCACATTGCTCTAGGAAACTGTCCCTAATGCATTCTGTGAATTTGTTGTCACAGCTACGCATTCTAGCTTTTTGAACCAAGTCAACATTAAGATTAAAATCACCCATAATTATGTCTCTATTATTTTTTGCATGTCCTTTTATTTGTTGATTTATATACTTTCCTACACTGTTTGAGGTCCTCACAATGCAACCAAAGTCATCTTTCCCCTGCTCTTCTTTACCTTAAATCAAATGGGCTCCTCATCAGAGCATAGATCGTCTCTCGTAACTGTCCTCATTTTGTCTCTTAATAACAATGCTACCTCACCACTGCTACCCACCACCTTTTCCTTCTTCCTGTCTTTCCAAAAGATCAACTATCCCTGATATTGAGATCCCAGTCTCGATCTCCTTTTAACCATGTCACTGTAATGGCAATGAGATCATATCCATTTATTTTTCTTTGCATTGTCAGATCGTTCATCTTATTCCGAATGTTTCATGTATTAAGATACAAAGCCTTTAGGATTGCCATTTATAAACAACTTAACTTTTCTTTGTACTGTGGCTGTATTAGCTTCTCATCTTTGATTACCCTGTCTGTTGTTTGTGCACTTATCCTTTACAAAGTGTATATACATAGAAACTGTACATAGATAGTGGGTGGAATTTTGCCATTTTTTTCAAATTGTCATCTCATGTGGGAAATAAGTTGTTGGCTTATCCTGCCATGTTATTAGACACTTTGGCGAATGGTGACACAGGGGTTAGCGCTGCTGCCTCACAGCACATGGGACCCAGGTTTGATTCCTGGCTTGGGTCACTGTCTTTGTGGAGTCTGCACATTCTCCCATGTCTCTGGGCTTTCTCTGGCTGCTCAGATTTCCTCCCACAGTCTTAAAGACGTGCTGATTAGGTGCATGGGCCATGCTAAATTCTCCCTCAGTGGAGTCAAACAGGTGCAGAGTGTGACGACTAGGGGATTTTACAGTCATTTCATTGCCGTGTTAATGTAGGCACTATATCCCGGTCATGACCTTCTCCATTTGGGCTGTACCAACCTCTGTGCCTGTGGTGGTGAATAACTGTGTTTAGCTTAAATAAAGGGATTACAATGAAATGAGGACAGAGTTAGCTAAGGTAGATGGATTAGCAGGAAAGATCGGCAGGTGCACATCAATTTAATGTGGGAGGACTATCGGGCATAAAGTACTGACCTACATAGTTAAATAGTTGCAATGGAGATCCTGACTTTTAAAGTTAGGGGTGTTGTTACCTCATTGGCAGAGTTAATTGAGTGGGGAAATTGTGCCAGCATAAGAGCTGTTTTGGGATTCATGCTTGATTTTCTGCACCTTCGCTGTCTCCCCCCAACGCCCCCAGAAACCAGAGTGAAAAATCCTCCCCACAGTTTGCTTGCCTTAGTCAATCTGTGCTGGTATTTCCCCTCTTTAAGAGCAGTTGTAAAATATAATGTGCAGCTTTTCAGAGTGTGGAAGATTTAGGTTTTGTTGCATTGTGGTATTACAGAAGGTTTTTTTTGCCTAATCCCGCCAAAGTCACCCAGTTTTTACTGGCTAGTTAAGTTTTAACTTGCCTGCGGGTACCCAACAGCTTCTTAGTGGGCCACTTGAATCACACGTGGAGTGAAACACCTTGTGCTCATCCTAATACCAAAATCAAATGTAAAAGTTAGGGTCTAGGCAAACTTCATAATATACTTGGGAGTTTCTGATCTGGTCCTTAACTCCAGCAATGTCACATCCCATGAAAAAAATGACCTCAGATTTCTGTCTTTGTCTCTGCTTGGCACTTTCTTCTGGGACCTCATGCTGTTTCATTCCCTTGTTTAGAGCTTCTTGATTTAGGACCTTCTTCCTGCCCCCCTCCCTGGGATGACGTTTTTCTAATGCAGCTCTGATTCCAAGTTACCTGACCTGCAGTTTCATGAAGTTTCACTTCTGTACTTTGTTTTCTTCTGTACATGCATGTAGGCTAGTTCCCAAGGAGGTCATGATCCAGCGGTCAGTTCACCACATAGAAGACCTTTGGATATGTGGTTTTTTTTCCTGACAGAAGGTGGAAGAGATATGGAAATCTGAGGTCACTTACCAACTAACTCAAAAACAGCTTCCTCCCTGCTGCCATCAGGCTTTTGAATAGATCTATCTCGCACTCAGTTGATCTTTCCCTACACCCTAGCTACGACTGTAACAGTACATTCTGCACTCTCTCCTTTCCTTTCTTATGTGCAGTATCCTTTGTTTGTATAGCATGCAAGAAACAATGCTTTTCACTGTACACTAATGCATGTGACAGTAATCAATCCAAGCAAATCAAAGTAATAACCAGGAACTTGCTGCCTATGAGGCTGGTTGAAGTGTAGATGATCAATGATTTCAAAATAAAATTGGATTGACACTTGAGAGAAATCAACTTACAAGGCTATGGGGACAGACCTAAGGAAATGCTTGCTGTATAAAGAGAATTATTCTTCACATCGCCACGGTGTCACTTGTCCCAAATCTTAAATCTGTGTCCCGAGTCTTCGTATTATCAGCTAATAGGGTGCCATCTTTCTTTGTCTACCTCACCTGAATCTTGTTATAGTTCTAGCAAATATCTCCATAATCTCCTTTACTCCAAGGAGAGTAAACCCAGTTTCACCAGTCTAACCTTGTATCTAAATTTCTGGAAAAGTTCTGGTAAATCTCCTTTGCACATTCTCTCATGGACATTCACATTCTTTCTCAAGTATGGTGACTGGAACTGGACAGAATACTCTGTAAAAAGTCTGACAGCACCAGGTTTAAGTCCAACCGACTTATTTGATAGTAAACTCACAAGTGTCAGGTGAACAAAGGGACGAACCCCGAAAGGTTGTGAGTTTACTATCAAATAAATCGGTTGGACTTAAACCTGGTGTTGTCAGATTTTTTACTGTGCTTACCCCAGTCCAACGCCGGCATATCCACATCAGAATACTGTGGTCAGGATTCAACCAGAGCTTTATAAAGACTCAGCATAACTTCACTGCCTTTGTACTCAGTATCTCAATATATGCAGTCCAGGATCCCATTTCTACTACTAAACACTCTCTGAAAATACTGACAATTTCATAAATCAATACACATGAACCTCTAGGTCCCTCTGTCTCTGCACACTCTTTACAACTATGCCATTAAATTTATATTTCTTCTGTCTCCCTTCTGCCTAAATGCATTATCACACATCTCTCTGTATTAAATTCCGTCTGCACTTGTCTGCCCATTCGACAAGTTTATGTTCTGTTGCAGTCGATTGGTATCATCCTCACTTTTTGCCACATCTTTCAGTTTGCTATCATTAGCATTCTCCAGTCTGAAAAGCAACCATTTACCACAACTCATCAGCCCTCTAACCAAAGAGGTGGATGAGGGTAAAGCAGTTGATGTGGTGTACATGGATTTCAGTAAAGCATTTGATAAGGTTCCCCATGGTAAGCTATTGCAGGAGATACAGTGGCATGGGATTGAGGGTGATTTTGCAGTTTGGGTTAGAAATTGGCTAGTTGCAAGAAGACAGGTGGTGGTGGTTGATGGGAAATGTTCATCCTGGAGTTCAGTTACTAGTGGTGTACTGCAAGGACCTGTTTTGGGGCCACTGCTGTTTGTCATTTTTATAAATGAGCTGGATGAGGGCGTAGAAGGATTGGTTAGGAAATTTGCGGATGACACTAAAGTCGGTGGAGTTGTGGACAGTGTGGAAGGTTACAGAGGGACATAGATAAGCTGCAGAACTGTGCTGAGAGGTGGCAAATGGAGTTTAATGCAGATAAGTATGAAGTGATTCACTTTGGAAGGAGTAATAGGAATGCAGAGTACTAGGCTAATACTAAGTTACTTGGTCGTGTGGATGAGCAGAGAGACCTTGGTATCCATGTGCACAGATCCCTGAAAGATGGCACCCAGGTTGATAGGGTTATTAAGAAGTTGTATGGTATGTTAGCTTTTATTGGTGAAGTTTAGGAGCCATGTGGTCATGTTGCAATTGTACAAAACTCAGGTGCAGCCGCATTTGGAGTATTGCGTACAGTTCTGGGTCGCCGCATTATAGGAAGGATGTGGAAGCATTGGAAAGGGTGCAGAGGAGATTTACCAGGATGTTGCCTTATGAGGTCTTATGAGGAAAGGCTGAGGGACTTGAGTCTGTTTTCGTTAGAGAGAAAAAGGTTAAGAGGTGACTTAATAGAAGCATATAAGATGATCAGAGGATTAGATCGGGAGAACAGTGTGAACCTTTTTCCTTGGATGGAGATGCCTAGCATGTGGGGACATTGCTTTAAATTGAGGGGTGATAGATATAGGATAGATGTCAGAGAGAGGTTCTTTACTCAGAGTAGGAAGAGCGTGGAATGCCTTACCTGCAACAGTCGTGGATTTACCGACATTAATGGCATTTAAATGGTCATTGGATGAACATCTGGATGATATTGGAATACTGTAGGTGAGATGGGCTTTAGATTGGTTTCACAGATTGGTGCAACATCAAGATTCGAAGGGCCTGTACTGCACTGTAATGTTCTATGTTCTCTGCCATTAGTCTTTGCCTGCATGTAGCAAGATGACATTCAGATCACATGAGTGCCAAGCAATGATCATTTCCAACAAGAGAGGACTGCTCTCTAAGGCATTCAGTATTATTGCCATCACTGAATCCCCTATCATCAACATTCTGGGAATACTATTGACCAGAAACTTAACTGGACCAGCCATATAAATACTGTGACCACACAGGTAGCTTTTAGGCTGGTATTTCTATAGAAAATATCTCTCCTCCTGACTCTCGATGCCTATTTACCAGCTACCAGATGTGATCAGGTGTATGATGGAATGCTTTCCACTTGCCTTGATGAGTGCAACTTCAGAAACCATCCAGAACAAAGCTTGAATGGTACCCCATCTTCCACCTTAAACATCCACTCTCTCCTTTATTGACACACTGTGGCTGTAATGTGTAAGAAGTCTCACAACACCAGGTTAAAGTCCAACAAGTTCAAATAAACTTGTTGGACTTTAACCTGATGTTGTGAGACTTCTTACCGTGTTTACCCCAATCCAATTCTGGCACCTTCACGTCATGGCTGTAATGTGTACCAGCTACAAGACGCAGCAACTTGCCAGTGCTCTTTGACAGGATTTTACAAACTCATGGCCTCTTATCACCCAGAACAGCAAGGGCATTAAATACATGGGAACGCCACCCCCTCCAATTTCTCCATTGCACGGGCTACATGGTGGCACAGTGGTTAACACTGCTGCCTCACAGCACCAGAGACCCAGGTTCAATTCCGGCCTTGGATCAATGTCTATGTGGAGTTCGTGTGCTCTCCCCATGTCTGTGTGGGTTTCCTCCCATAGTCTAAGGATGTGCAGGTTAGGTTGATTGGCAGTGCTAAATTGACCCCAGTGTCAGGGAATTATTAGATAGATGTGTGAGGTTACAGGAAAAGGGCATGGGTGGGATTGTGGTCAGTGCAGCCTCAACGGGCCGAATGGCCGCCTCCTGCACTGTAGGGATTCTATGAACATAACATCTTGACACAAATGTATCATCCTTCCTTCACTTCTTGGGTTCCTTGGGTCAAAATCCTGGAACTATCTCTCTAACAGCACTGAGTGCACCCAAACTACATGGATTACAACAGTTTAAAAAGGTTGCTCGTCATCGCCTTCTCGAGAGAAATTAGGGATGGGAGATATATGCTGGCCTAGCCAGCAATGTCCACATCAATGAATGGATAAAAATTATGCCCCATTCTTCTGGATTCTCACCAAAGCAAATAGAACAAAGAACAGTACAGCACAGGAACAAGCCCTTCGGCCCACCAAGCCTGCACTGATCACGTTTATCTATCTAAACCAATTGCTTTTATCTCTCTCTATTCCCATTTGTTCATACTGCCTATCAAGATAAGCCTTAAATGTGACTAACGTAACTGCCTCAACCACCTCACTTGGAAGTGCACTCCAGGCCCCCACCACCCTTTGTGTAAACAAAAACTTTCCCCACAAATCTCCCCTGAACCTCCCCTCTCCCCCTATTTTGAACTTGTGCCCCCTTGAAATGATCATTTCTGCCCTGGGAAAAAGCTTCCAACTGTTCACCCTACCTATACCACTCATAATTTTATAAACTTCTATCAGGTCGCCCCTCAGCCTCTGTCTTTCCAGGGAGAACAATCCCAGTTTATTCAATCTCTCTTTATAGTTAATGCTCTCCATACCAGGCAACATTCTGGAAAACTTTTTCTGTACTCTCTCCAAAGTCTCCATGTCTTTCTGGTAGTGTGATGACCAAAATTGGACACAGTATTCCAAATGTGACCTAACTGACATTTTATACAACTATAACATAATTTGATAACTTTTATACTCGATGCCTCATCCGATGAAGGCAAGTATGCCATATGCTTTCTTCAGCACCTTTTCCACCTGTGCTGCCACTTTTAAGGATCTGTGGACCTGTACTCCTAGATCTCTCTGTGTCTATGCTCCTGATTGTTCCGCCATTTATTTTATAGCTCCCACCTGAATTGAATCTGTCAAAATGCATCACTTTACACTTGTCCAGATTAAATTCCATCTGTCATTTCTCTGCCCAATTTTCCAGCTTATCTATATCCTGCTGTATTCTCTGACAATCTTCTTCACTATCTGCAACTCCGCCAATCTTAGTATCATCTGCAAATTTGCTAATCAGACCAGCTACATTTTCTTCCAAGTCACTTAATATATATTACATACAACAGAGATCCCAGCACTGGTTCTTGCAGAACACCACTAGTTGCAGACCTCCATTCAGAAAAACACCCTTCCACCGCTGCCCTCTGCTTTCTATGGCCAAGATATGGAGATGCCAGCATTGGACTGGGGTAAGCAAAATAAGAAGTGTCTCAACACCAGGTTAAAGTCCAATAGGTTTACTTGGTAGCACAAGCAACTATGCCAAGCCTGTGGCCAAGCAGTTCCGAATCAATCTAGCGAGTTCACCTCTGATCCAATGAGATTTAATCTTTTGCACCAGCCTGCCATGAGGGACCTTGTCAAATGCCTTACTAAAGTCCATGTAGACAACATCCACAGCCCTTCCCTCATCAATCATTTTTGTCACCTCCTCAAAAAACTCAATTAAATTAGTGTGATATGACTCCCTCGTACAACTGCTATCTGTCGCTAACAAGACAATTCGGTTCCAAATGTGTACAAATCCTATTCCTAAGAATCTTCTCCAACAGTTTCACTATTGCTGACGCCAAGTTCACTGGCCTATAATTACCCGAGTTGTCCTTGATGCCCTTCTTGAATAACGGGATAACACTGGCTATCTCCCAATCCTCTAGGACCTCACCATTGGCAAACAGAAAAAAGAAAGATTGCTGTTAGGGGCCCATCAATTTCATCTCTTGTCTCCCTCAGTAATCTGAGATAGAAGCCATCTGGCCCTGGGGATTTGTCTACCTTAATGCTTTTTAATTCACCTAACACTTCCTCCCTCGTAATGATGACTTGTTCTAAAGGGTTTACACACCCCTCCAAGACACCATCAATTGATGTATCCCTCTCCTTTGCAAGTATTAATGCAAAGTACTCATTAAAGATCTCGCCCGCTACTTCCTTTGGTCCTACACATAATTTCCCCCCTTTGTCCTTAAGTGGACCAATTCTTTTTCTAGCTACTCTCTTGTTCCTAATATGTATATAAAATACCTTGGGATTCTCCATAATCCTGTTTGCCAAGGACATTTCGTGATCCCTTCTTGCCGTCCCAACTCCCTGTTTGAGCTCTTTTCTACTTTCCATGTATTCAAATGCTGTTTTTAGTTGCCTAGTCCTCATGTTTGCATCCTTTTTCTTTTTAGCTAGATTCTCAACTTCCCTAGTCATCCACAGTTCCTGAATCCTGCCTTTCCTGTCCTTCCTTTTCATAGGCATATGCCTGTTCTGCACTCCAATCAACTGCTCATTAAAAGACTCCACATGCCAAATGTGGATTTACCCTCAAAAGGCCTGTCCCAAACAATAGCCTTCAAATCCTGCCTAAACTGGTTGTAGTTTTTCTTTGCACCCAATTAGCAAAAAGGTGTCAAATATTTGAGATTGCACAGTTTCCCAAGCGAACTGATCTATACTTATTGCTTTATCCCTGTCTTTCTTTACAAATAGAAGTGTTATATTGGCAATTCACTATGTCCATGAATTTTCCTTTCTGATTTACTGCAGCAGTCTAGGATGTAATCCATCAAAATACAGAGCCTTTTCTTTTGAGTGTCACTGATCCACCTAGCACTAATTCATTGTCTTTACTTATCTAATTGTGCTATTCTTTCTCTTGTACTCATCTGTTCCACCAATTGATATGTGAACTTGCTTTGAAAAACTATTTTTAAAGCAAAGATCAATAACTTTATTTATATTTTAGTTAGTGTTAATTTAGATCATAGCGAGGGGGATTGAATATAAAAGTAGGGAGGTCTTGCTGCAGCTGTATAGGGCATTGGTGAGGCCGCAGCTGGAGTACTGTGTGCAGTTTTGGGCGCCGCACCTGCGCAAGGATATTTTGGCCCTGGAGGGAGTGCAGAGGAGGTTTACTAGGCTGATACCGGAGTTGAGGGGATTGAGCTATGAGGAGAGGCTGAATAAACTAGGCTTGTACTCGTTAGAGTTTAGAAGAATGAGGGGAGATCTCATTGAGACGTATAAGATGATGAATGGGATGGATAGGATAGAGGTGGAGAGACTCTTCCCGCTCAAAAAAGACAGTAGGACTAGGGGGCACAGCCTCAAGATAAAGGGGAGGCGGTTTAGAACGGAGTTGAGGAGGAACTTCTTCACTCAAAGGGTGGTGAATCTCTGGAATTCTCTGCCCGTTGAAGTGGTGGAGGCTGCCTCGCTAAATATTTTTAAGAAGCGGGTTGATGGGTTCTTGATAAGAGAGGGGATTAAGGGTTATGGGGAGAGGGCGGGAAAGTGGAACTGAGCCACGACAGATCAGCCATGATCTTATTGAATGGCGGGGCAGGCTCGAAGGGCTAGATGGCCTACTCCTGCTCCTATTTCTTATGTTCTTATGTTCTTATGAAAAAAATGTAGAATATATTTTGTGGCTTTTAGCAATTTTATACTGTTGTAGTGATGGGTTGACCTAAACAAATCCATCTCTGTATCTGATTGAAGTTAATGTAATTCTAGCTACATCTGGCTGGCTGCAGCATGAAAGGCAGATTTGGAAGGAACAAAATGTGTTAGCTTCAATTTAACCTCCAGTTTATCTGGGTAATGACATAGGGGAATGCTAGTGTTCCCATAAAGTTTTAAGTTGTCCTGCAGTTAGGTGTCAAACTTCAGACATCATCAAGTGTCAAAGGTAACAGATGCAGTCAGTTCATGCTTGTTTCTTCAGAAATGCATTTGGAAATTTTGAAGCATCTGCCAATATATAAACATTCCTTACCAATTACAATTAACCTGTAGTTGACCCCGCACAATCAAAACTGTCAAGGGAAAAACCAGAGTAAACACTCTTTTAAAATAAATGATTCCTAATTGAACTTCCCTCTGAATATATCTTGCAACTGCAACATAACTTTCTCAATCCCTGAACAAAGTTTATCACATTTGTTTTATGATTCTAGATAGATGTAGTAGTGAGAATTAACACTTGTTTTTAGTTATAGCTAAGTTATAGAAGCCTGGCTTCCAAGCTGGAATTAGGGATATTAATTTAGCCACATGGGATGAACAGGGAGTTGAGGAAGATGGAAACTCGGTTACATACAAAAGACAGAAAAAGTGAAAACAAGAAGAATACGTGAACAGAAGGCAGAAAACAGATAGCGGCTCTATTGCCCTACTATCTTATAGGCATATTAAACTTATGACTCAGTCGGCTGACATCCCTAGACATGCCAACTTTCTCAACTTGATCACAAGCGGCATGGTGGCACAGTGGTTAGCATTGCATGATTCTTGCCAAGGACCCGGGTTCAATTCTAACCTTGGGTGACCTTGTGGAGTTTGCACATTCTACTTCTGACTGCGTGGGTTTCCTTCCACAGTCCAGAGTATGCATGTTAGGTGGATTGGACATGCTAAATTGCCCCATAGTCTCCAGAAATTATGTAGGTTTGGCAGAGGTTACAGGGATAGGGTGGGCCTAGATGAGATGCACTTTCAAAGTCGGTGCAGACTCAATGCGCCAAATGATCCTCTTGTCCCTACAGATAGGGCTGGCATGGTGACACAGCGCCTAGCACTGATGCCTCACAGTGCTAGGGACCTGAGTTTGATCCGCAGCCTGGTCACTGTCCATGCAGAATCTGCATATTCTTCCCATATTTGCACGGGTCCCCTCCGGGTGCTATGGTTTCCTCCCACAGTCCAAAAAACATGCTGGTTAGGTGCATTGGCCATGCTAAATTTTCGCTCAGTGCATGCAAACAGGCACTGGAGTACGGCAACTGGGAGGTTTTTGCAGTAACTTCACTTCAGTGTTAACTAGTGATTCTAATAAATAAATTTAAACATTAAAGTAGTGTAAAGAAAAGTCATAGACAGAATGCTGTATCTTAATGCATGCAGCATTATAAACAAGGTAAATGAACTGATGGCAAAAATCGAGTTAAATGGGACTTGCGTTCACTTCCCGGCTTGGGTCACTGTGTGGAGCTTGCACATTTTCTCCTGTGTCTGTATGGGGTTCCTCTGGATGATCAGGTTTCCTCCCACAGTTCAAAGATATGTGGGTTAGGTGCATTGGCCATACTAAATTACTCATAGTGTCCTGGGATGCATAGGGGAGAGGGATTAGTAAGGTAGATGTCTGGCACCACGCAATAGAGCCTGAGTGGGAACATTGTGCAGACTTAATGGACCAAATGGCCTTTTTCTGCACTGTAGGGATTCTGTGATTCTATCTGATGATGAGGAGTTGCGAAATCAAATTCAGGCTTATTTGACTTTGACTGGGAAGCAAAAGGCAGTGGGGTAACTCTGCTAATAAAAGAGGAAAGAAGTATACGTTTGAGGGACTGGCTGAGCTCAGAGAATGTGAAGTAGATTTGGGTGGGAGTGACAAGTACCAAGGAGAAAGAGAATAATAGGAGTCTGGTATAGCCTCCCACCACCACCACCACCACCACCACCCCCCCTCCCCCGCCGAAAAAAAAATAGCCACACTGTAGGATAGAGTTTAAATTGAGAAATAACAAATATGTGTTAATGGGACACTGCTTTAATCGTGGGCAAATCTAATTTTTGTACAGATTGGGCCTGTCAAATTGGAAATAGTAGCCAAGAAAATTAATGCAAAGTGTATTTGGGATAGTTTCTTCGAGCAATATGTTATGGAGCCACCAAGGGATTACCTTAGATTTGGTAATATGTAATGAGGTAGGTTTAATAAAAGATCTCAAGGTTAAGAATCCCCTAGGAAGCAGTGATCACAGAATCATTGAATTTAGCATAGAATTTAGCTTGTGTGTGAGAAAATTGGGACTTTAAATACTAGTGTTAAACTTAAAGGGAATTACTAAGGTATGAGGATGGAATTGACCAAAGTGGACAGACCAAATAGATCAGTAGATCAGACAATAGATGAATAATGACAGACATTTAGGGAGACAATTCATGACTGCCAATAAAAATACATCCCAATGACGGGGAAAGTCTCTAAGGGGATGAAGAATCAAGGAAGTTAAGGAAGGGATTGAGTTGAAAGTGGAAACATAAAAGATGGCGAAGTTTAGCGGAAGGCTAAATTGATGGAACAAAGAACAAAGGAAATTACAGCACAAGATCAGGCCTTTTGGCCCGCCAAGCCTGCACTGACCATGCTGCCTGACTTAACTAAAGCCCCCAACCTTCTGCAGACCATACCATTCTATTCCCATCCTATTCATGCATTTGTCAAGATGCCCTTTAAAAGTTACTATCGTATCTGCTTCCACTACCTCCCCCAGCAGTGAGTTCTAGGCACCCACCATCCCTTGTGTAAAAAAAACTTGCCTTGTACATTTCCTTTAAACCTTGCCCCTCGCATCTTAAACCTATGCCACCTAGTAATTGACTCTTCCATCCTGGCAAAAAGCTTCTGACTATCCAGTCTGTCCATGCCATCATAATCTTGTAGACTTCTATCAAGTCACCCCACAACCTCCATCGTTCCAGTGAGAACAAAACAAGTTTCTCCAACCTCGCCTCATAGCTAATGCCCTCCATGACAGGCAACATCTTGTTAATTCTTTTCTGTACTATCTCCAAAGCCTTCACACCCTTCTGTTAGTGTGGCAACCAGAATTAAACATTATATTCCAAGTGTGGCCTAACTAAGTTTCTAAAAAGCTGCAACATGACTTGCCAGTTTTTAAACTCAGTGCCCCAGCCGATGAAGGCAACTTTGCCGTGTGCCTTCTTGACTACCTTTTCCACCTGCATTGCCACTTTCAGTGACCTGTGTACCTGTGTACCTGTGCACCCAGACCCCTCTGCCTATCAATACTCTTAAGGGTTCTGCCATTTACTGTATATTTCCCCTCTATATTAGACCTTCCAAAATGAATTACCTCACATTTGTCCAGATTAAACTCCATCTGCCATCTTTCTACCCAAGTCTCCAACTGATCTATGTCCTGCTGTATCCTCTGATGGTCCTCATCACTATCTGCAAATCCACCAACTTCTGTGTTGTCCACAAACTTAGTAATCAATCCAGTTACATTTTCCTCCAAATCATTTGTATGTATATTACAAACAGCAAAGCTCCCAGCACTAATCCCTGAGGAACACCACTTGTCACAGCTTTCCATTCAGAAACACACCCTTCCACTGCTATCCTCTGTCTTCTATGACTAAGCCAGTTCTGTATCCACCTTGCCAACTTACCTCTGATCCCTTGCAACCCATGGGATAGATTCAGAATATAATAAAGATAGACTAAAGAAAAACCAGGAAGGAGAAAATAAACTGAGGACAAGCTAGTGCAAAACAAAAAAGACACTTTAAGAGCTTTTTTTAAGGAAAAAAGAAGTAAAAGAAAGCATCAGCCTCTTGTAGAATGAAACTGGGGAAGTATTTTTTAAAATATGTTTGTTCGTGGGATGTAAGCATCCCTGAGGACATTTTAATAGTCTACCACGTTACTATTGGCTTGATACCTTCGTTCACCTCATGAAGGAACAACATTTCTGTTCTGAAGGAACAACGTGTGACACCTGATGAAAGAACAACATTTCTGAAAGCTTGTGTGTTTACTATCAAATAAACTGGTTGGACTTTAATCTGGTGTTGTGAGACTTCTACTGTGTTTACCCCAGTCCAACGCTGGCATCTCCACATGGGACATTAGCGAACCAGATGCGTTTTTAGATCCATTAACAATGGTTCCTTAGTCATCACTAGACTTTTAATTCCAGATTTCTATTGAATTCAGACCATGGTGGATTTGAATCCAGGACTCAGAGGATTTCTCTGGTCTCTGGATTACTTACCCAGGGGCAATACCACTGTGCCACTGCCTTCCCATTATGGGGAACAAAACAATGGCAGAGGAGTTAAATGGATATTTTGCATCAGTCTTTATCGTAGAGGATACTACGAGCATCCCAGAAATCAGAAAAATATGGGGGAGGAATTAAATATAGTCACATCACCAGGGAATTCATTTTGGGCAAACTAATGTGGTTGAAGGCACAACTCCCCTGGACCTGATGGCTGACACCTCAGGATCTTAAAGGAGGTAGCTACAGAGGTCATGCATACATTGGTGGTCATTTTGCAAAAGATTTTGGCTTCTGGAGCTGTGCTACAGATTGGAAAACTGCCAAAGTGGTACCCTGGTTCAAAAAAGGAAGGAGGCAAAATGCAGGAAACTACAGGCCAGTTAGTCTAACTTCAATTATTGGAAAAGTATCAGAATCAATTATTATCAAGAGAATAGCAGTGCATTTGGAAAGTTATAATCTGCTGAAGCAGAATCAGAATGATTTCATGACAGGGAAGTCATATCTGACAGATTTATGAGAGTCCTTTGAGGAGGTAGCAGCCAGAGTAGATAGAGGAGAACCAGTTGAATATGTATATTTGGATTTTCAAAAGGTATTTGATAAGGTGCCACACACAAGGCTATTTTGCAAGATAGGAGCTTATGGTGTTGGAGGTAATATTCTAGCATGATAGAGGATTGGCTAATTAACAGGAAGCAGCAAGTAGTGAAAGGGGTCTTTGTCAGTTTGGAGGACAGTAACTAGTGGAGTGTCACAGGGATCAGTGCTGGGACTGCAGTTGTTCACAAGATATATTAATGATTTGGAGGAAGGGAAAGAGAGTAATGTGGCCAAATTTGAAGATGATGCAAGGGAAGGCAGGTTTTAAAGAGGATATAAATAGTTTGTAGAGAGATATTGACAGATAAGCAAGTGGGCAGAAAGTTAGCAAATGGAATTCAATGTGGAAAAATGTGAGCTTGTTCATTTCGGAAGAAAGAACAGGAAGGCTGATTATCATTTAAATTGCGAGAGACTGCAGAATTTATAGCAGAAAGGGACTGGGGGCCTTTGTTCATGAAACTGAGAAAACTAGCATAGAGGTGCAGAAGGAAATAAGAAAGACAAATGCTTTCATTTCAAAGGGGAAGTATAAAAGTAAAGAGGTGCTGTATAAGGACTATTCAGGCCGCATTTAGAATACTGTGTACAGGTTTGGTCCCCTTGTTTAAGGAGAGATATAAAATCAATGGGGCCAGTACCAAGGGGGCTTACTTGGATGATCCTGGGTTTGGAGGGATTAAACAGATTGACTCTGCGCGCCTTGAAGCTCAGAAGAATGAGCGGTGATATGATTGAAACATATAAGATTCTTAACAGGTTGGACAGGGTAAATGTTGGAAGAATGTTTCCAATCATGTGGGTGTAGGATCAGAGGGCATAGTTGCATAATAAGGAAGTGTTCATAAGACTGATTTGAGGAAGAATTTTTTTGAGTGGTGAATCTTTGGACTTCTTTACTGCAGGAAACTGTAAAGGCCAAATACTTGAACTTTTTTAAGACTGGGATCGATAGGTTTTTATTCAGTGGGGAAAGTAAGGGTTACAGAGATGGGGCATGAAAGTGGACTTAGTGAGTGTTAAATCCACTATTAAATGGGAGCCAGCTTGAAGGGCTGAATGGTCTATTCCGGTTCCTATTTCTCGTGGTCTTGCACGGATTTTTCATAAGCCTGACTATTGCAGAACTAACCTCTCAGCATTTCACAGGATCAACCAAATATAGATATTCCATTCTGGCAGGATTTCTGTCTGTTTTCGAAGATTGTTTGTTCTGCAAACTCTTGCATTTACAGCAATTTAAAGGCACTAGTATGTCACTTGGTTTGAAGATGTTTGGTCTGGAAATTTTCTAGCAAATTGGTTAGTAAGAATATATTGATTTTCTGCTATCAATTGTACTTAATTTTTAAAGAGTCTTTGATGACCCCTAGAAATGTTGGGTGTCTGTTCTTACAGGCATTGTTGATGTTTAGTGTTGCCATAATTTGATACCTATGGTATCTTCTGAGACTGTTGTCACATTACAGGGAAAACAACTAATGAAAACTGAAGAGCAGTCTTGCTCCATTACATCAATTAAAATAGTTTTGTCATAGATGTTTACAGCCCATTTTTTTTTATTCATTCATAGGATGTGGGCATCACTGGCTGGCCAGTATTAATACCTATCCCTAATTGCCCTTGGAGAGCAGTTAAAAGTCAACCACAGTGCTGTGGCTCTGACATGTAGGCCAGGCCAGGTAAAAATGGCAGATTTCTTCCCTAAAGGACATTAATGAATTAAATGGGGTTTTCTAACAATTGACAATGGTTTCAAGGTCATCAGTAGATTCTTAATTCTAGATATTTTTAATTGAATCAAATTCATTAAATGCCTTGGTGGGATTTGAACCAGCTCCCCAGAACATTAGCTGAGTTTCTGGATTAATAGCCTAGCAATAATGTCACTAAGCCGTCACCACACCGGTCAACAAAGATCTGACTACACTAATCCCATTTTCTGGCACTTGGCCCATAGCCCTGGAGATTATGGCAGCACAAGTGAATATCTAAGTATTTCAATATTATGAGAGTTTCTCACTGAACCACCCTTTCAGTGAATTTCAGACTCCTATCACCCTCTGGGTGAAAAGGTTTCTCCTGAATTTCCTTTTTATCCTCCTACCTCTTAGCCTAAATTGAATGGTGAAGGTCAGGGAAATGAAAAGAGAAAATCTCAGCAGGTCTTGCAATATCTGTAAGGAAAGAAAAGAGCTGATGTTTTGAGTCCAGATGACCATTTGTCAAAGCTAAAAGGCATAGAAAGTGGGAGGTATTTACACTGTAGGGTGAGGGAACAAAAGATGAATCATAGCCACAGAAACAAGGGGAAAAGGCTGCTCATGGCAATCCATAGAGAATAAAGGGTGTGAATAGCCAAACAACTGAGAAGCTGAAATCAGAGGGTAAGCTGTGACAGATGAAGATGTTTGGGGGTGGGAGCGAGGCAAAATTTAGAAAAAGGAGAGATAAAGTAAGGAAAGAGGGGATAAAGTAGGGGGAAAGAGTGGGGGGGGGGGTAGAAAAATAAAGAAAGATAATAAAAAAAGGGAATTGTGAAAAAAAAACAGTCAAGTTAGGGTAGAGCTAATCATTAGAAGTTGTTGAATTCAATGTTGAGACCAAAAGACTGTAATGTGCCTAGCCAGAAGATGAGATGCTATTCCTCCAGTTTGCGTTGGACATCACTGGAACATTGCAGCAGTCATGATGTGGATATGCCAGCGTTGGACTGGGGCAAACACAGTAAAAAATCTGACAACACCAGGTTTAAGTCCAACTGATTTATTTGATAGTATACTCACTAGCTTTTGGGGACTAACCCCGAAAGCTAGTGAGTGTACTATCAAATAAATCGGTTGGGCTTAAACCTGGTGTTGTCAGACTTTTTATTGTGTTTACATTGTAGCAGGCCAAAGACAGACATATGGGCATGGGAGCAGGATCGCATGTTAAAACGCAAAGCAGCAGGAAGGTCAGGATACTGATTGCGCAAAGACCAAAGGTGCTCAGCAAAATGATCACCCCCAATCTACATGTGGTCTCTCCGATATAGAGGAGACTACATTAGGAGCAGTGAATACGGTAGACCACACTGAAAGAGGTGCAAGTGAAACACTACTTAACCTGGAATGAGTGTTTTGCACCTTGGATAGTAAGCATGGAAAACAGGCATGTGTTACACCTTATGCAATTACATGGATGGTACCATGAGTGACGGGAGAGGTGAAGGGTATAATGGAGGAGTGGACAAGGTTATCCAGAGGGAATGGTCTCTGTGGAAGGCTGACAGAGGGAGTGAAGGGAAGATGTGTTTGGTGGTGGCATCGTGTTGGAGTTAACGAAAATGGCAGAGGATTATGCTTTGCATGCGGAGGCTGTTGGGGTGAAATGCGAGAACAAGGTGGACTCTATCCTTGTTCTGGGAGGGAAGGGTGAGGGTCATGATGTGGGAGATGAATGGGAGGATGAGGGAAATCCTGACTTGTATGTGCGCGTACCCATGTTTTCATGTAATTTTCTTTTTGCTGTCAGGTTCTGACACACCTGCTTCCTATACTATGGCCCCCCCTGCGATGAATCACCCCTTGTTGGGTTGACTTAAATTCTGTCCTTCATTAAATCAATACAATATTGCTAGTTTCTCGTAGCATTTTTATCCTTTAATGCATTTTTTGTTTACTTGTATATAGACCTGGCTGGTAGTTTAGCATCATCTTTTGGTTTAAATGTGATACAAACTGAATAGAACAATGTGGTGGTCATATTTGAAGTGAACAGGGCAATGTGTTTGGTGGCCTGTGTAACCTCTGGCATAAAATCACTTGGTAGAAGAATTTTTACCAGTGAACATACCATTAAGTTCACATCACACGTGAATGCATTTCAGTTCAGAGGAGGTACATCCAAACTATCTTTCACCTGTGAATGAGTTTTTAAAGTGTTGAATGAAACCAAGTAATGTTTTTGGCGCTTGGTGAAAAATTATCTTCATGGCATAGGGCTTACTCTTTCACTTCTCACATCATGATAATGTATTGTTTCACCCAATTCTCATTCTTCTCTGCCCTGCATTATACACTATAGTAGTTTACAGGATAGATTTGCAACCTGTTCTCGATTTCTGTTTTCGGTAGTCAGTGTCAAAAGCGCATAGGAGTCGTCAAGGGTGTCATGTGGAATTGCTGAAAATCTTAGCATCTTAGCTATACTGCGTATTTCTTGGACATCTTCTGATCTGAGCTGCAGCACACGGGCAGCACAACGTTTCTTGGGTTAGTCCAACAATCGTATCCTTGTTCGTAGAAGAGTAAGGGGAAAGTAGGAATGCACACCCTTTTTCCAGCAATAGTCATGTGGAATTGCTGAAAATCTTAGCATCTCAACTATACTGCGTATTTCTTGGACATCTTCTGATCTGAGCTGCAGCACACAGGCAGCACAACATTTCTTGGGTTAGTCCAACAATCGTAGAAGAGTAAGGGGAAAGTAGGAATGCACACCCTTTTTCCAGCAATAGCTGCTTGTGTCTGATCTGAGCTGCAGCACACGGGCAGCACAACGTTTCTTGGGTTAGTCCAACAATCGTAGAAGAGTAAGGGGAAAGTAGGAATGCACACCCTTTTTCCAGCAATAGCTGCTTGTGTCTGTTTCAACTAAACAATATAAGTAATAGTTGTATGCTGGTTCATTCCTCAGGGCAATGCCTTGACCAATCAAAGTCAAGCTGACTGGTTTAAATTTCAAACGATGCTTGGCAGTTGACTGTTGACATGCCTCTAACAATCAAAGTCCACTTATCAAACAATCAACAATCTTCTTGCACAGCATAAATTTGTTGTTTTCCCTTACATTGGTATTTTTATGAATTGTCCCAATGAGAGCAAGTTGAAAAGCTTTAATGTCTCTTTTTTCAGCAATACTCAAATTCTGAATTATGAAATGACTATCCTGACAAATTTTCTTGTCTATATCTAATGGGTTAATTAATCAAATTTGGATATAACTTCATTTGTGTCATGCAACTGGCTTTGTTCAAATTTGATGTAAAGTTTTTGACATAATAGAATTATTATTTTTTTGTCAGTACTGTATATCATTCAAGTGATAACTCTTTATACATTCAGAGAAACCATTTCTAGTGACAAATCATTTTGAAATGCCAATTGACAAGCCCCCAATATCTTTCCAAGTTACCAAAAGTGTTCTGAAAACGTTTAAGTATTCTTAACACTTATTCTTAAATGGCGAAAGTATTTGATTCTGCAAAACAGAAATTTTACAAAATATCAAATTCACAAGGAGTTAAAATTTGAATGCTGTGTTGAATTATTCTGAATCAGTCAATTGGACTATATTGTTTCATCTCTTTCTATTAATTTTTAATCATTCTGGAATTAACTTTTAGATTTTTGTACTATATCTTCCACTGTTACCTGCAATAATTGTTTATAATCTGACTAGGGCAGTGATTGATATAATTGTCATAAGTGTAAATCTATATGCAAGGGCTAGGCTTTCTCTTCTTGTCTCTGTTCTAGAACAAACATATAATGTTTGCAAATGCACAAAAGGATCTTTGTCATGTCAGTGTTCATATTGTTGGTTTAGTTCTGTTCATTTTATGGATTTGATTGCTGTTGCATTTATTTTTAAATGTTTTAAGTGATTCATTGATCTTTAAATGGAGGAAAATTATATCCATCCTTACTTCCCCCGCCACCCATATTAACTTGTCAGGCCTTTGTGTTCACTGCACTTTTCACCGTGCAACTTGAGAGTTTGTCATTAAAATTCGAAATTTCCTGACTTTGCTTTTGTTTTTAATGTACACTGCATGATGGATATGAGCCTGGATCTCACTATAATAACTTCTGACAGGCGTCTATTAAAATTTTGATGGTAGCATAGGAAAAAGATGAATGAAATTTAGCTCAAAAATTTGAAATGCTATTTTTGAAATTGTAATGCAGAGGTAACTTTTTTTTGCTGAGTAGCTTATTTGAGGGTGCATTTACAATTTTTCTATCATCTCTTTTATGTTTTCTTTGCCAATAAAAAATTTTGGTAAGATTATCCTAGCAAGAAATTTGATCATACACTTAACCCAGGCATGAGAAATCATTCTTAGTTTACTAGATGTAACTAAGATACCTATTCGAGGAACTTCTCATTTTTTACTTTTATTGAAAGATATGGTTAACAGTTCAGAATGCCAGCTTAACGCTTGTGTGGCAAATTAAAAATCTACTCTTCGTATGCTTGCCATAGGCAATTTCATGGGGAATAATATCCAATGTGCGTTCATATTAATGAAACTTTTGAAGTTAGAACAGGAACATAGAACATAGAACATTACAGCGCAGAACAGGCCCTTCGGCCCACGATGTTGCACCGACCAGTTAAAAAACAATGATCCTCTAACCTAAACCAATCCCTTTTCATCCATAAACCTATCCACGGATCTCTTAAACGCCCCCAAACTAGGCGCATTTACAACTGCAGCAGGCAGGGCATTCCAATCCCTCACCACCCTCTGGGTAAAGAACTTACCCCTGACATCCGTCCTATAACTACCCCCCCTTAATTTAAAGCCATGCCCCCTTGTGCTAGCTTTCTCCATCCGAGGAAAAAAGCTATCACTATCCACCCTATCTAAACCTCTAATCATCTTATATGTTTCAATAAGATCCCCTCTTAGCCGCCTTCTTTCTAGCGAAAACAACCCCAAATCCCTCAGTCTTTCCTCATAGGACCTCCCCTCCATACCAGGCAACATCCTGGTAAACCTCCTCTGCACCGTCTCCAAAGCCTCCACATCCTTCCTATAATGTGGGGACCAGAACTGCACACAGTACTCCAAGTGCGGCCGCACCAGAGTTGTGTACAGTTGCATCATGACGCTGCGACTCCTAAATTCAATCCCCCTACCAATAAACGCCAAGACACCGTACGCCTTCTTAACAACCTTATCTACTTGATTCCCAACTTTCAGGGATCTATGTACGCATACACCTAGATCCCTCTGTTCATCCACACTATTCAGAGTCCTCCCGTTAGCCCTATACTCGACACATCTGTTATTCCTACCAAAGTGAATTACCTCACACTTCTCCGCATTAAACTCCGTCCGCCACCTATCGGCCCAGCTCTGCAACCTGTCTAAGTCACCCTGCAAACTACGATACCCTTCCTCACAATCTACCACACCTCCAACTTTGGTGTCGTCAGCAAATTTACTAATCCACCCAACTATACCCTCATCCAGATCATTAATAAAAATTGCAAACAGCAGTGGCCCCAAAACAGATCCCTGAGGCACACCGCTCGTAACTGAACTCCATGACGAATATTTACCATCAACCACCACCCTCTGTCTCCTATCTGCTAGCCAATTCCTGATCCAATTTCCTAGATTACCCTCAATCCCATACATCCGCATTTTCTGCAGAAGCCTACCATGGTGAACCTTATCAAACGCCTTACTAAAATCCATATATACCACGTCAACTGCCTTTCCCCCATCCACCTCTTTGGTCACTTTCTCAAAAAACTCAATAAGGTTAGTAAGGCACAACCTACCCGCTACAAAACCATGCTGACTATCTCCAATCAATTCATTACTCTCCAAATAACTATAAATCCTATCCCTAATAATTTTTTCTAAAACCTTGCCCACAACAGAAGTAAGACTCACCGGTCTATAATTCCCAGGGAAGTCTCTGTTCCCCTTCTTAAACAATGGGACAACATTCGCTATCCTCCAATCTTCCGGTACTATACCTGAGACCAATGACGACCTGAAGATCAGAGCCACAGGCTCTGCAATCACCTCTCTTGCCTCCCAGAGAATCCTAGGGTATATCCCGTCCAGACCAGGGGACTTATCTATTTCCAAACCCTCAAGAATATCCAGCACATCCCCCTTATCAACTGCAATACTGTCTAGTTTACACCCCTGCAACCCAGTGTTCTCCTCAGCTACATTCATGTCCCCCTGCGTGAACACCGAAGAGAAATATTGGTTCAATGCCTCACCGATCTCTTCCGGTTCCACACACAACTTCCCTCTGCTGTCTGTAACTGGCCCTAATCTTGCCCTAACCAACCTTCTGTTCTTAACATACCTATAGAACGCCTTAGGATTCTCCTTAATCCTATCAGCCAAAGTCTTCTCATGTCGTCTTTTAGCCCTTCTTAATTCACTCTTCAACTCCCTCCTAGCCAATCTAAAGCTTTCTAGTGCACTACCTGAGCCCTCAAGTCTCATCCGAACATAAGCCTCCTTTCTCTTTTTAACCAACGAGTCAACTTTTTTAGTGCACCACGGTTCCCTAGCTCTACCAAATCCTCCTTGCCTGACAGGGACATACCTATCAAGGACTCGCAGTAGCTGCTCCTTGAAAAAACTCCACATATCGGACGTTCCCAGTCCCTGTAGTCTCCTAGTCCAACCTATGCTTCCTAATTCTCTCCTAATAGCCTCATAATTACCCTTCCCCCAGCTAAAACTACTGACCCGAGGTTCATGCCTATCCCTTTCCATCACTAAGGTGAACGTAACCGAATTGTGGTCACTATCACCAAAATGCACACCAACTTCCAAGTCCAGCACCTGGTCTGGCTCATTTCCCAGCACCAAATCCAATATAGCCTCACCTCTAGTTGGCCTATCAACATTCTGAGTCAAAAAACCTTCCTGCACGCTTTGTACAAAAACTGCCCCCTCTAACGAGTTAGAGCTATAGCAATTCCAATCAATATTAGTAAAGTTAAAGTCCCCCATAACAATTACCCTATTACTTTCACTCCTAACCAGGATTGTCTCCGCAATCCTTTCCTCAACCTCTCTAGAACTTTTAGGAGGCCTATAAAAGACTCCCAACAGGGTGACCTCTCCTCTCCTATTTCTAATCTCCGCCCATACTACCTCAACAGACAAGTCCTCATCAAACTTCCTCTCTGACACTGTGACACAGTCCTTGACTAATAATGCTACCCCTCCCCCCCCTTCTACCTCCTTCTCTACTCCGACTAAAGCATTTGAACCCCGGAACCTGCAACAACCATTCCTGACCCTGCTCTATCCACGTCTCTGAAATGGCCACAACATCAAAGTCCCAGGTACTGATCCACGCTGCAAGTTCATCCACTTTATTGCGAATACTCCTTGCATTAAAGTATATGCATTTCAAACCCTGCTCCGCCCCACCCCCACGATGCCGTGCATTGCAGTCCCCATCTATGCCCCCCTCACTTTCACCCCCTCTACTCAGGATCCCACCCCCCCCTCCGAATCAGTTTAAACCTCCCTGCATTGCCTTTGCAAATTTACCCCCCAGGATATTGGTTCCCCTCCTATTCAGGTGCAGACCATCACTCTTATAGAGGTCCCACCTTCCCCAGAATGAGCCCCAATTGCTCAAGTACCTGAACCCCTCCCTCCTGCACCATCCCCTCAGGCACGAGTTCAAACTTTCCCTCTCCCTATTCCTCTCTAAACTATCCCGTGGCACAGGCAAGAGTCCGGAGATAACCACTCTTTCTGACTTGGCCTTCAGTTTCCACCCCAATTCCATAAATGTCTGCTTAATATCCCCTTCCCTTAATCTCTCTATGTCATGCGTCCCCACATGAACTATAACTTGGGGTTGATCTCCCTCTCCCCTAAGAGTCCTGAATACCCTTTCCAATACATCCTGGACCCCAGCCCCTGGTAGGCAACACACCAGTCCTGAGTCCCTACCATTACTTCCGACTCTCCTATCCGTCCCTCTAACTGTGGAGTCCCCAATCACTAGGCCCAATCTTTTACATCCCCTAACCACCTGAGCTTTCACAATAGGCTCACCTCCAGAGACCTGCTCCCTTTGGCTATCCCCAGTTGATTCCTCCTCAACTGTAGCCTCCAGGACCGAAAACCTATTTTGGAGGGGAACAGCCCCAGGGGATTGTCCCCCCAATTGCTTCTTTCCCCTCTTCCTGGCATTTACCCAAGACTCATTTCTAGGAGTGACTATCTCCTTATAACTCCTATCGATGTCCGCTTCCGCCTCCCGAATTATGCGGAGTTCCTCTAATTCCACCTCCAGCTCCTTTACACGCTCCTCCAGAAGCTGCAATCGAACACACTTCCTACAAGTAAAATCACCTGAAACACTACTGGAGCCCCTCACCACATACATCCCACATGAGATGCAGCTTACTGCCTGAACTGCCATCCCTGAAACAATTACCAGCAGAAAAAAAAACAAAAGAAGAAAAAAAAACTTCCCACACACTTATAATTAGGTTAGAGGAGGTGGGAGGGTGGGATTCTCTACCAGTGTAGAGGATTGGATATCCCCTCTGCTCTAATTTATAGGGTCAGGGACCCAAGAAAAAAAAAACTACAACTACCGGTAAGCGTCCTAGTGATGACTTCCGGCTTCTAGCTAATTTAAAAAAAAACGCCGATACTCGCGACTTTAAACTAGAAATAAAAAGTTAAAAAATATAAACAGAAAATGTACCTTTCTTGCTGCCTCCTCACACGCCCAAAAATCGCTGCCTCTCGATGCTGCTCCTCAGGAACAATGATGACAATGGAACTTAAGTTGGTCTAAGGAAATGCAAGTTTATTCTGCTGGGAAGCCTGTAAGTTATTTGTTACATTGCTACATCTATCCATTTGGTCATGGCAGAAAACGCCAAAGACTCCAGTGGAAAGGACATCCTCAAAGTATCGCTGAAGAGATCAAACATCCTGCAAATTTATGGAAATCCCTGGTTTGTGACTAACCAAAATCTTAAAACTTGTTTGGTCTCCGACTGAAACACTGTATTTTGAATGTTAAACATTGAAGGACATGCATTTTAGCCTGGCACTGCAAATATTTGGCAGTTTTCAACAGAAGACCATGGAATTTGTTGATGGAAGCTTGATGAGTGCAACATCTATCTTCAGCATGCATTGGTAGCCTCTTCATTTGGGTGGTAAGCATGATTAGTTGGTCAACACAGCTTTTTCCAGGCCTGAAACTGGTTTGCTCTTTTGGGATGTTGGGCAGCTGTCCTGGTCTCCTCCCCATGCTGACACTATAGCTAAGCAAGCCCACCAATGCCTCAACTTTTTCAGAAGACTAAGGAAATTTGGCATTTCAGCTGCAGCTTTCCAACTTTTGCAGATGCACTATAGAAAGCATTCTTTCTGGTTGTATCACAGCTTGGTTTGGCTTCTGCTCTGCCCAAGACTGCAAGAAACTACAAAAAGTGTGAATGGAACCCATACTCATCACACAAACCACTCTCCTATCCATTGACTCTGCCGACACTTCTTGCTGCCTTGGCAAAGCAGCCAGTATAATTAAGAACCACATGCACCCCGGGCATTCCCTTTTCCACTACCTTCCGTCGAGAATAAGATAACAAAAGTCTGAGGTCATGTACCAAATGATTCAAGAACAGCTTCTTCCCTGCTGCTGTCAGACTTTTGAATGGACTTATCTTGCATTAAGTTGTTCTTTCTCTATGCCCTAGCTATAACTGTAATACTACCTTCTGCATCCTTGCATTTCCTTCTCTATGAGTGTTATGCTTTGTCTGTATAGCGCACAAGAAACAATACTTTTCACTGTATGCTAATACATGTGACAATAATAAAATCAAATCAAATGGAAGAGTCTGGCCATGAGGAAATGCTCAGATAGTTTGTAAAAGGTATGTAACAGAGATATAGGACAATAATTAGCTGGATCAATAGCCGGTAGTGCTCTTTTATTCTTTTGTTTCTTTTGCATGATTACTGTTCTATTAGGCCTTGTAAAATTAACTCCACAATACTTCATTCTCTCCTGTCTTTCTCAGACTTTCCTCTGTCTTGCCCCACCACTCTCTTGCTTAAAACTTAGTACCTCTCTAACTTTTGCACATTTGTTGAAAGGTCATCAATTCATCAGTAATTTCTCTCTCCGCAGAAGCTGTCTGGCCTGCTGAATATTTCTAACATGTTGTTTTTTTCATTCCTGCTTTACAGTATTTAGACATAGAATCATAGAGGTTTACATGGAAACAGGCCGTTTGGCCCAACTTGTCCATGCTGCCCCCTTTTTTCTAATCCCAATTGCCCACATTTGACCCACATTGCTCTATACCCATCTTACCCATGTAACTATCTAAATACTTTTTAAAAGACAAAAATTAACCTGCCTTTATCACTTTTGGCAGCTTGTTCCAGACACTCACCATCCTCTGGGTGAACAAATTGCCCCTCTGGACACTTAAGTATCTCTCCTCTCTCACCTTAAACCTATGCCCTCTAGTTTTAGACTCCCCTACCCTTGGGAAAAGATATTGACTATCTAGTCGATCTATGCCCCTCATTATTTTATAGACCTCTATAAGGTCACCCCTCAGCTTCCTACGCTCCAGAGAAAAAAGTCCCAGTCTATCCAGCCTCTCCTTACAACTCAAACCATCAAGTCCCAGTAGCATCCTAGTAAATCTTTTCTGCACTCTTTATAGTTTAATAATATCTTTTCTATCACCGGGTGACCCCAGAATAGTACACAGTATTCCAAGTGTGCCCTCACCAATGTCTGTACAACTTCAACAAGATGTCCCAACTCCTGTATTGAATGTTCTGACCAATGAAATGAAGCATACCGAATGCCTTCTTCACCACTCTGTCCACCTGTGACTCCACTTTCAAGGAGCTATGAACCTGTACCCCGAGACCTTTTTGTTCTATTTGAAACCCTCCCTTCTAAACCAAAAGAAGAAAAAGAAGGGCCTGTTTCCTGTGCTGTATGACTCTCCCCCAGTGCCTTACCATTAGCAGAGTAAGTCCTGCCCTGGTTAAATCTACCAGAATGCATCACAGTGCATTTATCTAAATTAAACTCCATCTGCCATTTGTCAGCCCACTGGCCCAATTGATCAAAATCCCGTTGCAATCCGAGATAACTGTATTCACTATCCACTATGCCACCAATCTTGGTATTATCTGCAAATTTACTAAGCACACTTACTAAATTCTCATCCAAATCATTAACATAAATGACAAATAACACTGGACCCAGCACTGATCTCTGAAGCACACCACAGGTCACAGGCCTCCAGTTTGAAAAACAACCCTCTATAACTATCTTCCGACTTCTGTCATCTAGCCAATTTTGTATCCATTTAGATACCTCATTCTGGATCCTCATGCAACAACTTACCACTTGGTACCTTGTCAAAGGCCTTGCTAAAATCCATGTAAACAAGATCAACTGCACTGCCTCATCTACCTTCTTGGTTACCCTTTCAAAAAACTCAGTCAAAATTTGAGAGACCTGATTTTCCACTCACAAAGCCAAGCAGACTTCCCTAATCAGTCCTTACGTCTCTAAATGTGTGTAGACCCTGTCTCTCAAATACCTTCTACCAACTTAGCCACTACAATTGTGAAGCTCACTGGCCTGTAGTTCCCAGGTTTTTCTCTGTAGCCCTTCTTAAACCAAGGCACAACATTTGCCACACTCAAATTTTCAGACACCTCACCTCTGACTATCGATGATTCAAATATCAGTTGTTGGGGACCTGCAATTCCCTCCCTAGACTCCCACAGTGTCCTGGGATACACGTCATCAGGATTTATCTACCTTGATGTGCTTTAAGACTTACAGCACCACCGTCTCTGTTATCTGTACACTCCTCCAGATACCACTATTTGTTTCCCCAAGTTCCCTAACATTCATTCTTTTATTAACAGTGAATACTAGTTAGAAATATTCATTGAGGATCTCGCCCTTCTCTTGTAGAACCACAGATAAGTGACCTTGTTGATCCTTAGGAGGTCCTACTCTCTCCCAAGTTACTCTTTTGCCCTTTATGTATTTGTAGAAGTTCTTTGGATTTTCCTTTACATTATGTGCCAAAACAATCTCATATGTCCTTTTTTGCCCTCCTAATTTCTCTCTCAACTCTACTCCTACATCTTTCATACTCTTCAAGAGATCCACTTGATCCCAGCTGCCTGTGCATGTCATACAAAGAACAAAGAACAACCCAGCACGGGAAACAGGCCCTTCGGCCCAACGAGCCCGCGCCGCCGCATCACCCTACACCTATTTTACTCTGCATGTCTACGAATGGAACCCCTAACTTAGCCAGATTCAGGGGAGAATAGTGTCAATTTGGTAAAACCAATCAGCCTAAGAGCACATCTTTGGGGTATGGGAGGAAACCGGAGTGCCCGGAGGAAACCCACGCAACCACAGGGAGAACGCGCAAACTCCCACAGACACAGGCCCAAATCCATGTATCTGCACAGCTAGCAGTGCTAGTCACCGAGCTGTTGCAGCGCCCGTCTACCGGTCCAGGATCAAGCACACACACCGACACGAAGTACTAGGCCACTCCCGGAACTTCCAAGAGCAGCCCACGCATGACCCACCGTGTGCATGCCCCTCGTTTGACACGAGGTGGACCTCCACCTGCGGAATAAAAAGACAAAAACGTTAATCTTACAAGCCTGCTTTTCCGGTGTCTCCTGAGGTTCTAACCTTATTTAATAGCCCCTACCATAACCCTCCATCCTCGTTTCACTCATGTGTCTATCTAACTGAACCTTAAACGAGTCCAACGTTCCTGCCTCCACCACCCTACTTGGTAGCGCGTTCCATACCCCCACAACTCTCTGCGCAAAGAACCTTCCTCTCACTTCCAAATTATACCTCTCCCCCCTCACCCTTAAACCATGACCTCTCGTGTTTGTACCCAGTCTAGGGAGCAGTCTCTCACTATTAACTCTATCTATTCCCTTCAGTATCTTATATACCTCCTCATGTGCCTCCTCATTCTTGACCAGGGCTTCACTATCCCGAATCATCCAGGGTTCCTTACCCCACAAACCTTGCCCTTTACTCTAAGAGGAATGTGTTTATCCTGAACCCTGATTAACACACTTACCAGATGATCCTTTGCCTTTCCAAGACTCTCCCAATTAACTGTTGGAAGTTTCTGCCTGATGCATCAAAATTAGCCTTGCCCCAATTTAGAATTTTAACTTTTGGGCCAGACCTTTCATTCTCCAGAACTATCTTAAAACTAATGGAATTATGGTCACTGGTCCCAAAGTGATCCTCCACTAACACTTCTGTCACCTGCCCTTTCTTATTTCCCAAGAGGAGGTCAAGTTTTTTCCCCCTGCAGTAGGGCCATCCACACATTGAATAAGAAATTCCTCCTGAATACACTCAACAAATTTGCTGTATTTTGCTTTTTGATTAGCCCCTGAGGTAGATTTGCAGAAGTGCAGGGTTAAGAATGTCAATGAAAATTGTTAGGATTGATCCCTGGTTAAGGTCCCTCAAATCTGTTATCCTGGACGAGATCCCTGAATTGGTTAAATTCCAGATGGAGTACCCTCAAATTGTGTTGCCATCGGGTGAGGAAGATAAACTGGCTCTCTTTCTTTCTTCAACCTGTGCGGTGATCGCTACAAGAATTCATCAAAAATGATTCCTTCCCTTGTGAATATTTTTTTCCAGTCCCAATATATTTTTGTTTTTAAAAAATGCCAATTTAACTGAGCTTTCATGAGTTCAAAAAAGAATGAGTTTGATAATAGAAGAAAATTAATAAACACATGCATGTACATTTACACAAATTAGAAATAAGGGTGAGTTCAGAAATAACTAAAATAAAGAAATACAAATCAGTTGTTGACTTGTCATTCGATGATGAAACATTGTGGGTGTTGATTTGTGATTCCAGTAACAATGACTTCAGCAGTTGAACAATTGGTTTTGGACCCATTCGAGGATCCTGCCGTTTTGCTGAGGAGTTATCCTGTTTCAGCTGTGGCTTTGCTATCTTGGCTTACTTCAGCAATCAGGGCATTAGTGTTACCTGCAAACTTTTCCAGGAGCATCTGTTGTTTTTCTTCTTTTGTCACACTTGCTAAAACATCCAGCACTGGTCGGCATTCACCAAGTTTTGCAACAGGCTTTTATCCCAGTTTCTTCTATATTCTGAGAAGGTGAAAGTCCACAAACTGGTCTGGGACAATGCTTACATAATCTATTTTATTCCTAAAACAGTAATCAGTTTCCATTATCTCCACAGCAGATGGCAGTTAGTTTCTGTGTGGCTTTTGTATCTTTGATCTGTTCATGTATGGAAACAAGCAGTGACTTTCATTGTCTCGCGGGTGCGCGCCCCGTCTTGCAGGTGCACGCTGATTTTCACAGCAACTTCATTGCAGTGTTAACGTAAGCCTACTTGTGACACTAATAAATAAACTTAAAATATTTCATTTTTATGACTTTGACACCAAACATTTGAATCATTTTACAGTACAGAAGCAGAGCCTTTGCAAAATTGTATCTTTTGTGTGTTAGCTCATCACCTGAAGCTAAGTAGTCCGGTCACATTTTTCTGCTTGTTTCTGTGTTCTTTGATCTATCTTACTCGTACTTAGCCACTTCCTATTTAATAATCATTATGAATATCGAACAGCAATTACTCTGATTTCTTTTCCTTTGTTCTTTTTGTGATAATTCTGAGTATATCCTCTTGTTACTGATTTGTCAACCAGTTAAAACAATCCAAGACTGTCATAGTTTTCATGGCATTGAAAATCTTGGAAAGCTTGTTAGTTTGTAGGATATTTCTTCATTAACTTAAATCTTTCGTTCCAGATGACGATACATTGTTAATACATTTACTGGATACCACAAATGTTGTACGGGGTCCTTTAATGAACAGGATCATAACACAATGGAATTCTTCATTAGGATCTTTTCCCAAAGGTAGGGGAGTCTAAAACTAGAGGGCATAGGTTTAAGGTGAGAGGGGAGAGGTACAAAAGTGTCCAGAGGGGCAATTTTTTCACACAGAGGGTGGTGAGTGTCTGAAACAAGCTGCTAGAGGTGGTAGTAGAGGCAGGTACAATTTTGTCTTTTAAAAAGCATTTAGATAGTTACATGGGTACGATGGGTGTAGAGGGATATGGGCTAAATGTGGGTAATTGGGATTAGTTTAAGGGATTTAAGAAAAAAAAGGTGGCAGGGATAAGTTGGGCCGAAGGGTTTGTTTCCATGCTGTAAACCTCTGAGTCTATGACCTCTATGATAGAAAGTGAAGAAGCCTGATCTTAAGCTAGGATCCTCAAGTTAATCAAAATGTGAGACAGGGGTTGGCTAAGATAGATTGAGGCATACTACTAAAAGACATGACAGTGGATGGGCAATGGTTAAAGGAACAAATCCTAGAATCCCTACAGTGCAGAAGGGGGCCATTTGACTCATCAAGGCTATAACAACAACAATCCCACCCAGCCCTATCTGCGTAACACCATGCATTTACCCTGCAAATCCACCTGACATGAAGGGATAACTTACCATGATCAATCAACGTAGCTTTCACACCTTTGGAGTGTGGGAGGAAATCCAAGCACCTGGAGAAAATCCACGCAAAAGTAGAGAAAACATGCAAATCCAACATAGGCTGGGAGGCATCTACTGGTTGTGTGCCTATTAATCCAGAAACTCATCTAATGTTGGGGACCCAGGTTGAAATCCTGCCACACCAGATGGTGGAATTTGAATTCAATGAAAAATGTCTGGAATTAAGGATGTACTGATAGTTTGAAATACCCATCTGATTCACTAATGCCCTTTAGGGAAGGAAATTTACCATCCTTGCGTGTTCTGGCCTACATGTGACACCACAGCCACAGCAATGTGATTGACTCTCAACTGCCCTCTAAGGGCAACTTGGGTAGGCAATAAATGGTGGCCAGCCAGCGACACCCATGTCCCTGAAATGAATAAAAAGTCAGCAGGTTTTGGAAAGTGTGATGTCACTGTACCTTCAAGAAAGTTTTATTTTGAAATAATGCATCTTGCATTAAAGCAAACACACCTCAGATTATCTGTCCTGTCATGTTTTGTACTCTCTCCCTGTGTTTTATTTATTGTTGCTGGATCCATTCATTGAGCTCACTGTAGTCTCTGTGCTCTGGCCCTTTTTGATTTTTGTCTTTGATTTCTCTGCCTTCCATTTTTTCTCCTTCCTGCCTTTTGTTTCAATCCCCAGCTTCCTTCTCTCTGACTTGCTGCATTGGTTCCCATCCCCCTGCCGTATTAGTTTAAATCCTCCCCAGCAGTACGAGCAAACACTCCCCCTAGGACATTGTTCCAGTTCTGCCCAGATGCAGACTGTCTGATTTGTATTGGTCCTACCTCCCCCAGAATCGGTTCCAATGCCCCAGGAATTTGAATTCCTCCCTCTTGCACCATCTCTCAAGCCACGTATTTGTTTTAGTTATCCTGACATTTCCTACTCTGATTAGCATGTGGCACTGGTAGCAATCCTGCAATTATTACCTTTTGAGGTCCTTTTTTTTCATTTAACTCTGAACTCCCTAAATTCAACTTGCAGGACCGCACCCAGTTTTTTATTTATATTGTTGGTGCCAAATGCACCACAACGCTGACTGTTCATCTTCTCCCTCCAGAATGTCCTGCAGCCACTCTGAAACATCCTTGACCCTTGCACCAGGGAAGAAACATACTATCTTGGAGTCTCATTTATGTCCGGAGAAATGCTTGTCTATTCCCCTTGCAATTGAATTCCCTATCGCTATTAGCTCTGCCACTCTTTTTCCTGCCCTCCTGTGCAGCAGAGCCAGCCACATAAGAACATAAGAAATAGGAGCAGGAGTAGGCCATTTAGCCCCTCGAGCCTGCTGCGCCATTCAATAAGATCATGGCTGATCTGAAGTGGATCAGTTCCACTTACCCGCTTGCTCCCCATAACCCTTAATTCCCTTATCAATCAGAAATCTATCTACCCGCGACTTAAACATATTCAACGAGGTGGCCTCCACCACTTCAATGGGCAGAGAATTCCAGAGATTCACTACCCTCTGAGAGAAGAAGTTCCTCCTCAACTCTGCTCTAAACTGCACCCCCCCCCCCCATTCTGAGGTTGTGCCCTCTCGTTCTGGTTTCCTTTCTAAGTGGAAAGACATAGAAGATAATGAAGGGGCTAGATAGGGCTGAGGTAGATTCCCCCCTCAGCCTTCTAAACTCCAGCGAGTACAGGCCCAATCCACTCAGTCTCTCCTCATAAGCTAATCCCTTCATCTCCGGCATCAGCCTGGCGAACCTTCTCTGTACTCCCTCCAAGGCCAATATATCCTTTTGCAAATAAGGGGACCAAAATTGCACACAGTACTCCAGTTGCGGCCTCCCTCCCTGCTTTTATATTCTATCCCCCTCGCTATAAAGGCCAACATTCCATTCGCCTTCTTGATCACCTGCTGCACCTGCAGACTGAGTTTTTGCGATTTCGTGCACAAGGACCCCTTGCACAGTAGCACGCTGCAACTTTTCACCATTTAAATAATATTCCATCCTAATACTATTTCTTCCAAAGTGGATAACCTCACATTTGCCAACATTATACTCCATCTGCCAGGTCCTCACCCACTCACTCAGCCTATCCAAATCTCTCTGCAGACTTTCTGCGTCCTCCACGCAATTCACTTTTCCACTCATCTTCGTGTCATCAGCAAACTTTGTTACCCTACACTCAGCCCCCTCCTCCAGATCGTTATGTATATGGTAAACAGTTGAGGTCCCAGCACCGATCCCTGAGCCACGATGCCATGAACCTGACTGCTGCCATCTACTCCTGGTGAGCCATCTCCCACAACAGTATCCAAAGCATTTCACCTATTTTGGATGGAGTTGACTGCACAGGACCTTTGCACTGCCTTTCTACTTTTCCTCCATCTGTTGTTCAACCATTTCCTATCTCCCCCAGTCGTTTTTATCTGCAGTGTGACCAACTCACCTGAACATGCTATCCACGACTTCCTCAGCATCATGGATTTGCAAAGTGAATCCATCCGCAACTCCAGAGCCATCAAGCAGTCTAACAGGAACTGCAGCTGGACACAGATCTTGCACGTGACACTGGAAGGGTTCCTGAATTCCTGCATCACGCAAGAGGAGCATGACACTGGGTTGGGATCTCCTGCCAAAATTAACCCTCAAGTTAACTTACAGCAACTATGATGCTAAGAGGAAAAAAAATAACTACTGACCAGTCACCAGCCAATCACTTATCTGCTGGCTGTGATGTCACAGTTTGATTTTTTTTTCTACCTCTCACTTGCCCTGGAGTCTCCTTCACATGTCTGCCTCTCCACTTCTCCCAAAAATGAGCACTTTTTTCCCCTCAGCACCGAATTCCCACTCAGTTCCAAATTCCTGATATCCTCACTCTGGCTGAATTTCACTCTGGCTGCAGAGTGTGTGCAAGCAATTATTCTGTATGTTGCAGTTTTTTATTTTCATAGACAAAGGCTGAAATTCTCCGGCTTTGCATGTCCTGCTGCTGCTTCACATGTCTGCCTCTCCACTTCTCCCAAAAATGAGCACTTTTTTCCCCTCAGCACCGAATTCCCACTCAGTTCCAAATTCCTGATATCCTCACTCTGGCTGAATTTCACTCTGGCTGCAGAGTGTGTGCAAGCAATTATTCTGTATGTTGCAGTTTTTTATTTTCATAGACAAAGGCTGAAATTCTCCGGCTTTGCATGTCCTGCTGCTGCTACCATGAGAATAGATAATTTAGGGCTCAGCCAAATCTCTTCACAGCAGCAGGATTGAAGAATTCCCTACTGCAGGTGAGGTCAGAATTCCAGCCAGCAACTCCATTATCATGTATCAAGGAGCCCACATTGTCCCTTACCATGCTCTTTTTCCTAATGTAGTGTCAACAAATTTTGTATTGATTTTGATTTCATACTTCCATTTTTAGGGTATTACTTACTACCTGTTCTGTCACCCTTTGTTGTTCTTTGTATCTTTCAGATTTGCCAAGAACTCTGCTTTTTTGTATGTTTTGACTTTTGATTTTATGTTTCTTATTTCTTTGGTTCTTCATGGCTATCTTTTTGGCAAGTAGATCTTTTACCTGGCAAACTGATTCTGAGGCATATTAAATTATTTTTTAAACAGTTTTTAATAGCTTTTAACCATTTTAACTATCCACGGTTTTTCCAGTTTACTGTGGACATACTCCGTCCAATCCTGTTGAAGTCAGTCTTCCCGAAATCTGAAGTATTGGTGGCAGTTCTGTTTCTCACCACTAAATACTATGTTGAAATCGATCACATGGTTCTTGCTATTCTTGCTAAATATTCTTGCGCTGTTAAACCTAACTAAACCTGGCTTGTTACGTATTATGGAAGCTAATATGGCGTGTCCCCTTGTTGGTTCTCCGATATATTGCAGCAGAAATCTATCCAAACATTCTAAGAAATTTACAAGGGGCAAAATTTTCTGATTTTTAATTAAGTGTCAACTTAGATGGAAAAAAAGTGGTGCTGCTCGCCAGCTCCATTGCCAACATTTCCGGCAATAAAAATACTGGCGACGGATACCACACCCCATGAATGAGCCCGACCCACTAGCAACCTTGGTCTTCAAGAAACCGAGGTCCCTTTTTTTAACGGGTGCCCCAATATTAAAAAAATAAAAAGAAGATCACCTCTATTGACACAGAGACATCAATAACCCTATGCACACAGGGATCCATGGCACCCTCATGCACACTGAGAACCCCACAGGGATAATACAACAGGGAAGCCCACTAATTAGTTGGTAATGTATGGTAATGGGGTTCCAGACTTTTCATGGCAGCAACTTCATTATGTCACTGGAGGAGGACTGGAGACAATTGGAACAGAAAATCTTGCCGGCGTAAAAGCAGTTTGGGTACTCCTTTTGGATTCTCTGTCCCCATCAAGCTTCCCTGCACACTGAAAATAAAGTAGAAAATCCTGGTTTAACTTTTTGTTATGCAAGTCCACTTCCCCCAGTTTATGTTTTCAAGAAGAAGGTAGGTATGGCTCTTGGGCTAAAAGGGTCAAAGGATATGGAGGAGGGATGCAAACTGAAACCAGTTAATGAGTTAAACCATGATTTTTGTTTGATTTATTGTTATCACATAAGAACATAGGAAAGAAATAGGAGCAGGAGTAGGCCATCTAGTCCCTCGAGCCTGCCCCGCCATTCAATAAGATCATGGTTGATCTGAAGTGGATCAGTTCCACTTTCCCGCTTTCTCCCCATAACCCTTAATTCCCTTGCCCACCAAAAACCTATCTACCGCATCTTAAATATATTTAGCGAGGTAGCCTCCACCACTTCCACGGGCAGAGAATTCCAGAGATTCACCACCCTTTGAGTGAAGAAGTTCCTCCTCAACTCTGTTCTAAACTGAGGCTGTGCCCTCTAGTCCTGCTGTCCTTTCTGAGTGGGAAGAACCTCTCCACCTCTACCCTATCCATCCCCTTCATCATCTTATATGTCTCAATAAGATCCCCCCCTCATCCTTCTAAACTCCGAGTACAAGCCCAGTCTATTCAGCCTCTCTTCATAACTCAACCCCCTCAGCTCTGGTATCAGCCCAGTGAACCTCCTCTGCACTCCCTCCAGGGCCAAAATATCTAAGAGTCTTAGTAGTGTTGAAGAGCAGAAGGATCTTGGGGTCCGGGTCCACAGGACTCTTAAATCGGCCTCGCAGGTGGAGGAGGTGATCAAGAAGGCGTATGGTGTACTGGCCTTCATTAATCGAGGGATTGAGTTTAGGAGTCGGGAGGTAATGCTGCAACTTTATAAGACCCTTGTCAGGCCTCATTTGGAGTACTGTGCGCAGTTCTGGTCGCCTCACTATAGGAAAGACGTAGAAGCTATTGAAAGGTTTCGGAGGAGATTTACAAGGATGTTGCCTGGACTGGGAGGCATGCCTTATGAAGTTAGGTTGAGGGAGCTGGGACTCTTTTCCCTGGAGAGACAAAGGTTGAGAGGCAACCTGATAGAAGTTTATAAAATGTTGAGAGGAATAGATAGGGTGGATTCTCAGAGGCTATTTCCCCGGGTTGAAATGGTCGCTACGAGAGGACACAGATTTAAGGTGCGGGGAGGAAAGTACAGAAGTGATGTTAGGGTTAAGTTTTTCACTCAGAGGGTGGTGAGTGAATGGAATCGGCTGCCGTCAGTGGTGGTGGAGGCGAACTCGCTGGGGTCTTTTAAAAGACTTCTGGATGAGTATATGGGGTTTAATGGGATTGGAGGTTATAGATAGGTCTATAGATTGGTAGGTGTTGATGTGTTCGGCGCAACTCGTGGGCCGAAGGGCCTGTTTGTGCTGTAGTGTTCTATGTTCTATGTTCTATCCTTGCGCAAGTGCGGCGACCAAAACTGCGCACAATACTCCAGCTGCGGCCTCACCAGTGCCCTGTACAGTTGCAGCAAGACCTCCCTACTTTTATATTCAATCCGCCTCGCTATGAAGGCCAGCATCCCATTTGCCTTCCTGACCACCTGCTGCACCTGTAGGCTGGGTTTTTGCGACTCATGCACAAGGACCCCCAGGTCCCTCTGCACCGTAGCATGTTGCAGCTTTTCGCCCTTTAAGTAGTAGCCCTTCCTACTATTATTCCTGCCAAAATGGATAACCTCACACTTGCCAACATTGTATTCCATCTGCCAGGACCTCGCCCACTCGCTCAGCCTATCTAGATCCCTCTGCAGACTTTCTACACCCTCCGCACAATTTGCTTTTCCACTTATCTTTGTGTCATCAGCAAATTTCGACACCTTACACTCAGCTCCCTCCTCCAGATCATCTATATTAATGGTAAATAGCTGAGGCCCCAGCACCGACCCCTGGGGCACTCCACTAGTCACCAACCACCAATCCAAATAGCACCCATTGACCCCCACTCTCTGCCTCCTATTTGACAGCCAATCCTCTATCCACGCTAACGCCTTACCCCCAACTCCATGCCCCCTAACCTTCTGTAACAATCTTTTGTGCGGCACCTTATCAAACGCCTTCTGAAAATCGAGAAACACACCAGTTCCCCTCTATCCACCGCACTAGACACGTCCTCATAGAATTCCAATAAATTCATCAGACGCAACTTCCCCTTAACGAATCTGTGCTGCGTCTGCTTTATCAAACCATTCTTCTCAAGATGCCTCGCTATTTCTTCTTTGATGATGGATTCAAGCATTTTTCCTACAACAGACATTAAACTAACCGGCCTATAATTCCCTGCCTTTTGCCTGCTACCCTTTTTAAACAGCGGCGTAACATTAGCCATTTTCCAATCTTCCGGCACTTCCCCGGAATCCAGCGAGGTTTGGAAAATAATCACTAAGGCATCCACTATCACCTCCGCCATTTCCTTCAGAACCCTGGGATGCATTCCATCCAGTCCTGGGGACTTGTCCACCATCAGTCCCACTAGTCTGTTGAGCACTACCTCTCTAGTGACAATGATCCCATTCAGGCCCTCAACTCCTACCATCTCTCCATCGTTAATACCCGTTAATCACACGCATTGAGATAGTGAAAAGTATTGTTTCTTGCATGTTGTACAGATAAAACAAGTGCCAGGTGAGGACCATCACTCTTGACATTCAATGGCATTGCTGAATTCCCCACTATCGACATCCTAGAGGTTACCATTGTCCAGAAATTGAACTGGGCTAGCCATGTAATACTGTGGTAACAAGAACAGATCAAGTTTAGGAATCTTGTGATGAGTAACTGACCTTCTTACTCCCCAAAGCCTGTCGACCACTTACAAAGCACAAGTCAGGTGTGTGATGCAATACCTACCATTTCCCTGGTTGAGTGCAGCTCTCACAACACTGAAGAAGCTCAACACCATCAAAGAGTAAGCAACCCACTTGATTGCTACTCCTTGCACAAATATGCAATCTCTCCATCGCTGACGAATAGTGGCAGCTGTGTGTACCATATACAAGATGCACTACAGGAACTTAGCAAGGTTCCTTAGACAGTGCCTTCCAAACCCATGACCACTGCCGTCTAGATGGATACCTGGGAACACCAGCGTCTTTGTTCTCTTCCCAGTCACTCATCATTCTAACTTGGAAAGATGTTGCTATTTCCTCCTGTTGCTGTGTCAAAACCTTGGGCTTACCTCCCTTAGAACACTGTGGGTGTAACTACACCTATTTGACTTCAGTGCTCCAAGATGGCAGCTCATCACCTTGTAGAGCGACTAGGAATGGGGAACAAATGCAGGCCTGACCACTGATGCCCAATCCTGTAAGTGAATTAAGAAGCATAATTTTAGCTTCTATATCATGCAGAGGAGAAAACATCTTAATCAAATTCAGTTGACATTTTGTGTGTTGGCTAAAAGGAAGTGAAACTCTTGTTAATTGAAGGGCTCCTAACAGTGAGTTGAACTTTTATTGCTGAGCTATGGGAGTGCGTTTTAAATACAAGAATGTTAGAACCAAAGTAATTCTGACCTGCAATGGCTATGCTGAAGATGCTAGCAATGCTGGGTTTGCATGGTGTTGTGGGGAAATTTGAAGGTGGCCAATAGTATCTTAACAGAACTTGCAAGACAAACATTTCTGTGCAAAGACGTAACAAAATTTATTTAACATAAAACATAGAACAAAACAAACAGATAGCCGACTGGAGACTTCCAAAAGGTTAAATGGTTCTAGGAATAGAACTACAGAACCTCTGCGAAAGATCTGAAATACATAATCAAATATGGATCAATTATGGTTTTTCCTAGTCAACAATTCCACCTGTCATTAGCTTAAAATCAATTTAATTTAATAGACATTCATCAATACAAATCTTTGTCAAGTATCTCCGCCAATCATATGTTACTTAATAGCAGAGTGATACCTTATTTGTCCAATTAGTCCAGATGTTGCTTCTCTTTTTGGCTCGAACTACATCCCTATTGTCTGGTAATGGAAGACGCAACCGCAGGGTCAAAATGGATGTTCCCACTGGCTCATTGCCAAGTTGAATGAACGTGTGCTCCCATGTCCAGGGGCATATCTACCCTTGTATCTGGGCAGTGAATGCATCTATTCATTAATGTTGCAGAATACGTCCCCTCATAGGAATTCACCTGATAAGTCTACTGCTGACTAACCAGTACCCAGACCTTTGGCTTTAAACTAATGATATTTACCACCATGCCTTTTGGTGACTTTGCTTGACCAAATTAAATAATACATTTAAAATATCCGCATATCTGTTTTAAAATCCTAACTTCCTGGTTTGTGTTAGCTTGCCTAATAATCATTTAACTCTTTACTGATCCCCTGAACTCTTAAAAGACTGCATTTTGCCTATGAATCATATTAGCTGGTTAGAAATCCTCTTCTTCAAATGAAGAGTTCACAGCCATAGGTGTGTTGAAAGAAGTTTGAAGGAACAACCTTGCCAGAACTAAGAGGAAGTTCCAAGAAATCTCAATCCTTATGAATCTTCAAAGCTGTCCTCAGAGCTACATGGACGTTCTACTGCCCAGACACAAGGGTACAAAGTGAAAAATAGAATGCTGTATCAGTTCAAACAACTTCTTTTGAGAGAAAGCATGTTCTTGAGTAATTTGTAACATTACCCAAAGACATGTTGATAGAATTAATGAAGTTAGCAATAAAAGCAGGGGCAAAAGAGCAGATTTAATGCAACAGTGCAGCTTTTGAAATTGGAAGAAGAGCAGGCTGACTGAGGATCAGCTCAGATTGAGTTGGTTAGAATTCAGTTGCAGATGAAGCTGCATAGAATAGAAAAAGAAAGAAATAGAAAAAGCTTGAACTTGAAAGAGAAAAGGCAGCAAGGGAGGAAGAGCATAACAAATGGAGCTTAAAGAAGTTGAAATAGAGACTCAGGAAGCTAGCTCGGATAAATGCATGGGGTTCTGGGGATCGGGCCTGGGTGGATTTGTGGTTGGTGCAGATTTGATGGGTCAAGTGGCCGTCTTCTGCACTGTAGGATTCTTTGACTCAAAGAAAGAAGTCAGACAATTTGCATTGGGGAAAGAAAAGCTTAAATTTTGGGGTGAAGGAGAAACTAGTAGTTTATTTTTATTAATTCATGGGACATGTGCATTGATGGCTGGCCAGCATTTATTATCCATTCTTAGGTGCCCTTGAGAAGGTGGTGGTGAGCTGCCTTCTTGAAACATTGCAGTCCATGTGCTGTGGGTTGACCCACAGGGAATTCCACGATTTTGACCCAGCGACTGTGAGGGAATGACAATATATTTCCAAGTCAGAATGGTGAGTGGCTTAGAGGGGAACTTGCAGATGGTGGTGTTCCCATGTTTCTGCTGCCCTTGCCCTTCCAGATAGAAATGGTCATGTGTTAGGAATGTGCTGTCAAAGGCTCTTTCATGAATTGCTGCAGTGCATCCTGTAGATAGTACACGCTGCTGCTACTGAGCCTTGGTTGTGGAGGGAGTGGACGTTTGTAGATGTGCCTGTCAAGTGGGCTGCTTTGACCTGGATGGTGTCTAGCCTCTTGAGTGTTGCTGGAGCTGCAGTCATCCAGACAAGTGGGGAGTATTCCATCACAATCCTGGCTTGTGCCTTGCAGATGGTGGTTAGGCTTTGTGGAGTCAGGAGGCATCTTTGCAGCAGTTCAGTTTTTGGTCAGGGATGTTGACAGTGGGGGATTCAGTCAGTGATGGTAACACCATTGGATGTCAAAAGGTGGTGGTGAGAATGTCTCTTATTGGTGATGGCATTTTTGAGGTGCAAATGTTTCTTGCCACTTGTCAACCCAAGTCTGGGTAGTGTCCAGATCTTGTTGCATTTGAACATGGACTGCTTTCATGTGAGGAGTCGCGAATGGTGCTGAACATTGTGCAATCGTTGGTGAACATCCCCACTTTTTGACATTATGATGGAGTGAAGGCCATTGATGAAGCAGCTGAAGATTGTTGGGCCAAGGACACTATCCTGAGGGACTCGTAGAGTCACAGTCATAGAGGTTTACAGCATGGAAACAGGCCCTTCGGTCCAACTTGTCCACGCCGCAGTTTTTTTAAAACCCCTAAGCATTTGGCCCATATCCCTTGATACTCATCTTACCCATGTAATGTCTAAATGCTTTCTAAAAGACATAATTGTACCTTCCTCTACATGTTCCAGCTTGTTCCATGCACTCACTCTGCGTGAAACAATTGCCCTTCTGGACACTTTTGTATCTCTCCTCTCTCACCTTAAACCTATGCTCTCTAGTTTTAGACTCCTCTACCTTTGGGGAAAGATATTGACTATCTAGCTCAACTGTGCCCCTCATTATTTTATAGATCTCTATAAGATCACGCCTCAGCCTCCTACGCTCCAGAGAAAAAGTCACAGCCTATCCAGTCTCTCCTTATAACTCTCCTTAAACCATCAAGTCCCGGTAGCATTCTAGTAAATCTTTTCTGTGCTCTTTCTAGTCTAATAATATCCTTTCTATAATAAGGTGACCAGAACTGTACACAGTATTCACAGTGTGGCCTCACCAGTGTCTTGCAAAACTTCAACAAGATGTCCCAATTCCTATATTCAGTGTTCTAACCAATGAAACCAAGCATGCCGAATGCTTTCTTCACCACTGTCCACCTGTGACTCCACTTTCAAGGAGCTATGAACATGTACCCCTAGATTTCTTTTTTCTGTAACTCTCCCCAATGCCCTACCGTTAATTGAGTAAGTCCTACCCTGGTTCAATCTACCAAAATGCATCAGCTTGCATTTGTCTAAATTAAACTCCATCTGCCGTTCTTCAGCCCACTGGCCCAATTGATCAAGATCCTGTTGCAATTAGAGATAACCTTTTACACTGTTCACTATGCCACGAATCTTGGTATAATCTGCAAATATACTAACCATGCCTCCGAAATTCTCATCCACATCATTAGTACAAATGACAAATAACAGTGGACCCAGCACTGATCCCTGAGGCACACCACTGATCATAAGCCTGCCTCCAGTTCGAAAAACGACCCTCTACAACCCACCTCTGGCTTCTGTCAAGAAGCCAATTTTGTATCCATTTCGATACTTCGCCCTGGATCCTGTGAGATTTAACGTTATGCAACAACCTACCATGCAGTACCTTGTCAAAGGCCTTGCTAAAGTCTATGTGGACAACGTCACTGCCCTCATCTACCTTCTTGGTCACCCCTTCAAAAAACTCAATCAAATTTTTCGGACATGATTCCTGCAGAAATGTCCTGGAGCTGAGGTGACTGACCCTCCACAGCAACAACAGTATTCCTATGTACCAGGTATGACTCCAACCAGCAGAGTGTTTTCTCCCCTGATACCCATTGATCCAGTTTTGCTAGAGCTCCTTGATGCCTCACTCGGCCGAATGTGGCCTTGATGTCAAGGATGTCACTCACCTCATCTCTGGAATTCAGCTCTTTTGTCCATGTTTGAACCAAGGCTGTAATGAGGTCAGGGGCTGAGTGAACCTGGTGAAACCCAAACTAGGCCCCATTGAGTGGGGTGTTGCTGAGCAGGTGCTGCTTGAAAGCACTTTGATGACCCTTTCCATCACTTTACTGATGATCAAGAGTAGACTGACTAGATGATTATTGCTGGGTTAAATTTGTGCTGCTTTTTGTGTACAGGACATACCTGGACAATTTTCCACATTGTTGTATAGATGTCAGTGTTTCTTAGTGTACTGGAAGAGCTTGGCTAGAGGAGCGGCAAGTTCTGGAACACAAGTACTATTGCCGGAATGTTATCAGGGTCCATTGCTTTTGCAGTATCCAGTGCCTCCAACCATTTCTTGATATTGTGGAGTGAATCAAATTGGCTGGAGCCTGGCACCTGAGATGTTGGGGACCACTGGAGGAGGCCAAGGTAGATCATCCATTTGGCACTTTTGGCTGAAGATTGCTGAAAATACTTCGGCCTTATTTTTTGCGTTGATGTGCTGGGCTCCTCCAACATGAAGGATGGGGATATTTGTGGAGCCTCTTTTTCCAATGAGTTGTTTAATTGCCCACTACCATTCATGACTGGATGTGGAAGGACTGCAAAGCTTATATCTGATCTGCTGGTTGTGGGACTGCTTAGCTTTGTCTACCTCTTGCTGTTTTTGTCGTTTGGCGTGCAAGTAGTGCTGTTTGGTAAATTCACCAGGTTGATACCTCATTTTTAGGTGTGCCTGGTGCTGCTCCTGGCATGCCCTTCTGCACACTCCATTGAACCCGGGTTGATCCCCTGACTTGATGGTAATGGTTGAGTAAGGGATATGTCGGGCCATGAGGTTGCAGATTATGCTGGAGTACAATTCCACTGTTGTTGATGGCCCACAGAGCCTCATGAATGCCCAGTCTTGAGTTGTTAGATTGGTTTGAAGTCTGCCCCATTTAGCGCAGTGATAGTGCCACACGATAGAATGGAGGTTATTCTCAATGTGAAGGGGGACTTTGCCTCCTTAAGGACTGTGCTGTGGTCGCTCTTACTGATACTGTCATGGACAGATGCATCTGCAGGTAGCAGATTGATAAGGATGAAGTCAACAATGTTTTTTTCTTTTGTTGGTTCCTTCACTACTTGTTGCAGACCCAATCTAGCAGTTATATCCTTTAGGACCCAACCAGCTTGATCAGTAATGCTGCTGCCAAGGCACTGTTAATGGTAGACATTGAAATGTCCCACCCAGAGTACATTTTGCATGCTTGCCACCTTCAGTGCTTCCTCCAGGTGTCCTTCAACATGAAGGAGAACTGATTTATCAGCCAGAGGAGGATGGTATCTGGTAACCAGTGAGAGGTTTCCTTGCCCATGTTTAACCTGAGACCTTGAGACTTCATGAGGTCTGGGTTGATGTTAAGGATACAGGGCAACTCCCTCCCAACTGTATATCACTGTGCTGCCATCTCTGCTGGGTCTGTCCTACCGGTAGGACAGGGCATATCTAGGGATGGTAATGGTGGTGTCTAGGTTGTTATTTGTAAGGTCTGATTCTGTGAGAATAACTATATCCAGCTGTTGTTCGACTAGTCTGAGAGACAGTTCTCCCAATTTTGGCACTAACCCCCAGATCTTCGTAAGGAGGACTTTGTAGGGTGGACAGGGCTGTTTGTTTTGTTGTTGTCTTTTCTGATGCCTAGGTCAATGCCAACTGGTCCGTCTGGCTTCATTTCTTTGCTGAGACTTTGTTGCGATTGATACAACTGGCTGCACGGTGGCACAGTGGTTAGTACTGCTGCCTCAGTGTCAGTGACCCCGATTCGATTCCCGGCATGGGCCACTGTCTGTGCGGAGTCTGCATGTTTTCCCAGTGTCTGCGTGGGTTTCCTCCGGGCGCTCTGGTATCCTCCCATGGTCGAAAAGATGTACTGGTTAGGTGTATTGGCGATGCTAAATTCTCCCTCTGTCCCCGAACAGACGCCAGAGCATGGCGACTTAGGGATTTTCACAGTGTCTTGCAGTGTTAACTAAGCCTACTTGTGACTAATAAATGAACTTCTAAAAAATTTTTACAACTGAGTGCCTTGCTAGGCCATTTCAGAGGGCAGTTGTGAGTCAACCACATTGCTATGGCTCTGGAGTCTCATGTAGGCCAGATGATGATGGCAGATGTCCTTCCCTAAAGGACATTAGTGAACCAGATAGGTTTTTCTGACAATCAACCATGGTTTAGTGGTCATTAGTAGACTCTTAATTCCAGATTTTTGTTCTAATTGAATTCAAATTCCACCATCTGCTGCGGTGGGATTTGAACCCTGGTTTCCAGGACATTATCTGTATTTCTGGATTAATAGCCAATCATAAGGACAACGCCTCTCACCTCCCTCTTGTTAGACGATAAGAGTTCGGTCCTTTTACGAGCTTTGATTGATCAAAGAATTTTACCCTAGTACCCAATTAATGGAGAATGGAGTTGAGAGATAGCTTGTTTCATTTGAGAAAGTGGCTACAAAGGTAAGGTGGCCACAAGGCAACTGGACCCTTACTTTGCAAAGTGTTTTGGTGAGTAGGGCAAAGTATTTTTTTTAATATCTTTTGGAAGTGCAATCCCTTAGTTATGAGACAATTACAAATGCAGTACTTGATATGTATTCCCAAGGCATATCAATTAAGATTTTGGATGTTCAGGGAAAAAAGCAGAACCAGGCATTTCTGAAATATACTAGAGAGAAAGTGATGTTGTGGCGCTGGTGATGTCATTCAATGAAAGTAGCTGAGACTTTGGCAAATGTGATGGAAGTAATCACTGCAGAAACACCATTCTACCAGCAGTTATCTCTCATTTTGGAGGACCAGAAGGTTCCTAAAATAAGGGAAGCTCTACTTTTCACCAATTGAAATGATATTCCACAAAGATATTGAGAGAACTTTACATCTCCATTTATGAGCCTATTGGGAAGCTGGAGAGTTTGAAATGTAGAAAAGATTATGGATTGAAAGGGAAGGCTGAGGCTGTTATGGTTAATAGGATGGTAATATTGATGTAAACAAATGCATGTATTTTCACTGGGGTAAGCTGGGGAATGCAGAACAAATTGTTTTAGTTTAAAAGGAAACCTAGTTGCTCTGGTAGGAATATCTAAAGCATCATCAGAAAGTAATGCATCAGTAAAAGAAATGAGTAATGAAGCAATAATGCAGTTTCAGTGTTCCCTCAGAGCACAATACAGAGGTAGATGTAATTGCTTCAGATATTTAGGGAGATTCATCCTTGAGTACCAAGAAAGAGAGCCATGTTACTGAAGGCTATAAAATTGTCCCTGAGGAGCAGAAGGTAGATGAGAAGTAGGAAGGAGGGGACAAAGGATAGATCCACCATTACCGCAGGTAATGGTGTTCGTATAAGAGATTCTTGAGTGGTTCTCTGGCTACAATTAGATGGATGTGGGACAATCATGTCAAAAACTGCAGATAGATTGAGCAGGATGAGAAGGAAAGATTTGCCTTCTTCACAGCCATACAGGATGTCTACTTTAGAACTGGGGCCAAAACCCGATTGGATGAGGTCCCCGAAAGGCAAATGACGATGACAAGGCTAGATCACTGGGGGAGCCAGAGTTAATGGGCAGAATTTTACTTTTCAAGATGTGAACGTAGGAGCAAATTTGAGTCTCAACGCACTCGGGTAGAATCTTATAAATAAACTGCTGCCAGATTTGCCAATCTGTCAGGATGGTCACCCGATCCCTCGGAGGCTGGCTCAGTTCGCCACCTGAAGCTGAAGCATTTAGAGGCTCTGGGTTGACACAAGATAAGTTGAAGAAATGTCAGCGCTGCAAGAAATCTGTATTAGTTGATACACTAGTTATCATAGGAATAATATTTTTGTAAAATACATACACTTTGAAGGCAATGTCAAATTATTTGTGAAGTGGGCAACCTGACTCTATACAATTGTTCAAATAACAGCTTTGTTAAACACCTGCTCTGTGTCCCTGATGTTTTGAGTTTTTTTTACCATTTGGTTCCCTTGGTAACTCCTAAGAGTCCAGATTTAATTCTGCACCCAGGAATGTCATTGCTTGAGTTCAAGAATATGGTAATCTGAAAAAAAAAATCAAAGTAGAATTAAATCTCATTAATGCATATCCTACTAACACACGTTCTTGTGAAATAAGCACAGGGATTACTTCAGCCGCTTGTCAATTGGCCAAATGCAAATGCCGTAGTTTCTTCACAAGGAGAAGAAGTTTATATTACCAAAAAGTTGCTCTTAATAAAAATTAATCTTCTCACCATTTGTACTAATTCAAAATGAAAAGTGTTAGTAAATTTGATTAGGCCATCTCTTTAAAAGAGATGGATATGCAGAATGCAATACTGGGTAGTAAACTAAAAGGTGTTTAATTGCAGAGACTGAGTTTCGAAGAAAGGAAAATAAATCAGTCAATGTCTATCAAATGAGTGCAAGCCAGAACAAATAGGCATTAATCCAGTTGTCTGTATCAGCTGGGAATAGTTGGTAGCACTTTCATCTTGAAATCATAGTGTTGTGGGTAATGTCCCATTTTAGGATATAAGTGCAAAAATCAAGGTTATGATTCTATGGTATGACAGTGTTGAACTGCAGGAGTGCAGCATAGAGCCAGGCCAGAAACTCCAAGCTGTTTTATGAAGTAAGCCTAGATCCTAAGTTGTACATTTGATTATGGCTTGGGTGAGCATAAGGCGTTTCAATCCAGGTATGACTCAAGTGATCGACTTGGGAGCTTTTATCAAACAAAGTTTATTTAAGAACACAGCTAAAATATAACAATAGGAATTAGCACACCCTTTACTAATTACAAGACATATAGCTCTCACAGTATAATCCTTAACAGCTAGATATCTATGTTGCTCTGATGTAAAGCAACTCCCTACAGTCATACACTTTCCTTTAGACTAAGTTAGCACTAAAACAAATATGTTCATGTGATGCTGGATTTGCAGCTTTTAATACCTATGTGAATTGGTCCTTTGAATGTTGGATCAAGTCTTTGAGGTTCTCCAGTCTTGGAACGTTCAGAAAATACCTGGAGAGAGAGTGAGAGAGACAGAGGGACACTGCTTTCTTCCATCTGCTTTTGCGAAAAAAGCAGCCAGCGGGTTTCTTGATCTCGACCCAGGGCAGAGGAGGGCAGGCATACAGTGAGCCAGGCAGGCAACAATGACGAGGTGAGGTGCAATGCTTCGATAGAGCTGGGCAAAAAAGTCATGAGGTAGAGAGCCAGGGGTGATTTGCCTTGCCCCCACAGGGTTGAGGTGGGCAGGCCAGCCAGATACAGTGAGGTGAAGTGTGAGACACTGCTGGGACCAGGTGAAAAAAGCCACGAAGAGGCAATGAAACTGCAAGATATTTCTTCAGCTGAGATGAAAGAACAAACTTACCCTGAAGACACTGCATTATGGCCACTGGGTGAGATGGAGTATTTTGTACTGAATGAATCAGAAAATATATGTAAAATGGAACATTTTAGAAAAGAGTTTGAGGTTAAGAGGCCAAAAGCAGGTTAGAAATCTTCATAAGTCACACTTTCTGAGGGTGAAGAGAAATGGGATGATGCAAATTAGAAATCAGTCGATTTCTTTGGGAAACCTCAAAGGCAGTCTACTGTTATGTTTGCAAATTATTCCTTGACCCTAGTAAAGGGAAACAAGCACTCATCAATGGCTGCCATAACTGGCTAAAATGTTAGAAGAGATATTGCTGATCATGAAACTTCCCAAGCTTATATTAAAGCTTTGTGCATGATCTTTCAAAGCTGTAAATTATCTTTAAGAATTAATTCTGCATTATTGACTCAGTTTGACAAAGAGTGTTCTTATTGCAGGAAAATGCTGAGAAATATTCTTGCCACGGTCAAACTGCAGTCTTCTTTGGGGCTATCTCTATGACAATGAGCCGTCATTGTCAAATTGGAGAGAGAATTTTTTAGCCTGCCTTGAATATCTCAGTAAATTTGATGAGCTTCTCAAAGAGTTTTCGAAAAGTTTTCAAGATTGTGGCTCAAGGAAGACCAATGTTTTAATGTACAAAATCAACAATGGCTTAAGAACATGAACATAAGAACATAAGAAATAGGAGCAGGAGTAGGCCATCTCGCCCTTCGAGCCTGCCCCACCATTCAATAAGATCATGGCTGATCTGAAGTGGCTCAGTTCCACTTTCCCGCTTTTTCCCCATAACCCTTAATTCCCCTGTCTGTCAAATACCTATCTACCCGCGTCTTAAATATATTTAGCGAGGTAGCCTCCACCACTTCAACGGGCAGAGAATTCTAGGGATTCACCACCCTTTGAGTAAAGAAGTTCCTCCTCAACTCTGTTCTAAACTGACCCCCCTTATCTTGAGGCTGTGCCCTCTGGTCCTGCTGTCCTTGCTGAGCGGGAAGAATCTCTCCATCTCTATCCTATCCATCCCTTTCATCTTATAATAATAAAGGCTTCATCGTTATAATGGCAGAGTGGCTTAGAAACCAATTCATTAATTTTGGAAATCATTGCATATTTAGATTTGGCCATCAATGGCTGTGGGCAGAACTTCAAAAGTGCTGCAACCATTCAGGTCTACCAGCAAGATTGAACGTTGCAAGCCCCTGTGCTTCATTCACCCCATGTTCAGTCACTCTTTGATGTGGAGATACTGGCATTGGACTGGGGTGGGCACTGTAAGAAGTCTCATAACACCAGGTTAAAATCCAACAGGTTTATTTGGTATCACGAGCTTTTGGAGTACTGCTGCTTCGTCAGGTGAGGCCTGTAGTCGCTCTTTGAACTTGATCTGCAACACTAATGCTGAATTCTGTGAGGGAGCTGTACATTCTTTTGACATTGTTCAAAATATGTATGCATGTTTTTCAGTTTCCATACATTGGTGCAATATGGTGCAATCACACTTGGAGCAGGCAAATCAAAAACATGAGATTGTCAAAAGAATTTGTGACACCAAGTGGCCTGCTTGTGCAGACGTTGTTTTGGCTTTGAAAATGAATGTTGCTGATATAAAGGAAAACTTATTCGGCATAGCAGCATCAAATTCAGGAAAAAAAGCACTTGTGAAAACTGAAGCAAAATCCTTAATAGAGAAGTTTGAAAAGTATGATATTTCTGTTTTTACTCTTTTGTGGAACTCTTTACTTCAAATAATTAATACCATCTGTAAATTACTGGAAAATGTTGATATAACTTCATTGAATGCTGCACAATTCTTACCTCAGTTAAAAGTATTGTCCTGGAAGTTTGAAATGACTGTAGCTTAGTGCAAGCAGAGACTAAAATTAACAAATTAGACAGATTCCTCTGATGGTAAGTGTACAAGACACGGAGCTATTTTTCAACGAAACCAGAGAAAATGAAATCACTTTAAAAGGGAGAGAGAACATCATCATTGAGACTGACATATTAATGGTGCCACACAGTGTAGAAGTGAATCTCTGAAGAAAACTGTTGATTTATTTTGTCTGCTTTTGACAGAAATTTGGATGAAAATGCTAAAACCACTCCTGAAAGAAATTAAGTGAATTCTATCAGGAGGACAGAGACGAATTTTTTGAAGATGAAGTGAAACAATTTGCATACTCTTCTTCAAGATCACCAGTCATGGTGTGCAGACTTCCTAACCCGCAGACTTCCTAACCCACAGACAGCAATTAATAAGGATGGGCAACACACCACCTCCAATATCATCCTCAACACTGGTGCCCCACAAAGATGGGGTCTTGAACCCCTTACTATACTTCTTATGGAACTATGACTGTGTGGCCAAATTCTCCATCGACTCGATTTTCATGGTTGCTGACGACATCACCGTATTGGGTCGGATCTCAAACAATGACAAGACCCTCCCACAACCGCTTCCACTGGCAGCTTATTCCACATAAGTATCACCCTCTGTAAACAAAAAAGTTGTTCCTCAGGTTTTCGTTAATTCTTTCCCCTCTTAACTGAAACCTAAGCCCTCTACTTCCTGATTTCCCAATCCTGGGAAAAAGACGGAGTACATTCATCCTATGCATACCTCATGATCATGTACATCTCTAAAAGATCATTCCTCCAAAGGAAAAAGTCCTAGCCTCTCCAATCTCTCCCTATAACTCAGTCCCTTGAGTCCCAGCAACATTCTTGTAAATCTCTTCTGCATGCTATCCAGTTTAAAGAGGTAGTGTTGGGCAAGCTAATGGGGCTAAAGGTAGACAAGTCTCCTGGCCCTGATGGAATGCATCACAGGGTACTAAAAGAGATGGCAGGGAAAATAATGAATGCACTAGTGGTAATTTGCCAAAATCCGCGGACTCTGGGATGGTTCCTGAAGATTGTGACACCACTATTTGAAAAAGAAGGTAGATAAAAGGCAGGTAACGATTGGCTGGTTAGCTTAACTTCTGTAGTAGGGAAAATGCTTGAATCTATCATCAAGGAAGAAATAATGAGACATCTGGATACAAATTGTCCCATTGGTAAGATGCAGCATGACTTCATAAAGGGCAGGTTATGTTTGACTAATTTGGTGGAATTCTTTAAGAACACTACATAGGCAGTGGACAATGGGGAACCTGTGGGTGTGATTTTTTTGGGATTTCCAGAAGGCATTTGACAAGATGCTGCACCTAAGGCTGCTGCATAAGATAAAGGTGCACGGTGTTACGGGTAATGTATTAGCATAGAGGATTGGTTAACTAACAGAAAGCAAAGAGTGGGGGTGAATGGTGTTTTTCTGGTTGGCGATCTGTGACTAATGGTGTGCCTCAGGGATCAGTGTTGGGACTGCAATTGTTTACAATTTACATAGATGATTTGGAGTTAGGGACCAAAATTCGCAGATGACACTAAGATGGGTGGAAGAGTAAAATGTGCAGAGGACGCTGAAAATCTGCAAAGGGATATAGACAGTCTAAGTGAGTGGGCGAGGATCTGGCAGATGGAGTACAATGTTGATAAATGTGAGGTCATCCGTCTTGGTAGGAATAACAGCAAAATGGACCATTATTTAAATGGTAAAAAAATGCAGCATGCTGTTTGCAGAGCGACCTCGGTGTTCTTGTGCAGGAATCTCAAGGAGTTGGTTTGTGGGTGCAGCACATAATTAAGAAGGCAAAGGGAATTTTGTCCTTCATTGCTAGAGGGGTGGAGTTTAAAAACAGCGAGCTTATATTGTAGCTGTATAAAATGCTGGTGAGGCCACACCTGGAGTACTATGTGCAGTTTTGATCTCCTAACTTGAGAGAGGATATACTGGCATTGGAGGGGAGAGGAGATTCATGGGGTTGATTCTGCAGTTGAGAGAGTTGGCTTATGAGGAGAGACTGAGTAGACTGGGGCTATACTCATTGGAATTCAGAAGAATGAGGGGAGATCTTATAGAAACATATAAGATTATGAAGGGAATAGATAAGATAAAAGCAGGGAAGTTGTTTCCACTGGCGGGTGAAACTAGAACTAGGGGGCACAGCCTCAAAACAAGGGGAAGCAGATTTAGGACTAAGTTGGGAAGGAACTTCTTCACATAAAGAGTTATAAATCTGTGGAATTCCCTGCCTAGTGAAGCAGTGGAGGCTACCGCATTGAATGTTTTTAAGGCAAGAATAGATAAATTTTTGAACAGTAAAGGAATTAAAGGTCATGGCGAGCGGGGCCAAGTCCACAAAAAGATCAGTCATGATCTTATTGAAAAGCGGAGCATGCTTAAGGGGCCAGATGGCCTGCTCCTAGTTCTTCAGTTCTTATGAGGAGAGAGTGAGTGAACTGGGACTTTATCCATTGGAATTCAGAAGAATGAGGGAAGATCTTATAGAAACATATAAGATTATGAAGGGAATTTCCACTGGTGGGTAAAACTAGAATGGGGGAGCATGGCCTCAAAATTAGGGGGAACAGATTTAGGACTGAGTTGAGGAGGAACTTCTTCACGTAAAGGGTTCTGAATCTGTGGAATTCCCTGTCCAGTGAAGCAGTTGCGGCTACTTCATTGAATGTTTTTAAGGCAAAGGGAGAAATAAATTTTTGAACAGTAAAGGAATTAAAGGTTATGATGAGCGGGCGGGTGAGTGGAGCTGAATCCCCGAAAAGATCAGCCATTATCTTATTGAATGGTGGAATGCTTGAGGGGCCAGATAGCCTACTCCTGCTTCAAGTTCTTATGTTCTTGTGTTCTTAACAACATAAGAACATAAGAAATAGGTGCAGGAGTAGGCCATCTAGCCCTTCGAGCCTGCCCCACTATTCAATAAGATCATGGCTGATCTGTCGTGGCTCAGTTCCACATTCCCGCCCTCTCCCCATAACCCTTAATCCCCTCTCTTATCAAAAACCCATCAACCCGCGTCTTCAAAATATTTAGCGAGGTAGCCTCCACCACTTCAACGGGCAGAGAATTCCAGAGATTCACCACCCTTTGAGTGAAGAAGTTCCTCCTCAACTCTGTTCTAAACCGCCCCCCCATTTATCTTGAGGCTGTGCCCCCTAGTTCTACTATCCTTTCTGAGCGGGAAGAGTCTCTCCACCTCTATCCTATCCATCCCATTCATCATCTTATACGTCTCAATGAGATCTCCCCTCATTCTTCTAAACTCTAACGAGTACAAGCCTAATTTATTCAGCCTCTCCTCATAGCTCAACCCCCTCAACTCCGGCATCAGCCTAGTAAACCTCCTCTGCACTCCCTCCAAGGCCAAAATATCCTTGCGTAAGTACGGCGCCCAAAACTGCACACAGTACTCCAGCTGCGGCCTCACCAATGCCCTATACAGCCGCAGCAAGACCTCCCTACTTTTATATTCAATCCCCCTCGCTATGAAGGCCAGCATCCCATTCGCCTTCCTGACCACCTGCAGGCTGGGTTTTTGCTACTCATGCACAAGGACCCCGAGGTCCCTCTGCACCGTCGCCTGCTGCAGGTTTTCTCCATGTAAGTAATAATCCTTCCTACCATTAACATCTTTCCTATTGCAAAGGGACCAAAACTGAACACACTACTCCAGGTACAGCCTCACCAATTTTCCTGAACACGTCATGAATTCCACCCCATCTGAGCCTTTAACACTATGGCAGTCTCAGTCTATGTTAGGAAAATTAAAATCTCTTCCTAATACAAGCCTATTACTCCTGCAAGTCTCCTCAATCTCCCTGCATATTTGGGGGCCTATAATACAATCCCAATAAGGTCACCATCCTCTTCTTATTTCTTAATTCTATCCATGAAGTCCCGTTTGATGATCTCTCGGTTATTTCATCTCTGACTACTGTCGAGATACTCCCCTTAATCAAAAATGGAACTCCCCTCCTCTCTTTTCTCCACCTCTGTTCCGCCTAAAGCACCTATACCTGGAATATTAAGCTGCCAGTCCTGTCAAGAATTTCTTCCTGAAATTACACAATGTTTTGGCCTCAACTATCAATTTCTGTGATAGTGAATTCCATACATTAGAACACAGAACATAGGTTGTTCTATGTTCTAATCCTGTTAGAATTTTATGTAGGTGATTTTCCCAAAAATAACACCAAATACCCAACACCCTTCCTCAGATAAGGACACTAAAACTGCACGCAGTACTCTAGGTACGGCCTCACCAATGCTCTGTACAATAAAACATCCCTGTTTTTATACTTAAATCCTCTTGCTGTGAAGGCCAACATACCATTTGCCTTCTTTACTGCTTACTGTACCTGTGTGCTTGCTTTCAGTGACCAAGGTCTCGCAGAGTATTCACCTCTTTCAATTCACACCTATTCAAATAATAATCTGTTTTCCAGTTCTTGCTTTCAAAGTGGATAACCTCACATTTATTCACATTATACTGATACTCACAATCCAATAATTGAAAAGAAGGAAACAGAATTGTGAGTAATAAGGAGTCATGCCAGTGCCCTGACCCATTTCCCCCTCAAGATATGGGACATCCATTCATGGTGATTGCTTACGAGTGGCCTCCAACTCAGTGTCAGCCCCTTACTCTCTCCCACAGTGGCCATATTCTCATGAGTCTCTCCCAACTGACAAATGAACATCTACATCGGATAGCGTTAGTGGCCTGCAGAACCCCCCAGTAAAGAGGACAAAGGACACGTGTGTGAATTGACTGGCCTGTATGCTGACATCTCTGGGGTGGGAAGACTGCTGCCACAACACTTGTCAGATCAGGGCTGTCTGTTGAGCTCTGTATTGGGAGCTGAACTGTGTCACCTCTCTCAAAGTAAGCTGGGTGCAAACCATGAATTCAGCGCTTACAGACTCATCTGCCAAAGGGTTCTCGTGGGTGCCAATCAGTGGTAGCATCATCATCCACTTAACGTGTACAATTAACTCAGAAGGAAGGCTTAGGAATGATATTTAACAAGGGATTCCTCCAGTGGCCAGGTGACATAAGTCACAACTGACAAACCACAAACTGAGAGCAATGCGCTGAGGTTCCAGGTTTGAATCTCACCAAGGTAGCTGGTTAAATTTGAAATTGAATTCTGAAATAAATCTGCTGTGGTAGGCAAAGGTCACCTGATAATTTTAGTTTTCAGATTACTCTCAACTTGAACATTATTCACAGTGACTTCATTGCAGTGTAAACCTTACTTGTGACTCATAAATAAACTTTAAGGAAACTTTAAAACATTAACTTTAACCCGCATTCCCCCAGCATTCATGAGTAGCTGATCATACAAACCTTCCATCTTGAACACCGAGCCTCCCATGATAAGATCGCTGATGGCCCAGTATCTCAGAACATTGGCTCCCTCCACTCTACTCACGGCCTGCAGCTGTCCCTTGTAGCTTGACAGTGGAGGAGAAATGTGAATGATGTCATTGTCCCCTTAGCCTCGGGGTCCTTCTGATCTGGAACAAATCATTACCGCCTGACATAGTCCCCAATGTTGCCCATCTTCCATTGAGTGCCCACTGAGCCACACCTTGAGACCCCATAGTTACCTCCTGTGCTGATCCAATGCTGCTGCTGTTCCCAACCCTTCTAGCTACTGACCCAGAAGGGCATTCCCCCTCTCCTTACCCCCCAACCAAGGAATCGGTGCTAAAACCCAAGGAAGGGCAATCAGAGATGCGTGAAGAATACACAAATGCCCCCCTCCCCCCCACCACCCATGCGTCACATCCATTGAAGACCAAGAACAGAGGCCTACGCAAGGCCAGCATGCAGCACTCAAAGAACAAAATACAGTGAAAATCACATCACAGGAACAAGCCCTTTGTCTGTCCAAGCTTGCATTGACCGTTCTGCCCGATTTAACGAAAACCCCCTACTCTTCCAGGGACCATATCCCTCTATTCCCATCCTATTCATGTAATTGTCAAGTTACCTCTTAAGTCACTACCGTATCTGCTTCCGCCAGCAGCGAGTTCCAGGAACCCACCACCCTCTGTGTAAAAATTCTGCCTCGTACATCTCCTTTAAACCTTGCCTGTCGCAACATAAACCTGTGCCCTCTGGTGATTGCACCTTTCACCTGGGAAAAAGCTTCTGACTATCCATTCTGTCCATGCCTTTCATAATCTTGTAGACTTTGATCAGGTTACCCCTCAACCTCCTGCGTTCCAGTAAGAATAAACCAAGTTTCTCCAACCTCTCCTCAGAGCTCATGCCCTCCATACCAGGCAACATCCTGATAAATATTTTCTGTACCCTCTCTGTAGCCTCCACATCCTTCTGGTAGTGTGGCGACCAGAATTAAACACACTGTTCCAAGTGCAATCACTAGGGGGCACAGGTTTACGTTGGTGGATTTATGGGTAGTGATGAAGACCATCAGAGGATAGAGCAGGATATCGATCAGTTAAGATTCTATAAAGCTGCAACATGACTTGTCAGTTTTTAAACTCAGTGCCCCAGCTGATGAAGGCAAGCATGCTCTATGCCTTCTTGACTACTTTCTGCACCTACATTGCCACTTGCAGTGACCTGTGTACTCGTACATCCAGATCCCTCTGCCTATCAATACTCTTAAAGGTTCTGCCATTTACTGTATATTCCCTATCTGTATTAGATCTTCCAAAATGCGTTACTTCATGTTTATCCGGATTAAACTCCACCTGCCATCTCTCAGCCCAAGACTCCAACCGATTGATATCCTGCTGCATCCTCTGATGGTCCTCATCACTATCCGCAAATCCACCAACCTTTGTGTTGTCCGCAAATTTATTAATCAAATCAGTGACATTTTCCTCCAAATCACATATATATATATATATAAAAACAGCAAAGTTCCCAGCACTGATCCCTGAGGAACACCACTTGTCACAGCCCTCCATTCAGAAATGCATCCTTCCACTGCTACCCTCTGTCGTCTTTGACTGAGCCAGCTCCCGTCTGATCCCATGTGACTTCACCTTCTGCACCAGTCTGCTATGAGAGACCTTGTCAAAGGTCTTACTGAAATCCATGTAGATAAAATCCACTGCCCTACCCTCATCAATCATCTTCACCACTTCATCGAAAAATCAAGTTAGTGATCACAACCTCCCCTTCACGAAACCATGTTGCCTCTCACTAATATGCCCACTTATTTCCAAGTGGGAATAATACCTGTTTCTAAGAATCCTCTCCAATAATTTCCCTACCACTGATGTAAGGCTCACCGGCCTGTAATTACCTGGCCCAAACAGCTGGAATTCAACCCCCTCACCCCCGAGAACAACGTAGCTGTTTTCCCCACTTCCTCTCCAGTGCCCCTTCTCCATTGGACTCCCAACCTGAGTGCTCGCTTCCAATATCCCCTGTGAAGGTGAGGTAACAAATTTTAATTTCTACAAAGTTTTAAACACACCAACTTGTTTTCAATATATTCTGAGGGTGATAGTGACAGTTGGACAGCTCGCTAAATATAATGTCAAATATATTGAAATAAGTTTCAATAGTCCAAAGATTATTGTGTGGGTTAGGTGGATTGGCCATGCTGGATTGGCCATGCTAGGTTGTCCCTTAGTGTCAAAGGGACTAGCTAGAATAAATGCATAGGATTGCGGGGATAGGGCCTGGATGGGAATGTGATTGATGTAGACTCGATGGACTGAATGGCCACCACCTGCACTTTGGATTCTATGTTTCTAGATCCTCATGGATGGAAACCTCATTATGTCACTGGCAAAAGGTGTTGGAAATCAGAAATGAAATCTTACCAGCAAGAATCTTATTTTCCGACTCTCTTAAGATTTTGGGCCTGCATCATTGATGGTCAGTGCAGCAAGAAAATTCTGCCCCGAATTCAAATGCAAAGACCTCCAAGTTTCCTATAAATTCATGATAGTAACCTGCTATGTAAAAAAAGAATTGCCGTGTAAAAATCCCTTTGACAAAATAAATTTGCAAGGTGAACTCGGACTGGCTATATTTATTGCCAATTCCTAGTTTACCAGTAAAGCCAGGTGAGGTTTCTCAAAGGAATTCTATGAACCCTAACAGCTACTTTTGACAGCCTTAAAAAAAACTCTTTTCACATCCTTACAAGCAATTATGTGCTGATATAAGATGCGTTAAGATAAAGTTAAGATGCAAGTAATTAATGGCATATTACAACAATAAATTATTAAAAACTCATAGGACTCATGTAATGTTGTAAATTGGAAATATAACCAAATCTAGCTGTACAAAAGAATGTCAATAGTTGTAATAGAAAAATGACAAATTGCTTACTACTTATATTCCAGCAGTAAACTAGGTAGGAAAAATTTAAAAACCTTGTAAGGAGGGTGAGAGAACAAAATAGACGATTAGGAGTATTGTTTTTATCAGACACTATTGTGTTTTTGCATGTATTTAAGAAATCTAGTGTCACTAAAACAAAATCTTGCATTTCTGGTGTCTTTCACAACAGGACATAGCATCCTCTGAGTGGAAAAATTGTATCTCTGGATCCTTTTCCATCTCGCCACTCTCACCTTAAATCTATGCCCACTAGTTATAGATTCCCGTATCTTTGGCAAAAGATGATGTGGAGTTGCTGGCGTTGGACTGGGGTAGGCACAGTAAGTAGTCTCACATCACCAAGTTAAAATCCAACAGGTCAATTTGGTAACACAAGCTTTTGGAGCACAGCTCCTTCATCAGGTAAGCATCACCTGATGAAGGAGCAGCACTTTGGTAGCTCGTGCGACCAAATAAATCTTTTGGACTTTATCCTAGTGTTGGGAGACTATTTACTTTGGGAAAAGATGTTGACTATCTACCTTATCTACCTCTTATTATTTACCAGACTTTTATAAGATCACTCCAAAGGCACTTATGGCATAGAGGGAGTCTGGGCCAAATGTGAGCAATTTGGACTCGCTTAATAGTAAAAACTGGGTGGCACAGACAAGTTGGGCCGAAGGGCTTGCTTCCATGCTGTAAATCTTTGACTGTATGTTGGGCGGCATGGTGGCACAGTGGTTAGCACTGCTGCCTCAAGCACCAAGATTGGGGGAAAGGCAAATTGTGCGGAGGGTGTGGAGAGTCTGCAGAAGGATCTAGATAGGCTGGGCGAATGGGCCAGGAAATGGCAAATGGAATTTAATGTTGGCAAGTGTGAGGTGGTCCACTTTGGTAGGAAGAATGGTAGGAAGGACTATTACTTACGTGGCGAAAAACTGCAGCAGGCGACGGTGCAGAGGGACCTCGGGGTCCTTGTGCATGAGTCGCAAAAACCCAGCTTGCAGGTGCAGCAGGTGGTCAGGAAGGCGAATGGGATGCTGGCCTTCATAGCGAGGGGGATTGAATATAAAAGTAGGGAGGTCTTGCTGCAGCTGTATAGGGCATTGGTGAGGCCGCAGCTGGAGTACTGTGTGCAGTTTTGGGCGCTGCACCTGCGCAAGGATATTTTGGCCCTGGAGGGAGTGCAGGGGAGGTTTACTAGGCTGATACCGGAGTTGAGGGGATTGAGCTATGAGGAGAGGCTGAATAAACTAGGCTTGTACTCGTTAGAGTTTAGAAGAATGAGGGGAGATCTCATTGAGACGTATAAGATGATGAATGGGATGGATAGGATAGAGGTGGAGAGACTCTTCCCGCTCAAAAAAGACAGTAGGACTAGGGGGCACAGCCTCAAGATAAAGGGGAGGCGGTTTAGAACGGAGTTGAGGAGGAACTTCTTCACTCAAAGGGTGGTGAATCTCTGGAATTCTCTGCCCGTTGAAGTGGTGGAGGCTGCCTCGCTAAATATTTTTAAGAAGCGGGTTGATGGGTTCTTGATAAGAGAGGGGATTAAGGGTTATGGGGAGAGGGCGGGAAAGTGGAACTGAGCCACGACAGATCAGCCATGATCTTATTGAATGGCGGGGCAGGCTCGAAGGGCTAGATGGCCTACTCCTGCTCCTATTTCTTATGTTCTTATGTTCTTATGATCCGGGTTCAATTTCAGCCTCGGTTGACTGTGTGAAGTTTGAACATTCTCTCTGTGTTTGGGTGGGCTTCCTCTGGGTGCTCTGGTTTCCTCCCACAGTCCAAAGATGTGCGGGTTAGGTTGATTGGCCATGCTAAATTGCCCTTAATGTCCCAAGATGTGTAGGTTAGGGGGATTAGCAGGGTAAATACGTGGGGTTCCAGGGATGGAGGATGGGTGGGATTGTTGTCGGTGGAGGCTTGATGGGCTGAATGGACTCCTTCGATACTGTAGGGATTCTATGACATTCCAAAGCGTTTTACTGCTACTTTTGAAGTGTAGGTGCTGTTGGAATGAAGGAAACACAGCAGCCAATTTTCACATTGAAATCTCCCACAAGTAGCAATCTGATAATGACATTTGTTTTGTGTCATTAATTGAGGAATAAATGGTGGTCAACACTCTGGGGACATAGTATGTAGATAGGCCAACAAGAGGTGAGGCCACATTGGATTTGGTACTGGGTAATGAACCAGACCAGGTGTTAGACTTGGAGGTAGGTGAGCACTTTGGTGATAGTGACCACAATTCAGTTACATTTACTTTAGTATTGGAAAGGGATAGGTATATACCAAAGGGCAGAAGTTATAGCTGGGGGAAAGGTAATTATGAGGCGATTAGGCGAGATTTAGGATACGTAGGTTGGAGTAGGAAACTGCAGGGGCTGGGAACAACTGAAATGTGGAGCTTGTTCAAGGAGCAGCTACTGCGAGTCCTTGAAAAATATGTACCTGACAGGCATTGGTCGAGTGAGGGAACCATGGTGTACTAAGGAGGTTGAATCTCTGGTGAAGAGGAAGAAGGAGGCTTATGTGAAGATGAGATGTGAAGGCTCAGTTAGAGCACTGGAGAGTTACAAATTAGCCAGGAAGGAGCAAACGAGAGAGTTAACAAGAGCTAGAAGAGGACATGAGAAGACTTTGGTGGGTAGAATCAAGGAGAACCCTAAGCTTTCTATAAGTATGTCAAGAATAAAAGATTGGTTAGGGCAAGATTAGGGCCAGTCAGGGACAGTAGTGGGAAGTTGTGCGTGGAGCCTGAAGAGATAGGAGAGGCACTAATTGAATATTTTTTGTCAGTATTCACGCAGGAAAAAGTCAATGTAGTGGAGGAGAATACTGAGATACAGGCTTTTAGACTGGACAGGATTGAGGTACGTAAGGAGGAGGTGTAAGCAATTCTTAAGAGTAAGATAATAGATAAGTCCCCTGGGCCGGATGGGATTCATCCTAGGATCCTCTGGGAGGCAAGGGAGGAGATTGCAGAGCCTTTGGCTTTGATCTTCATGTCGTCATTGGCTACAGGTATGCTGCTGGAAGACTGGAGGATAGCAAATGTTGTCCCCTTGTTCAAGAAGGGGAGTGGAGACCATCCTGGGAATTATAGACCGGTGAGCCTTACTTCTGTTGTGAGCAAAGTTTTGGAAAGGATTATAAGAGATAGGATTTATAATCATCTAGAGAGAAATAAATTGATTAGGGATAGTCAACACGGTTTTGTGAAGGGTAGGTCGTGCCTCACAAACCTTATGAAGTTCTTTGAGAAGGTGACCAAAGAGGTGGATAAGGGTGGTGTATATGGATTTCAGTAAACCGTTTGATAAGGCTCCCCATGGTAGGCTACTGCAGAAAATGCAGATGCATGGGATTGAGGGTGATTTAGCAGTTTGGATCAGGAATTGGCTAGCTGATAGAAGACAGAGGGTGGTGGTTGATGGGAAATATGCAACCTGGAGTTCAGTTACTAGTGGTGTGCCTTAGGGATCTGTTTTGGAGTCACTGCTGTTTGTCATTTTTATAAATGACCTAGATGAGGGTGTAGAAGGAGGGGTTAGTAAATTTGCTGACGACACCAAAGTTGGAAGAGTTGTAGACAGTGAGGATGGATGTTACAGTTTGCAGAGGGACATAGATAAGCTGCAGAGCTGGGCTGAGAGGTGGCAAATGAAGTTTAATGCAGAAAAGTGTGAGCTTTGGCAAGAATAACAGGAGTACAGAATATAGGGCTAATGGAAGGACTCTTGGTAGTGTCGACGAGCAGAGAGATCTCGGTGTACATGTGCATAGATCTCTGAAAGTTGGCACCCAGGTTGATAAGGTTGTTAAGAAGGCATACAGTGTGTTAGCTTTTATTGGTAGAGGGATTGAATTTCGGAGCCATGAGATCATGTTGCAAGCGTACATAACTCTGGCGTGGCTGCATTTGGAGTATTGCGCACAGTTGTGGTCGCTGCATTATGAGAAAGATGTGGAAGCATTGGAAAGGGTGCAGAGGAGGTTTACCAGGATGTTGCTTGATATGGTGGGAGGGTCTTATGAGGAAAGGCTGAGGGACTTGAGGTTGTTTTCGTTAGAGAGAAGGTGGTTAAGAGGTGACCTAATTGAGGCATACAAGATGATCAGAGGATTAGATAGGTTGGACAGTGAGAGCCTTTTTCCTCGTATGGCGACGGCTAACATGAGGGGACATAGCTTTAAATTGAGGGGCGATAATTATAGGACGGATGTCAAGGGTAGGTTCTTTACTCAGAGGGTAGTAAGAGCGTGGAATGCCCTGCCTGCAGCAGTTGTGGACTTTCCAACTTTAAGGGCGTTCAAATGTTCAGTGGATAGGCATATGGATAACATTGGAATAGTTTAGGTTAGAGAGTCATTAGATTTGTTCCACTGGTCGGCGCAACATCGAGGGCCGAAGGGCCAGTACTGCGCTGTTACGTTCTATGTTCTATCTCTGCTGCTCTTCTTTGAAATAGTGCCATGAGATTTATTAAACTGACATAGAGGGCAGACGTAATTCAATTTAATGTCTCATCAGAAAGACTGCACGTATGACAGTGCAGCTCTTCTTCAGTACTGCAGTGAAGATTCCTGTGTTCAAGTCCTGATATGTGTTCCTGTGTTCTGCGCTATAATGTTCTATGTTCTATGATATGAAACTTGAACCCACAGCCATTTCACCCAGAAAGTGACACCCACTGAGCTACATCTGGCTGACTACAGGCTGTGCTACAGTCTTTAAGTTATAAACGTGCTTTTTGCTGTGTCAAATTGTTGTCTCAAACTGTCCAATACCTTTTGAAAAATATGTTGTTACTTAGCAGTGATAAAGTAGGAAGAATTGAGTCCAAAAGATTGCTCCATATGCAAATCCTTTTGTATTTCCAGTTAAAGTAAGGTTGCTGTTAAGTCAGTAATCTGTTGCATTAAGGATTTCGCAATTGCTAACCATTTTCTGTAAGTGCATTATATACCCAAGATATGGGGTGAATTTTCCTGGAAAGTCCGCCCGAGTTTTGCACGGTCCTGCCCAAGGTCAACAGAGAATGCTGTTCCCCGAGCTTCATCTGTCCCTGGAATTGGGACAGGCATGCCAGTAACATTCTGGCCATAGAGTGCTCTCTCCAAAAACCCTGTGATAAATTTAAATGTTATGTATTATAAGTCAATAATGGGGAGAATATTCCTGGCTGAAATCTGAGAGTTCAGATGGCTGTTATAACATGCCGAGTGAGATAACTGCTTTATCAGTCCCCAGGCATACATTTTTCTCAAATTAAACTGCTAGTTCTTGAACAATATGCTTAGTCCTGTGTGGATTTTTCTCGCTGACCATTATTGCAAGGGTTATTGGGCACATGGGACATGTTCTCTGCACCATGTCTTCTTTTCACATTGTGCATTCGACTGTACCAGAAGTGGATATAAAAACTTCTTAAAATATTTGATTTATTATTGTAACATGTATGCAGTGAAAAGTATTGCTTCTTGCGTGCTATACAGACAAAGCATACTATACATGAAGGAGAGAGTGCAGAATGTAGTGTTACTAGGGTGGAGCGAAAGATCATCTAAATGCAAGGTAGGTCTATCCAAAAGCCTGACAGCAGCAGGGAAGAGGTTATTCTTGACTTGATTGGGGTATGGCCTCAGACTTTTGTACCTTTTTCCTGACACAAGAAGGTGGAAGAGAGTATGCACGGGGTGCTTAATTGTGCTGGTTGCTTTTCTGAGGCAGCAGGAAGTATAGACAATGTCAATGGGTGGGAGGCTGTGTTGCTTGATGGATTGAGCTTCCTTCATGACCCTTTATAATTTTTTGTGGTCTTGGTCAGAGCAGAAGCCATACCAAGCTGTGATAAAACTGGAAAGAATGTTGGTGAAAGTCGTAGTGGGGATGCAAAACTTCTTTAATCTTCTGAGAAAGTACAGGTGTTGGTGAGCTTTAACTATAGTGTCGGCGTGGAGAGACCAGGACAAACGTCCGGTGACCTGGACACCTAAAACCTTGAAGATCTCGACGATTTCTACTTCATGCCCATTGATGTAGACAGGGGCATGTCCTCCACTATGCTTCCTGAAGTTGATGACTATCTCCTACATTTTGTTGACGTTGAGGGAGAGATTATCATCGTCGCACCAGTTCACCAGATTGTCTACCTCTTTCCTGTACCCTGTCTCGCGTTGTTTGAGATCTGACCCACTATAGTGGTGTCATTGCAAACTTGAAAGTCGAATTGGAGAAGAATTTGGCCACACAGTCATAGGTGTATAAGGAGTATAGTAAGAGGCTGAGGAATACAGCCTTAAGGGGCACCGGTATTGAGGATGATCGTGGAGCAGGTCTTCCCTATCCTTACTGATTTTGGTCTATGGGTTAGGAAGTTCAAGTTTAAAGTTTAGTTATTAGTGTCATGAGTTAACTTACATTAACATTACAATGAAGTTACTGTGAAAATCCTCTTGTCGCCACACTCTGGCACCTCTTTGAATACACTGAGGGAGAATTTAGCATGGCCAATGCACCTGCATGGCAAAGCATGGGCAGTGCGGTGGCACAGTGGTTAGCATTGTTGCCTCACAGTGCAAGAGACCTGGGTTCGATTCCCAGCTTGGGTCACTGTCTGTGTGGAGTATGCGTGTTCACCCCGTGTCTGCATAGGTTTCCTCCAGGTGCTCTGGTTTCCTTCCACAATCTGAAAGACTTGATGGTTAGGTGAATTGACTCAAACAGGTGCAAGCATCTGGCAACTAATAGAACTTCACAGTATCTTCATTGCAGTATTAATGTAAGCCTTCTTATGACACTAATAAATAAACTTTAAAAAAACCTAACCAGCATGTCTTTCGGACTGTGGGAGGAAACCGGAGCACCCGGAAGAAACGCATGTCCACATGGGAAGAACATGCAGTCTCCACATTGTCAGTGACCTGAGGCCAGAATTGAACCCTGGCCCTTAGCACTGTGCGACAGCAGTGTTAACCACTGTGCCACTGTGGATCTAGTCTAAGAGGGTGAGCTGAGCCCCAGGCTACAGAGTTTGGAGATGAGTTTTGTAGCAATAATGGTGTTGAAGGCTGTGCTGTAAGATGATATCCATCTTTAGAATTTTTTCTATTATTTTTAAATTTTAATCCTTTTCTAACATTTACTGTAGTTTTGCAAATTAGTTTTGAGTTTTTGGCCATGTGAAAAGAGATGCTTAGAACATTACACCCTCTTCAAGAAAATTTTTTGGTTCATAATGGAGTAAAAGTTGCATCAAGAAAATAGAAAATAAGAGCTCATCCAATCAGATAAGAAACTACAGGCCAATTGACTTAATATCAAAAAAACACTTTGATGACAAAAACTCAGGAAAATGTATTGGCACTTAGAAAAGTGGAGGCTAATGAAAGTCAGCAGATGTTTACTACAAGTGTATCATGTTTGACTGACCGACTTGAGGTTTTTGATGAGATAATGGAGGGGGTTGCTTAGAGAAGTGAGGTTGATGTTGTTTATATTTACTTTATTGAATATGTCTGAAAGTATCAGGGTGTAGTCGTTACCAAAATTTAAACCTATGGAATGAAAGGGATGGTGGCAGCTTGAGTTTAGGGTTGGCTTGGGGATAGAAAGCAGAGAATATGAATGGCTCTTTTTCAGAAAGGAATGAAGCATACAGTAATGTTTCTCAATTGCCACAATTAGAACCATTGCGCTTTCTGATTTGTGTTAATAATAAAGGCCAGACCAGAAACTCCAAGGTATATTGTGATCTTGGCCTCGACACTAACTTTTACATTCAGTGAAGATTTTGATTTGATTTATTATTGCGTCATGTGTTAACATACAGTGAAAAGTATTGTTTCTTGTGCACTGTAGAGACAAAACATACCATTCATAGAGAAAGAAACGAGAGAGTGCAGAAGGTATTGTTACAGTCACAGCAAGGGTGTAGAGAAAGATCAACTTAATGCAAGGTAAGACTATTCAAAAGTCTAACAGTAGCAGGGAAGAAGCTGTTCTTGAGTCGGTTTGTACATGACTTCAGACTTTTGTATCTTTCCCCGATTGAGGCAGGTAGAAGAGAGAATGTCCAGGGTGCATGGGGTCCTTAATTATGCTGGCTACTTGCCGAGACAGCGGGAAGTGTACACAGAGTCAATAGATGGAAAGCTAGTTTGAATGATGGATTGGGCTACATTCACAATCTTTTGTAGTTCCTTGTGGTCTTGGTAGTCAATTGGATGCAAAATTGGCTTCACAACATAAGACAGAGGGTGATTGTAGAGGGTTGTTTTTCCAAACTGGAGGCCTGTGACGTGCCACAGGAATCAGTGCTGGGTTCGCTGTTATTTGCCATTTATATTAATGATTTGGGTGAGAATTTAGGAGGCATGGTTAGTAAGTTTGCAGATGACACCAAGATTGGTGGCATAGTATGCAGTGAAGAAGGTTATCTAGGATTGCAATGGGATCATGATCAATTGGGCCAGTGGGCCGATGAATGGCAGATAGAGTTTAATTTAGATAAATGTGAGGTGATGCATTTTGGTAGATTGAATCAGGGCAGGACCTCCACAATAAATGGTAGGGCATTGGGGAGTGTTATACAACAAAGGGACCTCGTCGTACACGTTCATAGTTCCTTGAAAATGGAATCATAAGTAGACAGGGGAGTGAAGAAGGCATTCAGCATGCTTGATTTCATTGGTCAGGGCATTGAATGTAGGAATTGAGACATCTTGTTGAAGTTGTACAAGACATTGGTAAGGCCACACTTGGAATACTGTGTGCAATTCTTGTCACCCTATTATAGAAAGGATATTATTAAACTTGAAAGAGTGCAGAAAAGATTTCACTCGGCTGCCACAGGGACTTGATGGGTTGAATTATAAGAAGAGGTTGAATAGACTGAGACCATTTTCCTTGGAGCATTGAAGGCTTAGGCGTGATAATATAGAGGTGTATAAAATAATGAGGGACAGTCAACATATTTTCTCAAAGGTAGGGAAGTCTAAAACTAGAAGGTTTTGGTTTAAGGTGAGAGGGGAGAGATACAAAATCATCCAGAGACAATTTTTTCACTGAGGATGTTAAGTGTCTAGAATGAACTGCCAGAGGCATTTAGACAATTAAAAAACATTTAGACAGTTCCATGAGTAAGATGGGTATAGAGGGATATGGGCCAAACGTGGGCAATTGGGACTGATTTAGTGGTTAAAAACTGTAAATCTTTATGACTATGAATATGAACTATTCCAACCAAACAAATCTCCTGAAAATATTCCCTTGCCTCAGGTTTAGGATAAAAAATATGAACGCACATGCGATGTTGGATCTTAGCCCTTTGGTTGGACAGTTGAAACTTCCCAGCTTGGTAACATCCAGCAGCTGTTGAGGTAGCGATAATGTTGCTGCTGGCCTCTAGCTTTTAGCCAACAAATCGCTGCAAGAGACAGAATTCTTGTGCCAAGAAGGCAAGAAGTCCTGCTTCCAGCTAGCCAACTGAATCTATAATACCGGAGAGAGAAAAAAACCTGTCTGCAACTTGAAAACCAGGACAGCATCTGACTATGAACCAAAACTAAAAGTGAATCCTTGGATTCTTCTGTGGAGGAACCACCTGACTTTGACTTGTTAATCAATCTTCCCCCTAACAATTCAAAAGGTCATAAAATCCTGGAAGCTGCATGAAATCCAGAGTAAAAAAAACCTCGTTTAAATAATTGTAAAAGCAACATAAGGCACTAAGCAGACAGCCAGTGCCACAATGAAAATAACTGCTTACAATCTGCAGAGAATATGATTTTAAAAATCATTTCTGGAGGCACACTAGTGTCACAAGACTTCAGAAGGATGTAGTTAGACTGGTGAGATGCTCAGACAAATCGCAGATGAAAATGAACTCGGGGGCATGGGGTGGGAGTAGAATTTGTACATACAACAAAAGAGCAGGAATAGGCTATTAGCTCAAGCCTGTTCCATTTAATAAGATCATGCCAGATATTATTGTAACCTCAAATCTGCCCTCCACCAATGCCAATAACCTATCATCCCCTTGCTTATCAAGAATATATCTACCTCTGCCTTAAAAATATTCAAAGGTTCTGCTTCCACAATATTTTCAGGAAGAGAGTTCTAAAGACAATCGTCTAAGAAATTTTACAACATCTTTGTTTTAAATGGGCAACACCTTATTTTAAAACTGTGAACCCTAATTCTAGATTCTTCCAGAAGAGAAAACATAATTTTCTTGTCCACCCTGTCAAGACCCCTCAGGATCTTGTATGTTTCAATCAAGTCACATTTTACTCTTCCAAATTCCAGCAGATACAAGTTTAGCTTGTCTAACCGTTCTTCTTAAGACAACCCATCCACTCCAGGTACTAGTGTAGTAAACCAAAAGAGAAAATACTGGAAAATATCTGGCAGCATCTGTAAGGAGAGAAAAGAGCTGACATTTTGAGTCCAGATGACACGCTGAGATTTTCCAGCATTTTATCTTTTGGTTTAAGGTTCCAGCACCCGCAGTAATTTGCTTTTATTTGTTTAGTAAACTTTATTTGAATTGCTTCCAATGCACTTGCATCATTCCTTAAATAATGCAACCAATATTGTACAGAATACTCCAGATTTGGTCTCACTAGCGCCCTGTACAACTGAAATATACTTTTTGTATTCAACTTCCTTTACAATAAATGATTTTCTATTAGCTTTCCTAATTACTTTTTGTACCTGTACACTAGCCATTTGCGATTCCTGCACGAGGACATCCAAATCCCTGTGCACCTCAGAGCTATGCAATTTCTCACTGTTTAGATGATAAGCTTCTTTATTCTTCCTATCATAAGAATTTAGTATTTGCTCACATTATACTCAATTTGCCAGATTTTTGTCCAGTCAACCTATCAAAGTCCTCATTCAACCTCGTTACGTCCACTTTACAATTTACTTTCTTAACTTTGTGTCATCGGCAAATTTAGCAACCATACCTTCAATGCCTTCATCCAAGTCATGAATGCATTATAATAAGTTAAGGCTCAGACATTGATCCCTGTGGCACACTGCTTATCGTATCCTGTCAACCAGAGAAAGGCCCTTTTATTCCAACTGTTTTTTGTTTGTTGCCAATCTTGAATTCGCCAGTATGTTACCGTCTAAACCATGAGCTTTTATTTTTCACAATCTTTGGTATGACACTTTATCAACTGGAAATCCAAGTACAGTATGTCCACTAGTTGTCCTTTATACATAGCGCAGGTTACTTCATCGAAAAACTCCAATACGTCGGTGAAACATGATTTCATTTTCACAATTTGATCGGAAGAATGGTGAGGGGCAATATGAATTGAAAAGAACATTAGAACGTACAAATTAGGAGCAGGAGTAGGCAATTCAGCCCCTCGAACCTGTTCCGCTATTCAAATATGTTCATGGCTGATCTTGTCTCGGCCCTTTCCTGCCCATTCTCCATGACCCTTCAACCCATTACTAATTAACAATCTGTCTGTTTCCTTAAATGTACTCCGTGTCTGACATCCATCACACTTTGGGGTAGTGAATTCCACAGATTCAAATAATTTCTCTTCATCTCCGTTTTAAATCTGCTATTCCCTCTTCCTAAAACTGTAACCCCTTGTTCTAGATCACCCCACAAGAGAAAGCTCCCACTCCATGCCTACTCTGCCCATACCTCCTATATACCTCAAATGGATCTCCCCTCATTCTTCCAAATTCTAGAGACTATCAGTCTAAACTGCTCGATCTCTCTTAATAAGATGAATAATCTCCTCTCTCTCGAATCAATCAAGTCAATTTTCTCCGAACTGCCTCTAATGCTACTACATCCTTCCTCTATTAAGGAGACCAAAACTACACACAGTAGTTCAGCTGCCGGATCCCTAATGTCTTGTACAGTTGCAGCAACACTTCCTTACTTTTTATATTCTATTTCTTTAGCTCTAAATGTTAAAATTCCATTGCTCCCCTTATTAGCTGCTATACCTGCATACCAGTTTTCTGCGATTGATGCATGAGGACAAGTAGATCCTTCTGCACCAAAGTACTCTGACGGTTACAAAACATAGTCACAGTAGTCTGCTGATGTACTTTTGACAAGACAATAAAACAAGAATTTATGAAACAAGTAAAGATTAGCTATATTACACCACTTCTTCACCCACAACTATACCTTTACAGGAATAACACAAGTTATTAATCAAGCCAACAAATAGTTCTGCCTATTGCACAAATGAGTAATATGGTACAAGAATCTCACTGCTAGTGTGGTGCTAAATATGTAAGCTGTACGCCCTGAAGACTGGCAGGTGATATCAGCCAGCATGTCCATTCCATGGTACAGATCGAACCCAACCAGCCAAACTTGTTAAACTCAAAACCCAGTGTCCAATATCAGAAGTAATTCTGTGAATCACATTCACTATTTTTTAAAATTAATTCATGGGATAGAACATAGAACATAGAACACTACAGCACAAACAGGCCCTTCGGCCCACGAGTTGTGCCGATCACATCAACACCTACCAACCTACAGACCTATCTATAACCCTCAATCTCATTAAACCCCATATACTCATCCAGAAGTCTTTTAAAAGACCCCAGCGAGTTCGCCTCCACCACCACTGACGGCAGCCGATTCCATTCACTCACCACCCTCTGAGTGAAAAACTTACCCCTAACATCACTTCTGAACCTCCCTCCCCGCACCTTAAATCTGTGTCCTCTCGTAGCAACCATTTCAACCTGGGGAAATAGCCTCTGAGAGTCCACCCTATCTATTCCTCTCAACATTTTGTAAACTTCTATCAGGTCGCCTCTCAACCTTCGTCTCTCCAGGGAAAAGAGTCCCAGCTCCCTCAACCTAACTTCATAAGGCATGCCTCCCAGTCCAGGCAACATCCTTGTAAATCTCCTCTGTACCCTCTCAATAGCTTCTACATCTTTCCTATAGTGAGGCGACCAGAACTGCGCACAATACTCTAAATGAGGCCTGACAAGGGTCTTATAAAGTTGCAGCATTACCTCCCGACTCCTAAACTCAATCCCTCGATTAATGAAGGCCAGTACACCATACGCCTTCTTGACCACCTCCTCCACCTGCGAGGCCGATTTAAGAGTCCTGTGGACCCAGACCCCAAGATCCTTCTGCTCTTCAACACTACTCAGACTTCTGCCCTTGATAGTGTACTCGTTCATCCCGTTGGTTCTGCCAAAATGGACGACTACACATTTATCTGCGTTGAAGCCCATCTGCCACTTCTCCGCCCAGTCCTGCATCCTATCTATGTCCTGCTGCAACTTTTGCCATCCTTCCAGACCATCCACAACACAACCAACCTTCGTGTCATCAGCGAACTTACTTACCCATCCCTCCACTTCCTCATCCAGGTCATTTATGAAAATGACAAACAACAAGGGTCCCAGAACAGATCCTTGAGGCACTCCGCTGGTGACTGACCTCCATTCAGAAAAAGCCCCATCCACAACCACTCTCTGCCTTCTGCAGGCAAGCCAGTTCTGGATCCACAAGGCCAAAGGCCCTTGGATCCCATGGCCTCTCACCTTCTCAAGAAGTCTTGCATGGGGGACCTTATCAAACGCCTTGCTGAAGTCCATGTACACTACGTCCACGGCACTTCCTTCGTCAATGTGTTCAGTCACATTATCGAAGAACTCAACTAGGCTTGTAAGGCACGACCTGCCCTTGACAAATCCATGCTGACTATTCCTGATCATGTCAAACCTCTCCAAATGTTCGTAAATCTTGTCCCTCAGAAGCCTCTCCATCAGCTTACCAACCACTGAGGTTAGACTCTCCGGTCGGTAATTTCCCGGGCTATCTCTGTTCCCTTTCTTGAAAATAGGAACTACATCCGCAATCCTCCGGAACCTCTCCTGTCTCCATTGACGACGCAAAGATCATCGCCAGGGGCTCTGCAATCTCTTCCCTCGCCTCCCACAGTATCCTGGGGTACATCCCATCTGGTCCCAGCGACTTATCTACCTTGATGGAATTCAAAAGTTCCAACACATCCTCCTCCTTAATATTCACGTACTCAATCCTTTCCATCTGCTGGAAATCCATAACAAAATCTCCCAGATCGGCTTCCACTGTGAATACTGAGGCGAAGTACTCGTTGAGCACCTCTGCCATTTCTTCTGGTTCCACACAAACCTTTCCCCCCTCACCTTTTATAGGTCCTATCCCTTCTCTTCTTATCCTTTTACCTTTCACATATTTATAGAAGGCCTTGGGATTCTCCTTAATCTTACCCGCCAAGGTCTTCTCATGACCCCTTCTGGCTCTCCTAATTTCCCTTTTAAGTTCCTTCCTACAGTCCTTATACTCCTCAAGATCTTTAACCTCTCCTAATTCCCTGAACCTCTTGTACACCTTCCTTTTCCTCCTGACGAGGTTCAACACAGCCTTTGTGCACCACGGTTCCCTCGACCTACCAAAACCCCCTTGTCTCATCGGAACGTTGTCATTCAGAGCTCCAGACACACATTCCTTGAATATCTGCCACCTTCCTTCAGTACTTTTCCCTAAGAACGCCTCCTTCCAGTTTATTTGTCCAAGTAACTTCCTGACTTCTTCGTATCTCCCCTGTGGATGTGGGTGTTGTTGGCTGTGTCAGCATTCATTGCCCATCCCTGAGGTCAGTTAAGAGTCAACCACATTGCTGTGGGTCTGGTATCACATGTAGGCCAGACCAGGTAAGGTCGCAGGTTTCCTTCCCTGAAGGACCAGCTGGGTTTTTATGACAATCGATGATGGTTTTGTGATCATCGTTTGACTTTTAATCCCAGATTTTTATTGAATTCAGATTTTACCATCTGCTGCGGTGGGATTTGATCACAGATCCCCAGAGCATTAAGTCTGGGACTCTGGATTATGAGTCCAGTGACAATACCACTATGCCACTGCCTCCCGAAATGATCCTCAGTGTGTTAAAAATTACACTGACAAAAGTTGTCACTCGGACTTGAAGCATTTGTGTGTACTGGAAACTACATATACTAATGTCCAACGACCTGTTATTTGCAGACAGAAAAATGTACACATGCTTGTACCCTTTTTGATTAAGGCATTGCTTTGAGCAATCAGAGTCAAGCTGCCTGTTTTAAATTTTCAAATGATGCTTCATGGTTAATCGCAAGTCTTTGGTGCATTTTCCATGGCAATGTCCACTTGCCAACCAATCAGCACTCCCTTCTCATTTGTGTATGTATTTATTATTAAAAGTAAATTATTAGTGATTCTGGAATCTGAAACAAAAGCAGAACATTTTGGAAAATCTCAGCAGGTCTGACAGCATCTGTGGAGAGGGGATAGAGCTAACGTTTCGAGTCTGGTTAACCCTTTGTCAGAGTTGTTTCCCCGACATTGTTATTCTTGTGATTGCCCTGGTATGTGCAAGATAAGAACATAACATAAGAAATAGGAGCTGGAGTAGGCCATCTAGCCCTTCGAGCCTGCCCCGCCATTCAATAAGATCATGGCTGATCTGAAGTGGCTCTGTTCCACTTTCCCGCTTTCTCCCCATAACCCTTAATCCCCTTGCCTACCAAAAACCTAGCTACCCGCGTCTTAAATATATTTAGCGAGGTAGCCTCCACCACTTCAATGGGCAGAGAATTCCAGAGATTCACCACCCTTTGAGTGAAGAAGTTCCTCCTCAACTCCGTTCTAAACTGCTCCCCCCCCCCTTATCTTGAGGCTGTGCCCTCTAGTCCTGCTGTCCTTTCTGAGCGGGAAGAACCCCTCCACCTCTACTCTATCCATCCCTTTCATCATCTTATACGTCTCAATGAGATCTCTCCTCATCCTCCTAAACTCCACCGAGTACAAGCCCAGTCTATTCAGCCCCTCCTCATAGCTCAACCCCCTCAACTCCGGTATCAGCCTAGTGAACCTCCTCTGCACTCCCTCCAAGGCCAAAATATCCTTGCGTAAGTGCGGCGACCAAAACTGCACACAGTACTCCAGCTGCAGCCTCACCAGTGCCCTGTACAGTTGCAGCAAGACCTCCCTACTTTTATATTCAATCCCCCTCGCTATGAAGGCCAGCATCCCATTTGCCTTCCTGACCACCTGCTGCACCTGTAGGCTGGGTTTTTGCGACTCATGCACAAGGACCCCCAGGTCCCTCTGCACCGTAGCATGCTGCAGCTTTTCGCCATGTAAGTAGTAGTCCTTCCTACCATTATTCTTACCAAAGTGGATAACCTCACACTTGCCAACATTGTATTCCATCTGCCAGGACCTCGCCCACTCGCTCAGCCTATCTAGATCCCTCTGCAGACTTTCCACACCCTCCGCACAATTTGCATTTCCACTCATCTTTGTGTCATCAGCAAATTTCGACACCTTACATTCGGCTCCCTCCTCCAGATCATCTATATAAATGGTAAATAGCTGAGGCACCAGCACCGATCCTTGGGGCACTCCACTAGTCACCAACCGCCAATCCGAATAGCACCCATTGACACCCGCTCTCTGCCTCCTATTTGACAGCCAATCCCCTATCCACGCTAACACCCTACCCCCAACTCCATGCCCCCTAACCTTCTGTAACAACCTTTTGTGCGGCACCCTATCAAACGCCTTCTGAAAATCGAGAAACACCACATCCACTGGTTCCCCTCTATCCACTGCACTAGACACATCCTCATAGAATTCCAATAAATTCATCAGACACGACTTCCTCTTAACGAAACCGTGCTGCGTCTGCTCTATCAAACAGTTCTTCTCAAGATGCCTCGCTATTTTCTCTTTGATTACGGATGCAAGCATTTTTCCTACAACAGACATTAAGCTAACCAGCCTATAATTCCCTGCCTTTTGCCTGCTACCCTTTTTAAACAGCAGCGTAACATTAGCCGTTTTCCAATCTTCCGGCACTTCCCTGGAATCCAGCGAGGTTTGGAAAATAATCACCAAGGCATCCACTATCACCTCTGCCACGTCCTTCAGAACCCTTGGATGCATTCCATCCGGTCCTGGGGACTTGTCCACCATCAGTCCCTCTAGTCTGTTGAGCACTGCCTCTCTAATAACAATGATCTCATTCAGGCCCTCCACTCCTACCATCTTTCCATCGTTAACACCCGGCAAACTATTTGCATCCTCCTCCATGAAGACCGAAGCAAAAATACCTTTGACAAAGTGTCTTGTTTCAGCAATGCTCAGGTTCTGTACTATCAACAGAAAATCCATCTAATATTCTGAAATTCCCATTATATATACTGTCTATGTACCAATATGCAAACTGTGATCGGACGCACCAAAACCAAGTGATAGATGCCATCAAAGCAACTTCAGTGGATCTCACATCCAAAGTCCACTCCAGAAGCTTGTCACACTGAAAGCCAACTAGTCACATGGAAACTGTCTTTCACTTAAGAGTTTCCAATCTTCACTCCAGAAGAACTTGCCTTGGAATTAGCCATGCCAACGTAACAGCACTGCTTCACAGGCCCATAGTAAAGAGTTATCGACCTTTGGCTGTCTTCTCAGACCTCCTGGCTTCTCACCCTTTGCTTTAATTTTGCTCCCCATAGCTTTTTCTCTTTGATTTGGTGCTTTTTTCTTTGCTCCTTATCTCCTGTCCTCCTCCTCATGTTGGAACTTTTTCTGTCCTGCTCCCTGGTCTTGGTACTTGCATCTTTGGTTTAGGATTAGCTCTGTGTCCCTTTCCTGTATCTAAGTTTTTCTGGAATTTTCTTCCCATAGGTGCTCTGTCTTGGTATCCAACCCTCTTTTTGCTCTGTTTCGCTTTCGCATTTTTGAAGACCTGAATAACTTTTAGTAATCTCTGAACATGAGTTTTGGCTCTTAATACATCCAGTCTGGTCGTCCTGAAGAATCACAGGAAACGTTTTCTCCAGACGTATCACCAGAATCTTAGACAACTTCAAATCAGCATTTAAAAAAGAAGGGGCCTAAAAGAAGTGCAGTGCCCAGGATTCTTGCACAGTTTTGGGAGTAGCAGACCTGTTTCAAATTAATGATTATACATGCCCTTTACATGCTCCTCTTGGGGTTTACTTATTTGAATATATATATAATCCCCTTCTTTTGGCAATTTTTAAGGCAAACATTCCCCCATTGTTGGCTTCCATTAAGTGGGACCGGCATTGATACTCCTCCTCACTGAATTCCGGCTGGGTAGGATAGCTTTGATTAAGTGGGTTGGGGTTACGGGAATAGGGCCGAGGTGTGTTTGTGGTTGATGCCAACTTGATGGGCCAAATTGGCTCCTTCTGCAGTCTAGGGATGCAATGATTCTCAGATCAATATGTTACTTCGGCTACTCCAACCTCTACAAATACTATCTATCCTATTATCTGGAAGGTCCTTAAGGAAATGAATGGGGTGCTCGGTTCTTTTGTTTGGAGCAAGAAGAAACCTTACTTAAGGTGAGTTAAGCTGTAGCTTTCTGGTTCTAAAGGGGGCTGGAGATGCCAAATAATAAAATGCATCAGTCAGCCTCCCACCTTAGATTTATACTTAAATGGGTTAGGGGAGATTGTTCTTTCATATGGCTTGGTGTTGAAGCTGGTCAGTCTTTATATTCCTTACAGTCATTTTTATATCTTGGGGATCCTAAGATTATATTCAGTAAGTGTGATAATCCTATTGTTGTTAACATTTTGAAAGCTTGGAGGATGGTTTGTGAGTTAGAGGGAAGTGGGTGGCACAGTGGCTAGCACTGCTGCCTCACAGTGCTCAGGATCCAGGTTCAATTCTGGCCTGGGGTAACGGTGTGGAGTTTGCACATTCTCCCTGCGTCTGTGTGGGTTTCCTCCAGATATTTTGGTTTCTACTTATAGTCCAGAGATGTGCAGGTTAGGTGTATTGTCTGTATTGTATTGCCCCTTAGTGTCACAAAGATGTTTGGTTAGGTGGATTAAGTATACGGAGTCACGGGGATAGGATGTGGGGAGGCGGGGGGATCTGGGTCACAATTTCTTTGACAGTCGGTGCTAACTCGATTGACTGAATGGCGTCCTGTCGGATTTCAGGGTGCTATGGAAGATCTAATTTGATTTCCACACTTTCCACCATTCAGGGTAATCCAGATTCCCAGCCAGGTCTCAAAGATTGGTTTTGATATCTGGAAGTTTAGAGGGCTTTATAGGCTAAGTGATGCATTTGACACACTTCCCTGTTAACTTTTGAGCAGCTGTGTCAAAAGTTTGATATTTTGAAACGCTTCTTTTAGATATTTGCAACTTAAGGACTTTATCTTTAATAAGACAACTTTTCTTTTTGATGCTAAGGTTTCCCTGGTGGAAAAAAAATCCTGATATCTGCAGAGCCTAGGCAATTAATTTATAGATTTTAGGATACTTAATGCTCCAGATCCTGTGAGAATACATTGAACATGCTGTGGTCTTGGGAGAGACCTTGTAGTAAATATTCATGAGAGACATAGCATGATATTTAGGAATGTGCTGATAAAATTTCTGTTTGTTATAGAACAAAAGAGACTCGGCTTAAGGTATTACACCGTCTGACTATTACTCCAAGTTTACGGCACAGGTTTTACCCTGCCATATCCTTGTTGTTTAAGTTCATTAATTAGTGTCACAAGTAGGCTTACAGGCTGATTCTGGTATTGGTGGTACTGACATATGAGGAGATATCGACTTGGTTAGGATTGTTTTTGCTGGAGTTAAGACGAATGAGGGGGAAATCTCATAGAGACTTATAAAATTCTTACAAGACTAGACAGGGAAGATGTAGGGAGGATATTCTTGATAGTGGGAGTGTCCAGAACCAGGGGTAATTCTCTGGGGACCTGGGATTGAATCCCACCACACTCTGAGGATTCGGGATAAACCATTTAGGATGGAGACGGGGAGACATTTCTTCACCCAAAGAATGGTTAACCTGTGGAATTCATTACCACAGGAAGAAGTAACATCCAAAATATTGAATGTATTCATGAAGCAGCTGGATATAGCACTTGGGATGAATAGGACCAAAGGCTATGGGGAGAAAACAAGATTAAGCTATTGAGTTGGTCAATCAACCATGATCATAATGGATGGCAGAGCAGGGTCAAATGGCCTCCTCCTACTCCTATCATCTATGTTTCAATTAACATTGTAATGTACTTACTGTGAAAATCCCCTGGTTGCCTGTTCGGTACACCGAGGAAGAATTTAGAATGTCCAATGCGCCCAGCCAGCACATCTTTCGGACTGTGAGCGGAAACCGGAGCACCCAGAGGAAACTCACACAGACACAGGGAGAACGTGCAGACAGTGACCCAAGCTGAGAATCGAACCCGGATCCCTGGCACTGTGAGGCAACAATGTTAACCACTGTACCACCTTGCCACCCTTGTGTCAGAAGTGCAAGGTGAACGTGGGGATTATCTGCAATGCTTTTGACCTGTATCAAGATTAAATCTTATTGGTTTAATGTCACTAAAGTGTTTGAGAGGATTTTTGATATGGCCTTAGAGTTTGTCCCCTGCATTTAATCTTAGGCCTCCCAGTTAAAAGAGATAAATGGTGCAAATGGGAAAAGATTCTATAAGATCCTAACATTTGCAGCATGGAAAATATTGTTTGATCAAAGAACAAAGAAAATTACAGCACAGGAATGGCTGCGTCGACCTGCCAAGCCTGCACCAACCATGCTGCCTGACTGAACAAAAACCCCTTGTCCTTCCGGGGACCATCCTATTCATTTATTTGTCAAGACACCCCATAAAACTCACTATCATATCTGCTTCGACGACCTCCCCCAGCGGTGAGTTCAAGACACCCACCATCCTCTGTGTAAAAAGAAAACTTGCCTTGTACATCTCCTTTAAACCTTGCCCCTCGCACCTTAAACCTATGCCCCCTAACAGTTGATTCTTCCACCCTGAGAAAAAGCTTCTGACTATCCAGTCTGTCCATGCCCCTCATAATCTTGTAGACTTCTATCAGGACACCGCTCAACCTCTGTCATTCCAGTGAGAACAAACCGAATTTCTCCAACCTCTCCCCATAGCTAATGCCCTCTATACTTGGCCACATTTTGGTAAATCTTTTCCGTACTCTCTCCAAAGCCTCCACATTTTTCATAGAAATTGTACAGTGCAGAAGGAGGCCATTCAGCCCATCGAGTTTACACTGACCACAATCCCACCCAGACCTTAACCCTTACCTAATCCCTGCATATTTACCCACTAATCTCTCCTACCTACGCATCGCCGGACTCTAAGTGGCAATTTTTTAGCAGGGCCAGTCAACCTAACCTGCACTTCTTTGGACTGTGGGAGAACATAAGAACATGAAACTGGAGCACCCGGAAGAAACCCATGCAGACACGAGGGGAACGTGCAAACTCCACACGGATAATGACCCAGGCCAGGAATCGAACCCAGGAACCTGGAGATGTAAAGCAGCAGTGGTAACCACTGTGCTATCATGTCGCCCTAGTGTGGTAGGGTCTGCTTCCACCTCCTTCTGGTAGTGTGGCAAACAGAATTGAACACTATATTCCAAGTGCGGCCATCATTAATCCATGAGTTTGCTTGTGGATTAATGGTATCTCCTTCAATTTGGAATGGACATAAAATTATTGTGGAATTTATCCCAATGGAATACTTTGACCTGTTTATTTCAAGCTAAATCAGATACATTCCATATGGTATGGGACCCCATCTTAAAGTTCTAGACCCTGCACTGTCTGACTTAAAAGGTTTTCTAAAAGTTTTGTAGTTCCGTCATCCTGAGTGAGGGTGTGCACCACAACCAGTTAGTGGTTGTATCCTGATGTTCCCTCATCTTCTGGTATAACCCTTTTACTGTTCATATCCATCACTTCACATCATACAATGAATAATCCAAACCAACTGTGTTTTTTTGGTCTCTTTCTACGTGTATTTGTTGAAAAATGATCAAGCTGTTCTGAACCATTCTCTGAGGGTTTGTTGCATTATTTGTAAATTATGAAAAATCTATAATAAAAACGTATTAAAGCAAAGAGCCATGCATTCTTCTGCATTACAGACTTCCTTATGAAGAGAGACTAAATTGACTGGGTCTGTACTCGTTGGAGTTTAGAAGGATGAGGGGGGATCTTCTAGAGATGTATAAGATAATGAAGGGGGTGGATAGGGTAGAGGTAGAGAGATTCTTCCTGCTCAGAAAGGACAGCAGGACTAGAGGGCACAGCCTCAAGATAAGCGGGGGGGTGCAGTTTAGAACAGAATTGGGGAGGAACTTCTTCACTCAAAGGGTGGTGAATCTTTGGAATTCTCTGCCCGTTGAAGTGGTGGAGGCTTCCTCGCTAAATATATTTAAGACATGGGTAGATAGGTTTTTGGTAGGCAAGGGAATTAAGGGTTATGGGGAAAAAGCGGGAAAGTGGAACTGAGCCACTTCAGATCAGCCATGATCTTATTGAATGGCGGGGCAGTCTCAAAGGGCTAGATGGCCTACTCCTGCTCCTATTTCTCATGTTCTTATGCTCTCCCTTGGGAAAACACTGCATCTGTGGAAGTGAGTGCTGAAATTTGGTTCAGCATGTTTTGAGGACTATCTACAACAAACTCTCAACATTCAGGGTGCCCTGGGCTGATACAGAAGTTCCCCCAAACACCAACAACACCAATATCAACTGCCAATTCTATAGATGTCCATGCCAATCCTGCCTCAGCTCTTCAGTTATGAGAGGATGAAGGCATTACAGTTTGGACATATCTGAACAATGAGGACCTCATACTATTATTCTGGTGAACCTTTAATATTAGAAAGTGCTGAAAATACTTAGCAGTTTTTGCAGCATCTGTGGAGTGAGAATTGAGTGTAAGGTCTGTGACCAGAGATGCTGCCAGACCTGTTATTATTTTTCAGCATTTTCTGTTTTTTATTTCAGGTTTGGAAGGCTTACTGCAGATAGAAAATATACAGTAAATGGTATAGCCCTTAAAAGTATTAACATACAGAGGGATCCTGAATTCCCTGAAGGTGGCAACTGAGGTGGGCAAGGTGGTCAAGGAAGCATATGGCATGCTGGCTTTCAGACAGGACATTGAGTCTAGGAATTGGAAAATCATGTTGCAGCTGTAAAATACTTTGTAAGGCTGCATTTGGAGTATTGTGAACAATTCTGGTCACTACACTACCAGAAGTATGTTGATGCATTGGAAAGGGTGCAAAGAGATTTACCTGATGTTGCCTGGTTTAAAGGATATGGACAATGAAGAAAGGTTGAACAAATTTGGATTGTTTTCATTGGAGCATCAGAGGATCGGGGGGACCTGATAGAGGTTTACAAGATTATGACAGGTTTGGATGGAAAGGACAGTCGGAGTCTTTTACCCAGAGTCAAAGGACCAATTACTCTGGGGCATAGGTTGAGAGTGAGAGGGGGAAAGTTTAAGAGATGTAAGAAACAAGTTTTCCACACAGGTCAATGTCTAGAATGCGCTTCCAGAGGAGGTCATGGAAGCAGGTTCCATAACAATGTTCAAGAGGCATCTGGATAGATACATGAATAGGCAGAGAGTAGAGGGATATGGACAACATAGAGGCAAGAAAATATTAGAGAGGCATGTGTGTTGGCAGAGACTTGGTGGGCCAAAGGGCCTTTTCATGTGCTGTTTTTGTACAAAAAGAGAAAAATGCTGGAAAACCCCAGCTGGTCTGACAGCATCTGTGAAGAGAGAGTGAGTTGAGTCAACGTTTCAAACTTAGATGACCCTTCGTCAGAGCTGTGCTGTACTGTTCTTTGTTCTTTCTTAGTTCGTATTTCCAGCATCTGTATTATTTCTTTTGTGTAGGAACCTTTTTAGATCTCCTGACAAGTGAATAATATACTGGAGGTGGAGAGCACATCTTTCAAAAAGACTGGATAACATTAGCATCTTTATTTTAATATGCAATACTTCTATTATTTGTTATCTGATTCCTTTATAGAGGAAATGACTCAGCCATGTACACCAATGAAGAAAAATATCTTTGAATGAGTTGAAATTTTTTTTTGTCTATTGGTTTAATTTTTGTTTTACTTTCACGTTGTGAGCGAAATGATATTCCAATATATTCTTTGAGCATTAACTGATTTATGACCATCAGATATTATTAAGCTTTATCTCTGCCAATTTCACAGCCTGATTTCTGTGTTGGATAGCTGTCTTCTATTGACACCTGAAGAGTGACATGCAATCAGTGGGATAAGCTGGTTCATGTTCATTGCTGGATTTGGACTTTGAGTCCCAAAAGACCTGTTGAGTGAAGGAGACTTAGCTATTGATAAATTTCTTAGGGACCACCAGATGCCAGCCACAGCTTTTGGGCTAGAAGTTCTTTGGATACATAAATTGAACCTCCGTAGATTTATTTTGAGCTTGTAATGGAAGCTCTTAGCTGTGAGCAAACTATAAGACAAGAGTTGCTGAAAATGGACATCTTGTGAACATTTTCATTTTATATGCGGTATACAGTTTATTAATTTTTCTGGAGTGAAACACACAGGGCAGCACGATTGCATAGTGGTTAGCACTGTTGCCTCTCAGTGCCAGGAATCCGGGTTCAATTCTGACCATTCCTGCATGGGTTTCCCCCAGGTCCTCCAGTTTCCTCCCACAGTCCAAATATGTGCAGGTTAGGTAGATTGACCTTGCTAAAATGTCCCTTAGTGTCCAAGATTTGTAGGTTAAATGGATTAGCTATGGTAAGTGTGCAGGGCTACTGGGATAGGGCGGATGAGAGGGTTTGGATGGGATGCTGTTTCAGAGAGTTGGTACAGACTGGATTGGGCTGCATCCCTACATCCTGCTCTCTAGAGATTCTATGGTTCTATTATTACAGAGTGGTTCTAGTATTACAGAGTGACATGTCATCCTTCAGTAGAGTGGTTGGGAAAAACTGATTTTCTTCAGAATATATGTATTGCCATTCAGATATTAATCTAACATCGCCACAGTGAAATAGAATACACATTGTGTTGTTTCCTTTTAGAATGAACTAATTTGTTTTTTTACATGATTAAATTGTGGAATAATAATTGTGCAGTCTTATTGATTTCCTAATTAAACTTCTAAAAAGAAAATAATCTATTTCCACTTGTTAATATTGTGTATCTGCAATTATTTGTGACCAATTTGACAGGAAGGAGAAAGTATTTCTGAGGTGCCCCACCATGGGTTACGGAAACAAACCAGTGCTGCTTTATTTTCAAAGTGTTGCCTGATTGATGTTCAACATGGAAGAGAAATAAAAATCCACAAATACCTCCAGTTATGTCACAGGGTATCATGTGACTAATCATACAGCGATGCATTGCTTTACAATATGTAACATTCATAGAAATCATAGAACCCTACTGTGCAGAAAGAGGCCCTTTGGCCCATCGAGTCTGCACTGACTGCAATCCCACCCAGGCCCTAACCCCACACCCATACCCCCATACCCCCACAGCCCCACCCCCATACCCCCCACATATTTTACCCACTAATCCCTCGAACCTAAGCATCCTAGTACACCAAGGGGCAATTTTAGCATGGCCAATCAAACCTAACTCACACATCTTTGGACAGTGGGAGGCACCCATAGGAAACCCACGCAGACACGAGGAGAACGTGCAAACTCCACACAGACAATGACCTGAGCCGGGAATTGAACCCAGGTCCCTGGAGCTGTGAAACAGCAGTGCTAACCACTGTGCTCCTGTGCCGCCCCAGTATGGTTCCTCGCCCTTCACTTTAGTAATATGACAACAAACTCTTAAATATTAATCCTTACATACTTTGCGCATCAGTTATAACACTGTTATTATCTATATATGTATAACTGACATGAGTCTTTTTGGTGGATGTTGATTTTGTTTTGGTTAGTTACGATATCCCAGAGTCTGATTTTTGAAATCCTTGGTAGCTTGTTCCTCATGAATATCAGGGACTTCATTCTGTGAAATTGCTTCATTGTCAGCTTCCAGAGATGTTGGTCATTTTGCTGTAGTAGACTCTGAACTTGGTTCTGTTGTAATCCTTGGTTCAGGGATTTCACAGACTTGGCTGTCTGATGTAAACCTTTCTGATTCTGTCTCTGCTAATCCATTTTTGGAGTGAGGATTTGATCTGTGTGTCTCTGTCATATTGGCATGGAAAAAGGATTTCTGAGGTGCCACATCATGGATTACTTAAACAAACCAATGCATCTTTATTTACAAGGTGATGCCTGATTGAAGTCCAACATGTAAGAGAGATAAAAACCTGTGAATGCCTCTAGCACATCATTAATCAAACAGATGCATGTTTTATAACACATAAATTAGTTTCTGCCAACTGATACTATGAGTGCAAAGATTAATCAGTGATTAAAGTGAAATGATAATTCAGTTTTGTGATTGAGCAGTCTGTTGAAAAACCACCTGGGTTTTGGTCCATACTGATATTGATGGGATGTCGCAGTGAGAGAGAGAACTTTTCCCATTCCTAATGCAGGGTAGCTGAAGCTAATTGTAATGCCTACCTGATTGAAATGAGATGGCTCAGCGCAAAATGGGATCAAACTATTGATCCCCAGACTCGATTCGATTACATATTTTAAATGGTTGTCAGTGAGTTGAGAATTATCACATCAGATCAATCGTGATTTTATTGGATAGTGGATTGAATGGCCTACCTCTGCCCTGTGTCTTACATTCTGAAACCCCGTTTTCAACAGGTACTCAGGCCTTGCCGACTCTGCTGCCCTGCAGCTAATATAAGCTTAAATGAGCAGTGATTGGCTGTAGGCAGGACTTCTGCCCCTCACTCAGGGGGCCATCCTGCCTTGGATATCTGCTGGCCACTCTGGCCAGCAACTCTCCAGTCACTGCAGTAACAGAGCTACAATGGCCAGAACAGGAATGACATGTAGCTGTCTGAGACTGAGTCCCGAGATTTGAGACCCAGGTAAGTGTCAGAGGTTCCAAGATGAGGAAGGTAGAGTGGCCCTGAGAGAGTCGCAGTGTAAATGATTAGGTTCTTGGGGATAAGTTCTGGTAGGTGCAGAGTGGCAAGAGATGGTGTGAAGGTCGCTAGACCTCGAAGGAAGGTCTTTTGATGGAGATGCCAATCCCTCTCCCCATCTTCTGCGAATAACCTAACTTTCTTCATTTTCAGGTTTCCCCTTTTGCAGTTTTTGTCTGCACACCAGCCTAAAAATCAAGGCTTGGTGGGAAACAACCTTTAGCTGGCATTTCATGGCCTCAATTGGGCATTCCCACCCAAGCATAAATTCACTGAGAGGTTGGTCAAGTGGGAATGCAGAAGTAATCCTGTTCCTGCAATTTCACATTCCCAGGTCATCTTCAGGACTATGTCAAAGAAGAAAGAACAAAGAAAATTACAGCACAGGAACAAGCCCTTCGGCCCTCCAAGCCTGCACCGACCATGCTGCCTGACGTAACTAAAACCCTCTACCCTTCCGGGGACCATATCCCTCTATTTCCATCCTATTCATGTACTTGTCAAGACGCCCCTTAAAAGCCACTACTGTATCCGCTTCGACTGTCTTCCCCGGCAATGAGTTCCAGGCACCCAGTATTCTCTGTGTAAAAAAATCTCCCCTCATATATCTCCTTTAAACATTCCCTCTCGCACCTTAAACCTATGCTCACTAGTTATTGACTCTTCCATCCTGGGAAAAAGCTTCTGACACTGCACTTTGTCCATGCCTCTTATAATCTTGTAGACTTCTATCAGGTCTTCCCTCAACCTCCATCGCTCCAGTGAGAACAAACCAAGTTTCTCCAACCTCTCCCCATAGCTAATGCCCTCCATACCAGGCAACATCCTGGTAAATCTTTTCTGTACCCTCTCCAAAGCCTCCACATCCTTCTGATAGTATGGTGACCAGAATTGAACACTGTATTTCAAGTGCGGTCTAACTGTGGTTCTATAAAGCTGCAACATGACTTGCCAATTTTTAAACTCAGTACCCGAGTCAATGAAGGCCATATGCCTGCTTGACTACCTTCTCCACCTGCAATGCCAATTTCAATAACCTGTGTACCTACACATCCAGATACCTTTGCCTCTCAATACTCTTAAAGGTTCTGCCATTTACTGTATATTTCCACCTATATTAGACCTTCCAAAATGCATTACCTCACACTTGTCTGGATTAAATTCTATCTGCCATCTCTCCACCCAAGTCTCCAACGGATCTATATCCTGCTGTATCCTCTGATGGTCCTTGTTGTTATCCGCAAATCCACTAACCTTTGTGCTGTCTGTAAACTTACTAATCAATCCAGTTACACTTTCCTCCAAATCATTTGTATATATTACAAACAGCAGAGGAATGCCACAGCCTTTCATTCAGAAACACATCCTTTCACTGCTACCCCCTGTCTTCTTTGATTAGCTATAAAGACTCGCATTCTAATCAGCCTTTATATGCTCTGTTTGAGACCAGAACTCTCCACTCACCTGACAAAGGGGCAAACCCCAAAAGCTTGTGGGTTTATTATCAAATAAATTTGTTGGACTCTAACCTGGTGTTGTGAGACTTCTTACTGTCCTTTGACCGACCCAGTTTTGTATCCACCTTGCTAGCTCACCTCTGATCCCACGCGACTTCACCTTCTGCACCAATCTGCCGTGAGGGACCTTGTCAAAGGCCTTACTGAAGTTCACATTGACAACATCCACTGCCCTACCCTCATCAATCATCTTCGTCACTTCCTCGAAAAACTCAATCAAATTCGTGAGACATGACCTCCCCTTCACAAAACCATGTTGCCTCTCTCTAATACATCCACTTATTTCCAAGTGGGAATAAATCCTATTTCGAAGAATCCTCTCCAGTAATTTCCGTACCACTGATGTAAGGCTCACCAGCTGGAAATTACCTGGATTATTCTTGCTACCTTTCTTAAACAAAGAAATAACATTGGCTATTCTCCAATCCTCTGGGACCTCCCCTGTAAAAAGTCTGACAACACGAGGTTTAAGTCCAACCGATTTATTTATAGTAAACTCACTAGCTTTCGAGGGGTTTCCCTCATCTTCGGGTGAATGCAGGGAAACCCCTCAAAAGCTGGTGAGTTTACTATCAAATAAATCGGTAGGACTTAAACCTGGTGTTGTCAGACTTTTTACTGTGTTTACCCCGGTCCAATGCCGGCATATCCACATCAAGACCTCCCCTGTAGCCAGTGAGGATACAAAGATTTCTCTCAAGACCCCAGCAATTGCCTCCCTTGCCCCTGTCAGTATTCTAGGGTAATCCCATCAGGTCCTGGGGATTTGTCGACCTTAATGTTTCTCAATAACCCCAGTACGTCCTTTTTGACCTCACCATGAATCAAACAATCTACACATCCTTTCCAAGACTCGTCATCCACCAAGTCCTTCTCTTTGGTGAATACTGACGCAAAGTACTCATTTAATAGTTTGCCCATTTCCTCTGGCTCCACCTATAGATTCCCTCCCTTGCCCTTGAGTGGGCCAACCCTCTCCCTGGCTACCGTCTTGCTCTTTACATATGTGTAAATTGCCTGGGAGATTTTCCTTAATTCTGCTGGCCAATGCTTTTTCATGACTCCTTTTAGCCCTTCTTACTCCTTGCTTAAGTTTCTTTCTACTTCCCTTGTATTCCACACTTGCTTTGTGTGTTTCCTAGCTTTGATAAATGCTTCCTTTTCCTCTTTGACTAGGCTCACAATATCTCTCGTTATCCAAGGTTCCCAAAATTTGCCATACTTATCCTTCACCCTTGCAGGAATGTGCTGGTCCTGAATCCCTATCAACTTACACTTGAAAGCCTCCCACATGCCAGATGTTGATTTGCCCTCAACTCAATCATCTGCCCCCAATCCTCATTCTTCAATTCCTGCCTAATATTGTAATTAGCCTTCCCTCAATTTAGCACCTTAACTTGAAGACTACGCTTATCTTTATCCATCAGTACCTCAAAGCTTACTGAACTGTGGTCACTGTTCGCGAACTGCTCCCCTACTAAAACATCGACCACCTGGCCAGGCTCATTCCCTAATACCAGATCCAGTATGGTCCTTTCCCTAGTTGGACCATCTACATACTGTTTCAGGAAGCCCTCCTGGATGCTCTGAACAAATGCTCTGCCCCATCCATGCCCCTAGCACTAAGTGAGTCCCAGTCAATGTAGGGGAAATTAAAATTTCCCACCACAACAACCCTGTTACTTTTTCACCTTGCCAAAATCTGCCTACATATCTGTCCCTCAATCTCCCACTAGCAGTTGGGTAGCCTATAATAAACCCCCAACATTGTGACTACACCTTTCCTATTCCTGAACTCTACCCATATTCCCTCACTCTGTGAGCCCTCCGAGGGGTCCTCCAGGAGTACAGCTGTGATATTTTCCTTAATCAGTAGTGCAATTCCTCCACTCCTTTTACATACCCCTCTATCCAACCTGAAACATCTGTATCCTGGAATGTTAAGTTGCCAACCTTGTCCTTCTGGCAAAAACATCGTAGTTCCTAGAACTATGTCCACCCAGAATTGGCTCCTACAGTTTAAGCATTCATCTCAGGGAAGTATTATAATGACCTAATACAGACCTACTGTTGCAGGGTAAAATATAGATGGTTCTAAGCCGTCATGAAAAGTATCATATTCCAAATCCCAGTATAAGACATTATAGGTTACTGTTAATTTAGAAGTTTATTCCTTCTTGAATTGTAGAATTCCCACAGAGCAAAAGGAGGCCATTCAACCCAGCGAGTCTGCACCAACTCTCTGACAGAATATCTTACCCATGTTTTCTCTGTTGCCGTATCCCCATAATACTGCACACTTCCATGGCCTATCCAGCTAACCTAGACATCCTGGGACACTAATGGGCAATTTATCATGGAGAACCTACTGAACCTGCATATCTTTGGACTGTGGGAGGAAACCAGAGCACCCGGAGGAAACCCATGCAGACACAAGGAGAATGTGCAAACTCCACATAGTCATCCAAGATCAGTATTGAACTCAAATCCCTGGCACTATGAGACAGCATTGCTCACCATTGTGCCACTTCCCTGCCCTCTACACTACACATTTATTTGTGCTGATCAATAGAGTGCTGCAGGGCTTCAATGCTGCAATAAAACTTCTTTTAAACGTCTTTTAAACATTTTCAAACACCATTTCATTATTTTTGTGTGGCTGGGCAGAGTGGAATTTTTTTTGTGTTTAGAATTAGTGCACTGATTATGGGTGATGACTTAGAGAAGGTGAGTAGTTTCAAGTACCTGGGGTCAGTGGTGGCACAAGATGGAAATATAGAAATGGAAATTAAGCAATGGAATAGTCCTGTTTGGAGTAATTGGAAGGAGTGTAGTGGAATGTCATGTGATAGGAAAGTATTGCTGAAACTGAGACTGGCTGTGTAAGTGCAGAAATCTGGGTAACATCAAGAAGAGTGGATACAAATGAGGCACAATGCTGAGATGGATATGTGGAGTAACAAGAAAGGACAAAATCAGAAAGCACCACAGGGGGATAGGAGCATCAAAAAAAAGTATTGAAGAAGAGATTGACACTGTATGGTCATTTGCTGCAGAGAGAAGTGAAATGTGGTCAGGTGAGTGATGGAGATGTCAGAAATAAGAAAGCTGAAGACCGATGGATAGATGTGGTGGTGTGTTATGTGTTTAAGTGGTTTTGTGATTGTGTTCATAGCCCCTCACACCATTTGATGGTGATGTGATTGGGGTATTTCACAGGCTCCTGCCTTGAGTTTCATTTTCTACTCTGCACAGATGACAGTTCCTTCAATAAACTTTTTGTTATTTTAAAAAAATTGTTTCTCACTGGACAAAGACAGATCAGTAGACAAACAGCGGAGTTGCCTTTCCATGTCATCCGTGATAATTTTCCAGTTCTATTTGGAAGATTGTGGTTGGAGAAAATGAAGCTTAACTTGAGTGCTGTCAACAGATTGGTTGATGCCAAAATTGTTCCACGGTACCTTCAGAATAAATACAAGAATGTATTTGAAGATGTTCTGGGCTCAGTGAAGGGATTTCAAATGAAACTCAAGATGAAGCCTAATGGTCAACCAAAAGGTCTCAAAGTAAGAGTGGTGCCATATGCAATTCATCCCAAAGTCAAAGAAGAATTATTGTGACTGGTTAACACTGGCATGTCAGAGCCAGTTACATTGAGTAACTGAGATATCCCCCGTCGTACCTTTCATGAAACCAGTTCGTATTTGTGTTGACTTTAAAACAGCCTTAAATCCAATGTTGTGTGATCAATTTAATTGCTCCTTTAATTGAAGATTTGTTTGCTGGATTATCAGGTGGGCAGAAATTCAGCAAGATTGATATATCATGAGCATACTTCCAGATGAATACAGCTGCTGAATCTCGACTATTGCTTACTATCATTATTCATAAAGGTTATTTTCATTGGAAAAGAATGCCTTTTGGAATAACATCTGCACCTGCTCTATTCCAAAGATCAATGAATCAGATTTTAGTGATCTCTCTCTGATGTATAGTGTTACCTAGATGATATTCTAATTGCAGGGACCAGTGTCAAGGGCACTTTAATAATTTTGAATCAACATTGGAATGCCTTCAAGCATTTGGTCTGTGTATCAAGAAAGAAAAGTGTGACTCTTTCCAGACGTCAGTCTAGTACTTGGATCATGTTATTGAAAGTATAGACTCTGGAACAGTTCCTGCAGATTGGAGGGTAGCTAATGTTACTCCAGTATTCAAAAAGGCAGACAGAGAGAAAATGGAATTATAGACCAGTAAACCTAATATCAGTAGTGGGGAAAATTCTTGAATCCATTACCAAGGACTTTATAGTGGAGCATTTAGAAAGCAATGGCAGGATCAAACAGAATCAGCATGGATTTATGAAGGGGAAATCATGCTTGATATCTGTTGGAATTCTTTGAAGATGTAACTAGTGGAGTTGATAAGGGGGAGCCATTCAATGTGGTTATACTTGGACTTTCAGAAAGCATTTGTTGAAGTCCTGCATAAGAGATTATCGTGCAAGATTAAAGCACTTGAGATAGGGGATAGTGTATTGAGATGGATAGAAAACTGGTTGTTAGGAAACTAAGACCAGGATTTAATGGATCCTTTTCAATTTGGCAGGCAGTACCTAGTGGGATGCCACAGGAATCGATGCTGGGAACTCAGCTATTCACAATATATATTAATGATTTGGATGAGAGAACAATGTAACATCTCAATATTTGCAGATGATACCAAGTTGGGTAGGAGGGTGAACTGTGACAAGGATGTAGAGATCCTTCAGCATGATCTGGACAGGTTGGGTGAGTGGACAAATCAATGGCAGATGCAGTATAATTTGGATAAATGTGAGGTTATTCACGTTGGAAGCATAAACAAGAAGGCAGATTATTACCTAAATGGTTGTAAATTGGTAAGGGGACTGTGTAGTGGGACCTGGGTATCCTTGTACACTAATCACTGAAGGTACGTGTGTATGTGCAGAAGGGGTTAAAGAAGGCAAATGGTATGTTGGCGTTCATTGTGAGAGGTTTCGCATACTGGAGCAAGGCTATGTTGTTGCAATTATACTGGGCCTTGGTGAGGCCACACCGAGAATATCGTGTGCAGTTTTGGTCTCCTTTTCTGAAGAAGGATGTTCTTGTTCTCAAGGGAGTGCAGGCTGATTCCGGGGATGGCAGGACTGATGTACGAGGAGAGACTGATTAGGTCATGATTATTTTTGTTGAAGTTCAGGCAAATGAGGGTGTATCTCTGAGGTTTATAAAATTCTAACAGGACTAGACAAGGTCGATACAGGGAAGATGTTCCTGATGGTGGGGAACTCCAGAAGCAAGGGTCATAGTCTGAAGATTCGGGGTAGACCATTTAGGATGGAGATGAGGAGACATTTCTTCACCCAACGAGTGGTGAGCCTGTGGAATTCATTACCACTGGAAGCAGATGATGCCAAAACATTGAATGTATTCAAGAGGCAGCTAGCTACAGCACTTGGGGCGAAAGGGATCAAAGGTTATGGGGAGAAAGCATGATTAGGCTTTTGAGTAGGACAGTCAGCCATGATTGTTATGAATGGCGGAGCAGGTTCAAAGGGACAAATGGCTTCCTCTTGCTTTTATCTTTTATGTTTCTATGTAAAGGCCGACAAAAACTACTAAAAGGATGGACGCTATTTTCAAAGCAATATGTCCAATGAATGGACAATTGAAGACCTTTCTAGGATTAGTAAATTATCATGGCAAATTTGTCCCCAGCTTAGCTACATTATTGAAGCTTTAAAATAGCCATAGTCCTGGACAACAGAATGTGAGAAAGTATATAAGGATGTCAAATATGCTTTACAGAAGTGTGAAGTATTGGTTCATTTAAATCTGAAGCTCCCAAATCTGCTTGCCTATGACATAAGAGCATAAGAAATAGGAGCAGGAGTAGGCCATCTAGTCCTTCGAGCCTGTCCCGCCATTCAATAAGATCATGGCTGATCTGAAGTGGATCAGTTCCACTTTCTCCCCATAACCCTTAATTCCCCTGTCTATCAGAAACCTATCTACCCGTGACTTAAATATATTTAGCGAGGTAGCCTCCACCACTTCAACGGGCAGAGAATTCCAGAGATTCACCACCCTTTGAGTGAAGAAGTTCCTCCTCAACTCTGTTCTAAACCGCCCCCCCTTTATCTTGAGACTGTGTCCTCTAGTCCTGCTATCCTTTCTAAGCGGGAAGAATCTCTCTACCTCTACCCTATCCATCCCCTTCATTATCTTGTACGTCTCTATAAGATCCCCCCTCAGCCTTCTAAACTCCAACGAGCACAGACCCAGTCTATTTAGTCTCTCTTCATAGGCCAACTCCCTCATCTCCGGTATCAGCTTAGTGAACCTCCTCAGCACTCCCTCCAAGGCCAATATATCCTTGCGCAAGTGCGGCGACCAAACTGCACATAGTACTCCAGCTGCGGCCTCACCAGTGCCCTGTACAGTTGCAGCAAGACCTCCCTACTTTTATATTCTATCCCCCTCGCTATAAAGGCCGACATTCCATTCACCTTCTTGATCACCTGCTGCACCTGCAGACTGGGTTTTTGCGACTCGTGCACAAGGACCCCCAGGTCCCTCTGCACCATAGCATGCTGCAGCTTTTCGCCTTTTAAATAATAATCCCTCCTACTATTATTCCTGCCAAAGTGGATAACCTCACACTTGCTAACATTATACTCCATCTGCCAGGTCCTCGCCCACTCGCTCAGCCTATCCAGATCTCTCTGCAGACTTTCCACACCCTCCACGCAATTTGCTTTTCCACTCATCTTCATGTCATCAGCAAATTTCGTCACCCTACACTCAGCCCCCTCCTCCAGATCATCTATATAAATGGTAAACAGTTGAGGCCCCAGCACCGATCCCTGTGGCACTCCACTAGTCACCAGCTGCCAACCAGAATAGCACCCATTGATTCCAACTCTCTGCTTCTTATTAGACAGCCAAACCTCTATCCACGCTAACACCTTACCCCCAACTCCGTGCACCCTAACCTTCTGTAGCACGCTTCACCTTGTAATGAAGAGTCATACGCAAGCAGATTCTATGATCAAACATGTCATTTTCCCTTCCAACACTAGTTGTATCGACTTTGTAATGGACACTTGTTACGCAAAATTAATGCCATTCACTGAGTCAATAAAGTGAAGATAAAAAAAATTAAAACTGAAGTTTGCAAAGTCACTGTAGTACAGAAAATACTGCACTATTTCACCAGCTGGTTAAGGAACACGGCTCTATAAGGTGTTTCACATTTTATATCTTCCGGAGAAGAATGACAAAAAGCTTTTATTTAGCAAACCCTTACAAGTGCTCAATCTAACTGTGTTCAATGAAAAAAAAAGTCACGGGTCAAGTTTAAGGGGCATTTAACACTATTAGAACTGCAACACTGTGTTAAAGAATTGAGGCAGGTCTTGTAACCTGCCCTCCTCTGCACCCACACCCTTCACATACTCCAATTCATTGGAACCTTTCCTGTGTCCAGGGAATTTTGGAATATTATAACGAATGCATCCACCATCTCTGCTGCCACTTCTTTTAATAGCCTAGGATGTAGGCCTTCAGGCCCAGGGGACTTAACTGCCCTCAATCCCAATAGTTTTTTGTTAGCCTTTTCCCTATTGGTATTGATTTAGTAAGTACCACTCTTTCTATTACCTCTGACTTGCCCGTTCCTATAGGAATGACTGAGGCAAAGTATTGATTTTGCATCTCTGCCATTTCACTGTTTCCCACTATTAAGTCTCCGGTGTTATCTTCCAAGGGATCAACATTCAGTCTAGCATCTCTTTGCTTTTATATACCTACAGAAGTTTTTGCTCTCCTTCTTGATGTTTTGCGTAATTTACCTCCGCTCTTTTTATTACTTTTATAGTATCCCTTTGTTTATGTTTGAAAGTTTCCCAATCTTCCAGCCTACCGCTGGCTTTTGCAATATGGTATACCTTAGTTTTTGTCTTTATATTAAAAACATAGAACATAGAACATTACAGCGCAGAACAGGCCCTTTGGCCCACGATGTTGCGCCGACCAGTTACAAAAAACAATGACCCACTAGCCTATACCAATCCCTTTTCGTCCATAAACCTATCCACAGATCTCTTAAACGCCCCCAAACTAGGCGCATTTACAACTGCAGCAGGCAGGGCATTCCAATCCCTCACCACCCGCTGGGTAAAGAACCTACCCCTGACATCCGTCCTGTAGCTACCCCCCCTTAATTTAAAGCCATGCCCCCTCGTGCTAGCTTTCTCCATCCGAGGAAAAAGGCTATCACTGTCCACCCTATCTAAACCTCTAATCATCTTATATGTTTCAATAAGATCCCCTCTTAGCTGCCTTCTTTCTAACGAAAACAACCCTAAATCCCTCAGTCTCTCCTCATAGGACCTCCCCACCATACCAGGCAACATCCTAGTAAACCTATTGTCCTTGTCCTCCTTGTTTAGCCTTGGATATTTATTAGACCCCCTTACCATTTTTCTTCCTCAATATATTTTAGTTGTGAGGACTTAAGTATTTCCTTAAACAACTACAACAGCTCATTCGCTGTCTGACCTTTTAGCCTTTTTGCCCACTCTACTCGGGCCAAATCTGTCCTCATGCCTATGCAATTTCCTTTGTTTAATCCCAGAATGCTAGTATGGGACTCCACTTTCTCACCCCCAAACTGAATTTTGAATTCGATCATACTATGGATCTTTATTCCCTAGAGGATCCTTAACTCTGAGGTGATCAATTAATCACTCCTCATTACAAAATACCAAATCCAGAGTAGCCTGCTCCGTGGTTGGTTCCACAACATACTGTTCCAAGAAACAATCTCTAATGCGTTCAATGAACTCTGTCTCCAGGCTACCCTTGCTGATTTGATTCTTCCGATCTATGTGCATGTTAAAATCACCCATGAGTATTGTCATACTTTTCTTGCAAGCCCTCAGTATTTCCTGGTTTATACTGTGCCCCACTGTGGAACCACTGCTTGGGAACCTATAGATTACTCTTACCAAGTCCTTCTTTCCTTTGCCATTTCTTATTTCTACCCGGACTGATTCCACATCTTGATCTACCATGCTTATATAATTTCTCATTGCAGCACTGATCCCTTCCCTCACGAGCAAAGCTACACCACCTCCTTTTCCTTTTAGCCTTTCTTTCCGAAATGCTGAGTACCCTTGGATATTCAATTCCCAGACCTGGTCTCCTTGTAACCATGTCTCGGTAATCGCCACCAAATCATATCCTTCTGTTTCTATTTGAGCCGTTAAATCGTTCACTTTGTTCTGAGTGTTTCGTGCATTCAGTTACAAAGCTTTTAAACTTGTTCTATTGATAAATTTTCTTACTCGTTTATAATTTCTTGGTGCATAAAGACATTCATCAATTCTGTCTCTTTGTTTTATTGTCTGGTAACCATCTGCCACATTCATAGTTCACAGAATTTCAATGCTTTCGATCTGTCATTCCCTCAGACAGATTGCTAGCCCCTGAAGGGACTGGGAGGTTCTCCATAACGGAGCTTTCACATGAAGATGAATACATCCTCTTGAGTTTCCCAAAGACAGACAACTTCCACCGAGATGAACGTTTCTGACTGGATACTGTTAACCACTATCTTGGGCATGACAAAGGAAATACGATCTGGGCAGTTTCTCACTTTTTCAGTTCACTCCCAACTGAATTCAGAAAATAAGTTCAAAACTTAAAGCCCATCCCTGTCATGTGACTTACCTTTGCCTTTTAACTGGGTTTTTTCCCCATCAATTATAGGTCGGCAAGCCTTATGTCAGTGGTAGGAAAATTATTGGAAAAGATTCTTGGGGACAGGATTTACTCACATTTGGAAACAAATGGACTTATTAGTGATAAGTAGTATTGTTTTGTGAATGGGAGGTCATGCCTCACTAACTTGATTCTTTTGAGGAAGTGACGAAGATGATAGATGAGGGAAAAGCAGTGTATGTTGTATACATGGATTTCAGTAAAGCCTTTGACAAGGTACCTCGTAATAGACTGATATGAAAGGTGAAGTCACACAAGATCAGAGGAGAGCTGGCAAGATGGATACAGAACTGGCTTGGCTGAAGAAGACAGAGGATAGCAGTAGAGGTGTGCTTTTCTGAATGGAAGGCTGTGATTAGCAGTGTTCACAGTGAAAAGTCTGACAACACCACGTTTCAGTCCAACCGATTTATTTGATAGTAAACTCACAAGCTTTCGGGTTCCGAAAGCTTGTGAGTTTACTATTAAATAAATCGGTTGGACTGAAACCTGGTGTTGTCAGACTTTTTACTGTGTTTACCCCAGTCCAATGCCGGCATATCCACATCATTAGCGGTGTTCCACAGGGATCAGTTCTGGGATCTTTATTATTTGTAGTATGTATAAATGATTTGGAGGAAAAGATAGCTGGTCTGATTAGTAAGTTTGCAGATGACACAAAAATCGGTGGAGTTGCATACAATGAAGAGAATTGTCAGAGGATACAGCAAGATATAAACCAGTTGGTGACTTGGGCGGAGAACTGGCAAATGGAGTTTAATCTGGGCAAGTGTGAGATAATGCATTTTGGAAGGTCCAATGCATGTAGGAATTATACAGTAAATGGTAAAATCTTTCGGAGCCTTAACAGGCAGAGAAATCTGGGCATACGTGTCTACCAATCACTGAAAGTGGCAATGCAGATGGATGAGGTAGTTCAGAAAGCATACGGCATGCATGCTTTCACCGGTCAGGGCATTGAGTATAAAAATTGATAGGTCATGCTGTAGGCGTACAGAACCTTAATTAGGCTTCATTTAGAATATTGTGTACAATTTCATACTACCAGAAGGATGTGGATTCTTTGGAGAGGGTACAGAAGAGGCTTACCAGGATGTTGCCTGCTCTGGAAGATTTTAGCTGTGAGGAGAGGTTGGATAATCCTGGTTTGTTCTCATTGAAACAACGGAGGTTGAGGGGTTTGAGGTTTACAAGAATATGAGTGGCATGGACAGATGCTCTTTCGTAGGGTAAAAAAGTCAAGTACTAGGAGCCATAGATTTAAGGTGTTTGGGGAAAAGTTTAGAGGAGATTTGTGAGGCAAGTTTTTTTTACACAAGATGGTGAATATCTGGAACGCGCTGTCCAGGGAGGTGGTGGGAGCAGGTACGATAGCAGCATTTAAGTGACAACTAGCTGAATACATGAACAGGATGGGAATGAAAGGATACAGGTGTAAGCGCATACAGTTTTAGTTGAGGCAGGCATCATGATCAGGTTTGGAGGCCGAAAGGCCTGTTCCTGTGCTGTACTTCTCTTCGTGCTTTTGTTCAAACGTGCACACAGCTCTTCCCCTCTCAAGTACCATGGTGGTAGCTTCCCCTGGTGGTCGACTGGTTAGGATCTGGCACTTTCACTGCCATGGCCTGGGTTCAATTCCCAGTAAGGGAATGAAGATTTATTTCAAGTTCCTGTTCAAGTGCTGCTTTCGGGCTCAGTTGACTGGACAGCTGTTTAGTGATGCACAGGTTAAAATCCTGTACCAGCTGAAATTACTCATGAAAGCCCAACTTCTCAGCTCCCGAGGTTTGCTGATCCTCAGATTAAATCATCACCAGTCAGCCCTTCCCTTCAAAAGTTGGAGTAGCCTCTGGGCAACTGGAACTCTCGTGACTACTTTTTACTTACCATGTTGGTCAGGTGATTTCTTTGAAAAGATGTTCTTGTTCCCAGTCCAAAGATATACTTACGACCCATTTGTAGAAAAAATCCTAGTGTCCAAATAGTGTCCTTCCAAATTTAAAAAGAAAAGTGCAGTTGGTGAAGATATGGTTTTCCCAACGCAAGGCAAGCCCTCAACAATAGGTCAACTCGCTAGTTAATTACATGATCACTTGATATTGTGACGTTAATAATTGCTTTTATGTCTTCCAGCAGTTTTACTGCAATACGTGGTGTATAAGACCATTGTTCCTCTCCCTAATACTGCTATTCCATTCTCTAAGTGCTTTATACCAGTGATATTTTCCATATAATGGTTCTACGAGCACATCTTGCCTTGGAGACCTCCTCAAATCTCAAATGATAAATTTATAGCATTTTTGCTCCCCTTTCTGCCAACAGAAGATTATCCTCTTGTTAATATTGAGGTTCATTTGGTGCTTCCATTAGCTTCCCATTTGGCTTTATCTTCCATTCGTAGCTTTTTTGTAGGCCGTTGGATGCCAATGATTGTATAAAATCAAACTGTTACATCACAAGAAGGCCATGGGTTGATTGGTGTTAAATTACTGGAGACAACATTGGGAGAAATAGCAGCAATAAAATGGTGCTAATGTCATTAATGTCACTAATGGACACGTAATTCTCAGGCCCAGGCCAATAACCTGTGGGCATGGGTTCAAATCCCACCTCAGCAGTTGATAGAGGTTAAATTCAATTAATTAATCTGGAGATGTGATGGTACTGTGAAGCTATCATCGATTGTCATAAAAACTAAACTGGTTCACGAATGTCCTTTAGGGAAGGAAATCCACCATCCTTATCCAGTCTAGCCTATCTGTGACTCCAGATTGATATCAATGTGGTAGATCTTAACTATTCTCTAGGGCAATTAGGTATGGCAACAACTGTTGGCCTTACCAGCCATGCCCACATCCCACCAAGCAATACATGTACATATGTGATAATTAAGGCCAATTATGTAAATCCTTTTGCAAACAAGAAAATCCTAAACCACTGATACAATCCACAGAGTAACATGGAATGAAATCCAGTTTCACTGTCAATCAGTGGTACACTTTTTGGTATGTTGTTATTACTTAGTCTTGGCAGGTGATATTATTTATCCATCTTCAGTTGCCCTGAACGGAATAACTTGTTAGATATTTCAAATGGGAGTTAAGATTCAACTATAAAGTGAGAAGCCAGAGTTGTATGACAGCTTGCGTGGGTGGTGATGGCAGATTTCCTTCCTGGAAGGACATTTATGAATCAGTTGACATATTGGTCCTTTTGTTATAAAATAACATATCTTATGAGTCAGAAGGGAACCTGGGAATATATTTTAATATAGTTATTTAATGAACAGAATTTTGTTGAAGTATTATTTATTCTTCCCTCTTGCAGATTTAAAACCGTTACTGAGTGAGGGCCAAATGAGGTGGTGGAGGCAGACACGTTAGTGACATTTAAGACTTAACTGGATAAACACATGGACAGGCGGGGAATAGATGGATACAGGCGGTTGGTCTAAATAGGACAATGTGATTAGTGCAGGCTTGGTGGGCCAAAGGGCCTATTCATGCACTATATTGTTCTTTGGGTATTGCATTCTCTGAAGAACCTGTATATTTTTGATTGTGATGGTAGCACATTGATTGAGTTCTAGTAAAGCCACTATAATGATTATAACCTCATTAAATTCAGGTTTATGTGATCTGTGTAAGAATGAACACATTTTGAACTTGTTACCCAAGTTTAGTTTAAAGTAATATTCTTATTAATTTTTGTACAGTTATCTCTGAAGATCATCTGTCAGTTACCCCTCCATTACTATAATAAGTTACATTAATGTAATGCTTTTAACATTGAAAAACATGAGACACTTTACTGAATCATAATCAAACTAAAGCAGGTGGACAAGACCAAAATCTGGGCCAGAGAAGAGGCTTTTGAGGAAAGTTTTGAAGCAAGAGAGAAAGTTGAAGTTGGAATCACAGAATTGTTTGTGCAAAAGGAGGCCATTTGGCCCATCATGTCTCCATTGGCTGTCCAAACGAGCATCATGACTTGGTGCCATTCCCCTGCTGGTCCCCTGTACCCTTGCATGTTGTTTTGATTCAAGTAATCAGTTAATGCTCTCTCGAATGCATCGACTGTACCTGCTACCACCGCATTGCCAGGCAGTGCAATCCTGACTCAAACCACTTGTTATGTGAAAAAGTTTTTTCTCATATCACATTTGCTTCTTTTGCAGATCACTTTAAATCTATGTCCTTTCACTCCTGATCCTTTTATGAGCGGGAACAGTTTCTGCCTTATACTCTATGCAGCCCCCTCATGATTATGAACATCCCAATTAACAAGGAATTCCAGAACATGGAAATGTAGCATTTGGTTCCCTCATCCAGGTCATTTATATATATTGTGAATAGCAAGTGCCCAAGCACTTATCCCTGCAGTCACTGCCTGTCACTTGGTAAAAGATTGATTTATTCCCACTCTCAATTTCCTGTCTGTCAACCAATTCTCAATCCATGCCAGTACATTACCCCTCTCCCATGTGCTTTAATTTTTCAATTAACCTCTTATGAGGCATCTTTATTAAAAATGTTCAGAAAGTCCAAATGCACCCCATCCATTGGTTCTCCCTAATCTATTCGATGAGTTACATCTCAAAAAACTCCAGTAGATTTGTTAAGCATGATTTGCCTCTCATAAACCCATGCAGGTTTTGTCCAATCCCGTTAAAGCTTTACATAAGAACATAAGAACATAAGAAATAGGAGCAGGAGTAGGCCATCTAGCCCTTCGAGCCTGCCCCGCCATTCAATAAGATCATGGCTGATCTGTCGCTGCTCAGTTCCACTTTCCCGCCCTCTCTTATCAAAAACCCATCAACCCGCGTCTTAAAAATATTTAGCGAGGCAGCCTCCACCACTTCAACGGGCAGAGAATTCCAGAGATTCACCACCCTTTGAGTGAAGAAGTTCCTCCTCAACTCCGTTCTAAACCGCCCCCCTTTTATCTTGAGGCTGTGCCCCCTAGTCCTACTGTCTTTTTTGAGCGGGAAGAGTCTCTCCACCTCTATCCTATCCATCCCATTCATCATCTTATAAGTCTCAATGAGATCTCCCCTCATTCTTCTAAACTCTAACGAGTACAAGCCCAGTTTATTCAGCCTCTCCTCATAGCTCAACCCCCTCAACTCCGGTATCAGCCTAGTAAACCTCCTCTGCACTCCCTCCAAGGCCAAAATATCTTTGCGCAGGTGCGGTGCCCAAAACTGCACACAGTACTCCAGCTGCGGCCTCACCAATGCCCTATACAGCCGCAGCAAGACCTCCCTACTTTTATATTCAATCCCCCTCGCTATGAAGGCCAGCATCCCATTTGCCTTCCTGACCACCTGCTGCACCTGCAAGCTGGGTTTTTGCGACTCATGCACAAGGACCCCGAGGTCCCTCTGCACCGTCGCCTGCTGCAGTTTTTTGCCCCGTAAGTAATAGTCCTTCCTACCATTCTTCCTACCAAAGTGGACCACCTCACACTTGCCAACATTAAATTCCATTTGCCATTTCCTGGCCCATTCGCCCAGCCTATCTAGATCCTTCTGCAGACTCTCCACACCCTCCGCACAATTTGCCGTTCCCCCAATCTTGGTGTCATCAGCAAATTTCAACACCCTACACTCGGTTCCCTCCTCCAGATCATCTATATAAATGGTAAAAAGCTGAGGCCCCAGCACCGACCCCTGGGGCACTCCACTAGTCACCATCCGCCAATCCGAATAGCACCCGTTGACCCCCACTCTCTGCCTCCTATTTGACAACCAATCCTCTATCCACGCTAACACCCTACCCCCAACTCCATGTCCCTCGACCTTCTGCAATAACCTCTTGTGAGGTACTTTGTCAAACGCCTTCTGAAAATCTAGAAAGACCACATCCACCGGCTCTCCTCTATCCACCGCCCTAGACACGTCCTCATAGAACTCCAGTAAATTTGTCAGACACGACTTCCCTTTAATGAAACCATGCTGCGTCTGCTCTATCAAGCAATTCCCTTCAAGACGCCTCACAATTTCCTCCTTAATGACAGATTCTAACATTTTACCTACCACAGACGTTAAACTAACCGGCCTATAATTCCCCGCCTTTTGCCTGGCACCTTTCTTAAACAATGGCGTAACATTAGCCGTTTTCCAATCATCCGGCACTTCCCCGGAATCCAGCGACGTCTGGAAAATAACCACCAAGGTATCCAGTATCACCTCCGCCATTTCTTTCAGAACCCTCGGATGCATTCCATCCGGTCCTGGGGACTTGTCCACAATCAGCCCCTCCAGTCTGTCGAGCACCGCCTCTCTAGTAACAGTAATGTCATTAAGACCCTCCAGTCCTACCACCTTTCCATCGCTAACACCCGGCAAATTATTCACGTCCTCCTCCGTGAGGACAGAAACAAAAAAGTTATTCAATACCTTAGCCATATCCCCATCCCCTACCACTAGGTCCCCTTTCTCATCCTCTGAAGGACCAACATTCACCCTAGCCAGCCTCTTCCATTTTATATATTTATAAAAACTCTTGCTATCCTTTTTTATATTAAGCGCTAGCCCAGCTTCATAGTTTCTCCTACCCTTCTTTATCAACTTCTTTGTCAATCTTTGTTGACGTTTAAACCTCTCCCAATCCTCTTCTCGCCCACTACTCTTAGCTACTCTAAATTCCTCCGCTTTTAATTTAACACTTTCCTTCACCTCCTTCGTTATCCACGGCTTATTACCTCTCCTCCTACTATCCTTTTTGACCATCGGAATAAATTTCTGCTGAGCACCAAGAAAGATCTCCTTAAAGATCCTCCACTGCTCCTCAACAGACCCTCCCTCCAACGCGCTCCCCCAGTCCACATTCGCCAATTCTTCTCTCATCCTACCGTACTCCCCTCTATTCAAACAAAGGACGCATGCCCGGCTCCAACACACACTGTTCGAGGAAACTATCCCGGCAGCATTCCAAGAACTCTTCCTCGAGCCCCCCCGCGTCCAACATGGGTCGACCAATCATAAGAACATAAGAACATAAGAAATAGGAGCAGGAGTAGGCCATCTGGCCCTTCGAGCCTGCCCCGCCATTCAATAAGATCATGGCTGATCTGTCGTGGCTCAGTTCCACTTTCCCGCCCTCTCCCCATAACCCTTAATCCCCTCTCTTATCAAAAACCCATCAACCCGCTTCTTAAAAATATTTAGCGAGGCAGCCTCCACCACTTCAACGGGCAGAGAATTCCAGAGATTCACCACCCTTTGAGTGAAGAAGTTCCTCCTCAACTCCGTTCTAAACCGCCCCCCCTTTATCTTGAGGCTGTGCCCCCTAGTCCCTACTGTCTTTTTTGAGCGGGAAGAGTCTCTCCACCTCTATCCTATCCATCCCATTCATCATCTTATACGTCTCAATGAGATCTCCCCTCATTCTTCTAAACTCTAACGAGTACAAGCCTAGTTTATTCAGCCTCTCCTCATAGCTCAACCCCCTCAACTCCGGTATCAGCCTAGTAAACCTCCTCTGCACTCCCTCCAAGGCCAAAATATCCTTGCGCAGGTGCGGCGCCCAAAACTGCACACAGTACTCCAGCTGCGGCCTCGCCAATGCCCTATACAGCTGCAGCAAGACCTCCCTACTTTTATATTCAATCCCCCTTGCTATGAAGGCCAGCATCCCATTCGCCTTCCTGACCACCTGCTGCACCTGCAGGCTGGGTTTTTGCGACTCATGCACAAGGACCCCGAGATTGAAATCCCCCATAACTACGGCCGTCCCATTCCTGCACGCCGCACTTATTTGCGCGTTAACAGCCCGCCCCACCTCCACATCATTATTCGGGGGCCTATAGACGACACCCACCAGCGTCTTCCTCCCTTTGCTGTTCCTAATCTCCACCCACAACGATTCCACCCTCTGCTCCTTGGCTCCAATATCATCCCTTGCTACCACCATGATGCTATCCTTAATCAGCAGAGCTACGCCCCCCGCTTTTCCCTCCTGCCTATCCTTCCTAAACACTTGATAGCCCTGTACATTCAGCTCCCAGTCCCTGTCACCCTGCAGCCACGTCTCTGTAATGGCCACCAGATCGTATCCATTTGTGTCGATCTGCGCCACCAGCTCATCCACTTTATTCCGAATGCTTCGTGCATTCAGATAAAGCGCTTTCATCCCAGCCTTCACCTGGACCCTATTTGCCGTAATGCCACCAACCATACTCACGCCCCCTACTCCCTCTATTATTGGGACATCCTCGGCCTCTTCCCTTACCTGTACCCTCTCCTTAACTTTAGACCTCGTAACATCACCTACCCTCGCACCCTCCACCCCCCCTAATTAGTTTAAAGCCCTGTCTACAGTCCTCTTTACTCTATTCTGCAGCACTCTGGTCCCAGCACGGTTCAGACCAACCCCATCCCGCCCGAACAGGTCCCACCTACCCCAATACTGGTGCCAATGCCCCATAAATTCAAACCCATTCCTCCCACACCAATCCCTGAGCCACCCATTCACTTCCTTAATCCTGTCAACCCCACGCCCGTCTGCACTCGGTTCAGGCAGTAGCCCAGAGATGACCACCTTGTCGGTTCTACTTTTTAATTCCATTCCCAGCTTTTCATACTCCCTCCCCAGATTCTCAGTCTGCATTTTGCTTACGTCGCCGGCACCCACATGTACCACAACGACCGGATTCTCACCCTCCCACTCCAGGTTCCTCTGCAGCCCAGCTGCGACATCCCGTACCCGAGCACCAGGCAGACAACACACCCTTCTGTGCGCTTTCCAAATGTTTTATCACATATTTTATAACATCCTCTTGTAACTTCCCCACTACTGATGTCAGGCTAACTGATTTGTAATTCTCAATTTTTTTCTCTCCCTTTTTAAGTAGTGGGGTTACATTTGCCACCCTCCAATCTGTTGGAACCGCTCCAGAGTCTATGAAATTTTGGAAAATCCAATGCATCCAATATTTCCATGGCCACTTCCTTTAATATACTTGGAATTAGATTATCAGGCCATGGTGACTTGACAGCCGTAAACCCCATTAATTTCACCAGCACAATTTTATTACTGATATTGATGTCCTTCAATTCTACCCTCATACCTTTGGGTCTCTAACATTTCTGGGAGGTTATTTGTGTTCTGTTTTGTGAAGACAGAACCAAAATATGTGTTCAGTTTTTCTGCCATTTCTTAGTTCCCCATTATAATTTCCTTGGATTCTGATTGTAAGTGTCCTACATTTGTCTTGATTAATCTTTTCTCTTTACACATTTATAGAGTTTTTATGGTCAGTTTCTATGTTTCCTGCAATTTTACTCACATTCTATTTTCTCCTCTCTTGATCAAATTGTTTGTCCTCTTTTGATGAATTCTAAAATGCTCCCAATTCTCAGGTTTGATGTTTTTTCTGACAATTTTATCTATCTATCTCTTTGAATTTAACATTAATCCAAATTTCTTTTGTAAGCCATGGTTGAGGCACCTTTTCTCTTTCATTCTTGTGCCAGATGGAATTGAATAAACAAAGCTGCCCCTGTATGGGGTGACACAGTGGCACAGTGGTTAGCACTGCTGCCTCACAGCGCCAGGGACCTGGGTTCGATTCCCGGCTTGGGTCACTGTCTGTGTGGAGTTTGCACATTCTCCATGTGTCTGCATGGGTTTCCTCCAGGTGCTCCAGTTTTCTCCCACAGTCCAAAGATGTGCAGGTTAGGTTGATTGGCCATGCCACATTGTCATTTAGTGTCAGGGTAAATATGTGGGGCTACGGAGATAGGAGATAGGTAGACAAGTCCCCGGGACCGGATGGAATGCATCCCAGGGTTCTGAAAGAAATGGCAGAGGTGATAGCGGATGCCTTAGTAATTATTTATCAAAATTTGCTAGACTCCGGGGAAGTGCTGGAAGATTGGAAAACGGCTAATGTTACGCCGCTGTTTAAAAAAGGTAGCCGACAAAAGGCAGGGAATTATAGGCTGGTTATTTTAACGTCTGTAGTTGGAAAAATGCTAGAATCCGTCATCAAAGAAGAAATAGCGAGGCACCTAGAAAAGAATGGTTTGATCAAGCAGACGCAGCATGGATTCGTTAAGGGGAAGCCGTGTTTGACGAATTTGTTGGATTTCTATAAGGATGTGACTAGTGTGGTAGACAGAGGGGAACCAGTTGATGTGATGTTTTTGGATTTCCAAAAGGCGTTTGATAAGGTGATTCACAAAAGGTTAGGGTGCACAGAGTTGGGGGTGAGGTGTTAGCGTGGATAGAGGATTGGTTGTCTAATAGGAAGCAGAGAGTTGGAATCAATGGGTGCTATTCTGGTTGGCAGCTGGTGACTAGTGGAGTGCCGCAGGGATCGGTGCTGGGGCCTCAACTGTTTACCATTTACGTAGATGATGTGGAGGAGGGGGCTGAGTGTAGGGTAATGAAATTTGCTGATGACACGAAGATGAGTGGAAAAGCAAATTGCGTGGAGGGTGTGGAAAGTCTGCAGAGAGATCTGGATAGGCTGAGTGAGTGGGCGAGGACCTGGCAGATGGAGTACAATGTTAGCAAATGTGAGGTTCTCCACTTTGGCAGGAATAATAGTAGGAGGGGTTATTATTTAAAAGGCGAAAAGCTGCAGCATGCTATGGTGCAGAGGGACCTGGGGGTCCTTGTGCACGAATCGCAAAAACCCAGTCTGCAGGTGCAGCAGGTGATCAAGAAGGCAAATGGAATGTTGGCCTTTATAGCAAGGGGGATAGAATATAAAAGCAGGGAGGTCTTGCTGCAACTGTACAGGGTACTGGTGAGGCTGCAACTGGAGTATTGTGTGCAGTTTTGGTCGCCGCACTTGCAGAAGGATATTGGCCTTGGAGGGAGTGCAGAGGAGGTTCACTAGGCTGATACCGGAGATGAGGGGGTTAGCCTATGAAGAGAGATTGAATAGACTGGGTCTGTACTCGTTGGGGTTTAGAAGGCCGAGGGGGGATCTTATGGAAACGTATAAGATAATGAAGGTGTTAGATAGGGTAGAAGTAGAGAGATTCTTCCTGCTTAGAAAGGATAGCAGAACTAGAGGGTACAGCCTCAAAATAAGATTGGAGTTGAGGAGGAACTTCTTCACCCAAAGGGTGGTGAATCTCTGGAATTCTCTGCCTGTTGAAGTGGTGGAGGCCACCTCGCTAAATATATTTAAGTCATGGGTAGATAGGTTTTTGACAGATAAGGGAATTAAGGGCTATGGGGAGCAGGCAGGAAAGTGGAACTGATCAATTTCAGATCAGCCATGATCTTATTGAGTGGCAGGGCAGGCTTGAAGGGCTAGATGGCCTACTCCTGCTCCTATTTCTTATGTTCATATGTTATGTTCAGTGCAGACTCGATAGGCCAAATAGCCTCCTTCTGCACTGTAGGGATTCTATGATTCTTATCCTCAAATTTCATCTTTTATTCCCATTCTGTGCTCTTAAAACTAAACTGTAATGCTTTCTTTCTAATAATGTTCATATATTAAGCTGATTTTTCCCTTCACCCTATCTCTAACTGCAACATTATATTCTGCACCCTATACGTTTCTTCTCCCCACGTACTCTATGAATAATATGTTTTACCTTTTTCGCATGAAAGAAACAATACTTTGCACTATATCCCAATATATGTGACAGTAAATCAAATAATTGTTGTAATTCATGCACATCCATTTTAAATATGAACCACTGTCTATCCACCGTCAAGATTCCCCAATCTACTCACGCTGATTCACGCCTCACACCCTTATAGTTCTCTTTATTTAGATTCTGGACCCTAGTTTTAGATTCAACGACTTGACTCTCCATCTCAATGAAGAATTCTGACATATTATGGTCACTCTTCCCCAGGGGACCCCACACAACAGGATTATTAATTAATCCTTTCTCATTGCACAGAGCCCAGTCTACAATAGCCTGCTGCCTAGTTGTTCCTCAATCTATTGGTCTAAAAAACCATCAGATAACCTCCACCATATCATTGCCAGTTGTGTAAATTAAAGTCACTGATGATGTACTGTAACTACATGTATCATTTCTTACCTTTCCTTATATCTCCACTATTGTATGGCACTATAGAAACCCCCAGCAACATTTTGTGCTCTTTGATGCTTCTTAACTCCACCCATACATATTCCATATCATGAATTTTTGGGGCAATTTCCTTCCATTGTATTGCATGTTAACAGCATGCGAGAAACAGAAATAAGCGAACCCATTACCAATGGATCAGATCTAAGCTCTACAGTCCTGCCACATCCAGTTGTGAATCGTGATGAATGATTAAACAACACGTAAGACAAATGAACTTAGAGCCTTGATTCTTGTGCAGAACTTGGATGTGGTTGCAATAACGGAAACTTAGGTAAAAGAGGGGGAGGATTGACAGTTAAATATTTTAGAATATAAATGTTTTTGGCGAGACAGAGGGGAAGGTAAAAGAGGGGGGTTGCAATACTGATTAGGGAACATATTATAGCTGTACAGAGGGAGGACACCTTGGAAGAATCATGTAATGAGACATTGTGCATAAAATTCAGAAACAGGAACGGGGTAGTCACTATGATGGGGGTGTACTACATGCCTCCCAACAGCCCACGGGAAGTTTAGGAACGGATATGTAAGCAGATTCTGGACAGATATAGAAATGATAGGATTGTTGTAGTGGGAGATTTTAATTTTCCTCCTATTGACTGGAAATCCCTTACGGTTAAGAGTCCGGATAATGAAGGATTTGTTAAGTGTGTCCAGGAAGGCTTTTTGGAACAAAATGTAGATAATCCGACGAGAGAGGGCTATACTGGACCTAGTAAGAGGGAATGAGCCCGGCCAGGTCATCAAAGTTGCCGTGGGGGAACATGTGATGAACAGTAATCTCAATTCCGTAAGTTTTTGCGTACTCATGGAAAGGATGTGTGTTGTCCTAGGATTAAGGTGCTAAATTGGGAGAAGGTTAACTATAACCAGTTTCGGCAGGATTTGAAGGCTGTTATCTGGGAGATGCTGTTTGAAGATAAATGTGAGAATTTTTTAAGGAGCAGTTGATCGAAGCGCAAGACAGTCATTTGCCAATGGAAAGGAAGGACAGAAAAGGAAGGATTGAGGAACTATGGATGACCAGGGAAATTATGAGTCTAGTGAAGAAGAAAAAAATGTATACATGAGGTCTAGGCAACTAAAAACAGATGAAGCACTTAAGAATACAGGGGAAGTAGAAAAGAGCTCAAACAGGGAGTTGGGACGGCAAGAAGAGGTCACGAATTGTCCTTGGCAGATAGGATTAAGGAGAACCCGAAGACATTTTTTTTACATACATTAGGAACAAGACAGTAGCTAGAGAAAGAATTGGTCTACTTGAAGACAAAGGAGAGAAATGATGTATAGAACCAAAGAAAGTGGGTGAGGTCCTTCGTGAGTACTTTGCATCAGTATTCATAAAGGAGAAGGATATGTCAATTGATGGTGTCATGGAGGATGTGTAAACCCTTTAGAACAGATCATTATTATGGGGGAGGAAGTGTTAGGCGAATTAAAAATCATTAAGGTAGACAAATCCCCAGGGCCAGATGCATCTATCCCAGATTACTGAGGGAGACAAGAGGCAAAATTGCTGGGTCTCCAACAGAAATTTATGTTTCTTCGTTGGCCAGTGGTAAGGTCCCAGAGGATTGAAGGACAGCCAGTGTTGTTCCGTTATTTAAGAAGGGTAGCAAGCATAACCCGGGTAATTATCGGCTAATGAGCTTGATGTCAGTGATCGTGAAATGTTGGTGAAGATACTGAGGAATAAGATCCATACATATTGGAACTGAATGGTCTTGTTAGTGACACACAGCATGGTTTTGGACGAGGGAGGTCATGTCTCACTAATTTGCTTGAGTTTTTTGAGGAGGTGACAAAAAATGATTGATGATGGAAGGGCTGTGGATGTTGTCTACATGGACTTTAGTAAAGCATTTAACAAGGACCCTCATGGCAAGCTGGATCAGGGGTGAATTAGCTAGATGGATTCAGAACTGCCTTGTCCATAGAAGGTGGAGGGTAGCGGTGGAAGGGTGTTTTTCTGAATGGAAATCTGTAACTAGTGGTGTTCTGCAGGGATCAGTGCTGGGACCTTGGTTGTTTGTAATATATACATATGAATGACTTGGAAGAAAACGTAGCTTGTCTGATTAGCAAGTTTGTGGATGATACCAAAGTTAGTGGAATGCGGATAATGATGAAGATCGTCAGAGAATACAGCAGGATATAGATAGTCTGGAAAATTGGGTAGAGAAATGGTAGATGGAATTTAATCTGGACAAATGCAAGGTGATGCATTTTGGTAGATCCAGTAAGGTGGAATTATAAAATAAATGGCAGAACTATCAGGAGCATAGACACACAGAGAGATAGAGTCATAGAGGTTTACAGCATGGAAACAGGCCCTTTGCCCCAACTCGTCCATGCTGCACTTTTTTTAAAACCCCTAAACTAATCCCATTTGGCCACATCCCTCTATACCCATTGTACCCATGTGACTATCTAAATGCTTTCTTAAAAATATAAAATTGTACCCACCTCTACGACTACCTCTAGCAGCTTGTTCCGGACACTCACCACCCTCTGTGTGAAAAAATTGCCCCTCTGGAACTTTTGTATTTCTCCCCTCTCACCTTAAACCTTAGCCCTCTAGTTTTAGACTCCCCTACCTTTGGGAAAAGATATTGACTATCTACCTTGTCTATGCTTCTCATTATTTTATGGACTTCTATAAGATCACCCTGAGCCTCCTAAGCTCCGGAGGAAGAAGTCCCATTCTGTTCAGCCTCTCCTTGTAACTCAATCCATCAGGTCCTGGTAGCATCCTAGTAAATCTTTTCTGCACTCTTTCTAGTTTAATAATATCCTTTCTATAATAGGGTGACCAGAACTGTACACAGTATTCCAAGTGTGGCCTTACCGATGTCTTGTACAACTTCAACAAGGCGTCCTCACTCCTGTATTCAATGATCTCACCAATGAAACTAAGCATGCCGAAATGCCTTCTTCACCACTCTGTCCACTCGTGACTCCACTTTCAAGGAGCTATGAACATGTACCCCCAGATCTCTTTGTTCTGTAACTCTCCCCAACGCCCTTCCATTAACTAAGTAAGGCCTGCCCTGATTCAATCTACCAAAATGTATCACCTCGCATTTGTCTAAATTAAACTCCATCTGCCCTTCATCAGCCCACTGGCCCAATTGCTCAAGATCTGCAATTGGAGATAACTTTCTTCACTGTCCACTATGCCACCAATCTTGGTGTCATCTGCAAACTTACTAACCATGCCCCCTATATTCTCATCCAAATCATTAATATAACTGACAAATAACAGTGTGCCCAGCACGGATCTCTGAGGCACACTGCTGGTCACAGGTCTCCAGTCTGAAAAACAACTCTCTGCAACCACCCTCTGGCTTCTGTTAAGAAGCCAATTTTGTATCCATTTAGGTACCTCACCCTGGATCCCATGAGATTTATGCAACAACGTACCATGCGGTACCTTGTCAAAATCCTTGTTAAAGTTCATGTAGACAACATCAACTGCACTGCCCTTCTTGGTTACCGCTTCAAAAAGACTCAATTAAATTTGTGAGACATGATTTTCCACTCACAAAGCCATGCTGACTGTCCCTAATCAGTCCTTGCATCTCTAAATGCCTGTAGATCTTATCTCTGAACATACCTTCCAACAGTTTATCCACCACAAATGTGAAGCTTACTGGCCTGTAGTTCCCAGGCTTTTCCCTGCAGCCGTTCTAAAATAAAGGCACAACAATTGCCACTCTCCAATCTTCAGGCACCTTACCCGTGAATATTGATGATTCGAATATCTCAGCTAGGGGACCCGCAATTTCCTCCCAAGCCTCCCACAATGTCCTGGGATATACCTCATCAGATCCCAGGGATTTATCTACCTTGATACGCTTTAAGATTTCCAGCACCTCCTTCTCTGTAAGTGTAAGATCTGGGAGTACATGTCCACAGATCCTTACAAGTGATAGCTCAGGTGGGAAAGGTGGTGAAGAAAACATATAGCATGTTTGCCTTCAGACAGGGCATCGAGTATAAAAGTTGGCAAATTATGTTGCAGTTGTGTAAAATGTTGGTTAAGCCACATTTGGAATACTGTGTTCAATTCTGGTCATCACACTACCAGAAGGACATAGAGGCTTTGAAGAGTGTACATGAAAAGTTTACCAAGATGTTGCCTGGTATGGAGGGTAAAAGCTATAAGAATAGATTGACTAAACTGGGATTGTTCTCCCTGGAAAGACGGAAGCTGAAGGGTGACCTGACAGAAGTTGATAAAACTGAGAAGGAAATAGGGTGAATGGTTGGAAGTTTTTCCCCAGAGCAGAAATGACAATTACAAGGGGGCACAAGTTCAAGATAAGGGGGGAAAGGTTCAATGGAGATGTGCGGGGGAAATTTTTTTTTACACAGAGGTAGTTGGGGCCTGGAATGCGCTGCCAGGTGAGGTGGTTGAGACAGTCACGTCAGCTACATTTAAGACTTATCTTGATATGAAACAAAAGGGAATAGAGGGATACAAGCGGTTGGTCTCGATAGGTAAACGTGATGGGTGCAGGTTTAAAGGGCCGAAGGGCCTGTTCCTGTGCTGTCCTGTATTTTATTCTTTGTTCTAATTAACTGGAGATGGAAACTTCACAAATACCCCATCCCCAATAATAGAAGGAAAGTACTGCAGACGCTGAAAATCTGAAATCAAAACAGAAAATACTGGAAAGACCGAGCAAGTCTGGCAACAGCGTGACAGAGCTAATGGCCGGAATTTTACCGGCCTACCTGCCACAAGAATCGGAGCGGGAAGAGGTGGACCGTGGAAAGGTCCGTTGATGTTGGGCGGGATTTTACGGTTTTGTGACGAGTCCATATGACTCTTCAGAGCTGGAGGGGTAGAAAGATGATGGATTATATAGTTGGAGAGAGGTTTGGAGAAGGTGGAAAAGGTCAGGGATAGGTCGGAGCAAAGGAGAGATTGACTAAGATATTATGAATACAAGATAAAAGGAGTGTTAATGGTGGCATTATGAACTAAAGAAGGTACTGATTGCGATATAAAGTTAAAATAGAAGAATGTGTTAATAGGAGAACAAAGGTCCATGCTCTATGAAAGAACTATTAAAGAATAAGTCACAGATTGCTCCAAGTTGCATTGGGGCAGAGAAAACAAAAAAGGACTCAAGGTGGAGGGAGATGTTCAGTGACACTGGAGCCCAGCACATCAGTAGAAAAGACCAGGCTGAAGCATTTTAAAGCATCAACAGCCAGAAATGCTAAGTGTTTGACCCATCTCCACCTGAGAGCCCTAGCATTAGAGAGGCTACTTCCATTGGCTTCAAGCCAATTTTATTCACTCCACATGATATCAAAAAACAATTGAAGACACAAGGCCCTGACAATATTTTGGACATAATATAGAAAGTCTAACTCCAGTTCTAAGCAAGCTGTTCCATTACAGTGACAACATTGTTGTTTACCCAGCAATGTGGAAAATGTTCCAGGTATGTCCTGTCCGTGATAAAAAAGGATAAATCAAACCCAGCTAATTACAGTCCCATCAGTCTACATTTGATCTTCAGCAAAATTGTGGAAGTTGTTGATGCAGCAGTATCGAGCAGCAATCCCCTGCCCCTGATGTTCAGTTTGTGTCCGCTATGGCCATTCAGCACCTGTCGTTTATTGCAGTCTTGATCAGTGGACAACAGCATTGAATTGAAGAGGTCACATCAGAATGGCTGACCTTGACATCAGTGCAGCATTTGACCAAATGTGGTATCGTGGAATCTGAGTAAATCTGGTCTCAATGGCAATGAATGTGTAAATTCTCCACTAGTTGGAACAAAGGGATGTGTTTATGGATGTTGGAGGTCATTCATCTTTGGTCTGGAACATCGCTGCAGGAATTCCTCAGGTTAGTGTTCTCAGTCCAACCTGTAATGACCTAACTACATTCAGGGTTTTGTGGGTTTTGAACAAAAATGAAAGGGGTGTGGTTTGCACATGTAGATTACTGCCCCATCAATCTATATTCCATCATCAGTAAAGTGGTGGAAAGGGTCATCAGTAGCCCTATGAAACAGCACAGAAGTAGGCCATTTGCACCTGTTACAAGTCAGCCTGGATACTGCAAGGTGTTCTGTGAAGTTCACCCGATCTGTAATGTCTTGTGTTGAATTTGGCTAGGGTGAACATGAGAGATTTTATTTCCGGTGTGATTCAACTGACACATGACAAACTTTTGCCAAAAACAAAGTTTAATTAAGAATATTGTTGACATGTATAGTAAGACAATTAGCAAGAACTTCTAACAATTACAAACAAGAAATACGACAGCCACGATAATGTATAACTCTTGAGGAAATATCTCTAATGTGTTCCAACCAAAGCCAACATCCAATACACAAAACCCTCCAAATAAGCACAATATAGCATAGGGTAATGCCAATGTGCCACTTGTTACAGGAATCCCGCTTCCTGGGTTGAATGCTGAAAATCCCTTGTGAAGAAATTCAGAAGAGGTCGTAATCAAATCTGTTTCCCAAACACAGCTTCTTTAAGGCAGGATGGCAATAAGCCTCTCCTTCAGCTAAATGATAATAGTTTCAGAACCAAACAAAGAGAAAAACAGAGAGAGGGAGACAGAGAGACTGCTTCAAACACACCCTCCCAAAACAAAACTGAAAGCCAATAGGAGAAAACCCCTATCACCTGATTGCCACAAATGAAACTGAAACCCCTATCACCTGACTGCCACAACTTAACTCTGCTCCTGCAGTGACATTGCTGAAGCTGTAAGCAGCATGATGTTTTAAAAACCTTTCTTGAAGGTTGTCAACTCCATGACAGTTCTCCTTAGGACTTTCTGTTTTCTGCTTAGTTTGGTTCCTAATTATGTAATAGAAACATAAAATGCTGGAAATACTCATCAACTCTGGCAGTTTGTGTGGAGAGAGAGAAGCAGAACTAACGTTATTTATCCAGCAGCAATATTTGGCTGACTGTCCCTGCAATTGCATGGTTGAGCCCTCTTTTTTTTTAAAACAGAGGTACAGTTCTCCAATCCTTTAGTACCACTCCTGCATCCAGTGCGAATTGGATGGTTGTGGCCACAGTTTTCTTAATTCTCACTCTTAGTTTTCACCGTAATTTAGGGTGCATTCTAACTGGATCAGGTGACTTTTCAACAGTGTGCTGCATTAAAGTATCTTCCCTGCAATGATTTTCATCCTCTTCAATCTGTCTACTACCTCCTCCTGTGCTGTGACATGGTCAGTATCCTATTTGATGAAGATAAATGGAAGATACTCATTTAGTATCTCAGACATATCCCCCGCCTCCAGAAGATGATGATCATTTTGGTTTTGAATTGGCCACACACTTACTTTGACTACACACATGCTATATTTATAAGAACATAAGAAGTAGGAGCAGGAGTAGGGGCCATCTAGCCCTTCGAGCCTGCCCCGCCATTCAATAAGATCATGGCTGATCTGAAGTGGCTCAGTCCTACCTTCCCGCTTTCTCCCCATAACCCTTAATTCCCTTGCCTACCAAAAACTTATCTACCCGTGTCTTAAATATATTTAGCGAGGTAACCTCCACCACTTCAACGGGCAGAGAATTCCAGAGATTCACCACCCTTTGAGTGAAGAAGTTCCTCTGTTGTAAACTGCTCCCCCCCCCCCCCCCCCCCCCCTTATCTTGAGGCTGTGCCCTCTAGCTCTGTTGTCCTGAGCGGGAAGGATCTCTCTACCTCTACCCTATCCATCCCCTTCATTATCTTACATGTCTCTATAAGATCCCCCCTCATCCTTCTAAACTCCAATGAGTACAGACCCAGTCTATTTAGTCTTCATAGTCCAACCCCCTCATCTCCGATATCAGCCTGGTGAACCTCCTCTGCACTCCCTCTGAGGTCAGAATATCCTTGCGCAAGTGCGGTGACCAAAACTGCACACAGTACTCCAGCTGCGGCCTCACCAGCGCCCTGTACAGTTGCAGCAAGACCTCCCTGCTTTTATACTCTATCCCCCTCACTATAAAGGCTAGCATCCCATTCGCCTTCTTGATCACCTGTTGCACCTGCAGACTGGGTTTTTGCAACTCATGCACAAGAACCCCCAGGCCCCTCTGCACCGTAGCATGCTGCAGCTTTTCGCCCTTTAAATAGTAATCCCTCCTACTATTATTCCTGCCAAAGTGGATAACCTCACACTTGCTAACATTGTACTCCATCTGCCAGGTCCTCGCCCACTCGCTCGGCCTATCCAGATCTCTCTGCAGACTTTCCACACCCTCCGCACAATTTGCTTTTCCACTCATCTTTGTGTCATCAGCAAATTTCGACACCCTACACTCAGCCCCCTCCTCCACATCATCTATATAAATGGTAAATAGCTGAGGCCCCAGCACTGATCCCTGCGGCACTCCACTAGTCACCAACCGCCAATCAGAATAGCACCCATTGATACCAACTCTCTGCTTCCTAGTAGACAACCAATCCTTTATCCACGCTAACACCTTACCCCCAACTCCATGCCTCCTAACCTTCTGAAGCAACCTTTTGTGCGGCATCTTATCAAACGCCTTTTGAAAATCGAGAAACACCACATCCACCGGTTCCGCTCTGTCTACCGCACTAGTCACATCCTCATAGAATTCCAATAAATTCGTCAAACACGACTTCCCCTTAACGAATCCATGCTGCGTCTGCTCTATCAAACAATTCTTCTCTAGGTGCTTCGCTATTTCTTCTTTGATGACAGATTCAAGCATTTTTCCAACAACAGACGTTAAACTAACCGGCCTATAATTCCCTGCCTTTTGCCTTCTACCTTTTTTAAACAGCGCGTAACATTAGCCGTTTTCCTGTCTTCTGGCACTTCCCCGGAATCCAGCGATTATATGTTTACAAAACCTTTTTTGGTTCCTTTTTATTTTATCTGCTAATCTACTCTCACACAACACTCCCCTTTTCTCTCTAACTTCTTTTATGAGTTGTTTGCCTGTAATTCTGCTTAGTTTTGTTTTTAATTATGAAGCTATCATTTACTTCGCAAGCCTGGATTTTTTGCTGAGTCGGGATATTCAGGAGCCCTTTAAAAATGGCAGGTGTAACCAGATTACAGATTCCCAAACCCATTGCTGGGCTGTGGGATTCTCAGGAGTGCCTTTTAAGGTTGTAGGCCTGTACTAGATACTTGCAACCTAGCTGGCTCCATTGCCGATATCGGCATGTCCTACTGCTTCACAACTTTCATGGAGCCAGGCCAGGCTTTTGAAGAATAGTTCAAGGCATCTCTGAGTTCATGAACCAGGATCTGTGACAAAAGCTTTGAAATAAGATTCCCAATCTTCCTGGGCAGAAACCTCTATGTCACCAGCAAGACGCAAGAAAATTGGAAACAAAATCTTGCCAGCAAGACTGTTGCTTTCCAGGTCTTGTGAGATTTTGTGTCCATGTCACTGTTTGCGCTCGCAGTGAACATGGATGCAAAAACGCAGCAACGATGTTTATTTACACAAGCTTAGTAGGTTTCAAGTGTCTTCAGTTTTTTTTTAACTTTGAAGGGTCTGGATGATTTTATTTAGCTGTTGTAGAAAGCACTTTTTTTAGCATAGTGGAAAGTAATGATCTACTTCTTAAAAAAGCTTTTTCATACATAGAATATCATCAATAAAGGGTTCATTGGTTCTACACGGTGTATAATGGACGTTCTACACAGTGCATATGGGTGAATGGACATAGAAGTGCCATAAATTAGCAAAGAGGGCAGAGGGGGCATAACTTTGTATAAGGAGTATGAGGATCTTGTGGGGTGAATGGAGGGTGCTGCTTGGCATGGGAGCATGAGGAGCCATGTGGGTTTGGGGCATAGCCTGGTGAGGGGCCATGAATTGGCATGGATGGGGCATGAGGACCATATGGAGGTGAGGAGTGGTTTGCCTTTCTGAGTTAATTTTAACTGGGACCAAGTCTAACAGCACTGAGGCAGGCCTTTTAAACAACCTGCTTCTGCACTTGGCAACTATGCAGCTGCTGTTAACCTTTAAGATCAACCTGACTGCAACTGCAGTCCTAACTCATTTCTGACCCCAGGGTCCTTTTCCATTAAAAAAGGAGCAGGTGCCTTGTCCCAGGATCTGCCATCTTACAGCCTGCACAGAATAGGTGGCTGCTATCAGACAAATTGGGGAAATAATGTTCTGCAGACTGCTTTCTGAGACCAATTCCTTCCATGTATAGAAGTATTGCTTTTAATTTCGAAAATGTTAGGGGTTGGTGGTCGGGCTATTAACACTGATTAGCATGTTATGCAGTGATAAAATAAGGTAGTACTCCTGGACATTTGATCTCACGAAGCTCTGGCCACATGATATGAGCAGATCATGTGTCATTGTCCTTCTACAATTGTTGAATTATCCTTGCAAAGACTGGGAGCATACAGTTGAAAATCTTTAATTGTGATTTTGTGCCAGTAACTGTTGTTGTTCCAAGAACAAAGAAGCCTTGGCACGATATACCCGATGGACTGAAGAGCTGCTGGACTCTAATTGGTTGGGGGCTCTGAGGTGGGCCTGCCTGTCCCTGAGAGGTAGAAATCCTGTCTTAAGTCTAATAACAGCAAATTGCCATTGAATAATTGCAGTGTGGCCAGTGTTCCCCTCAGTGGGTTCCCCCATCCATGTCTTTTTAGATGAGGAAACACACAGGGAAACTGGTTACTCATATAATCCAATCCATTGTCTATGTTCCACCCTCAGAGCCCCTTTCATCATTGTCTCCATTTACAGTCTCCATATCTTCCCCAAAGCCAAACATTTCCTCATCTTTCTCTACTCTGTTTAACGTTTGAGTACTGCCTCCCTTCCCCTTTCTTGGAAATTTGTTTCATCTGCATCCAAACTCTGTCCTCTTTGAAGGTCTCCCATTGCTCATTTACAATTGCTTACATATCTTTGATCGTAATTCACCTGGACCATGTGGCAAGCACATTTGTGAAAGGTGTTACCCCTCCCTTAAACCCTTAATGACATCACATTTCCAGAAGGCGTTCGATAAGGTGCCTCACAAAAGGTTGCTGCAGAAGGTTAGGGTATATGGAGTTGGGAGTAAAGTGTTAGCATGGATTGAGGATTGGCTATCTAACAGGAGGCAGGGAGTTGGAATCAATGGGTACTTTTCTGGTTGGCAGTTGGTGACTAGCGGCGTGCCACAGGGATTGGTGCTGGGGCCTCAACTGTTTACCATGTACATAGACGATCTGGAGGAGGGGGCTGAGTGTAGGATAACAAAGTTTGCTGATGACACGAAGATGAGCGGGAAAGCGAATTGCGTGGAGGACGCAGAAAGTCTGCAGAGAGATTTGGATGGGCCGAGTGAATGGGCAAGGACCTGGCAGATGGAGTAAAACATTGGCAAATGTGAGGTTATCCACTTTGGAAGAAATAATAGTAGGATGGAATATTATTTAAATGGTGAAAAGTTGCAGCATGCTACTGTGCAGAGGGACCTGGGGGTCCTTGTGCACAAATTGCAAAAACTCAGTCTGCAGGTGCAGCAGGTGATCAAGAAGGCAAATGGAATGTTGGCCTTTATAGCGAGGGGGATAGAATATAAAAGCAGGGAGGTCTTGTTGCAACTGTACAGGGTACTGGTGAGGCCGCAACTGGAGTACTGTGTGCAATTTTGGTCCCCTTATTTGCAAAAGGATGTATTGGCCTTGGAGGGAGTACTGAGAAGGTTCACCAGGCTGATACCAGAGATGAGGGGGTTAGCTTATGAGGAGAGATTGAGTAGATTGGGCCTGTACTCGTTGGACTTTACAAGGCTGAGGGGGGACCTTATAGAGACTTACAAGATATGAAGGGGCTAGATAGGGTAGAGGTAGAGAGATTCTTCCCGCTTAGAAAGGATAGCAGAACTAGAGGGCACAGCCTCAAAATAAGGGGCGGGGGGACACTTTAGAACAGAGTTGAGGAGGAACTTCTTCTCTCAGAGGGTGGTGAATCTCTGGAATTCTCTGCCTATTGAAGTGGTGGAGACTTCCTCATTGAATATTTTTAAGTCACGGGTGGATAGATTTCTGATCAATAAGGGAATTAAGGGTTATGGGAAGCAGGCGGGTAAGTGGAACTGATCCACTTCAGATCAGCCATGATCTTATTGAATGGCAGGGCAGGCTCGAACGGCTAGATGGCCTACTCCTCCTAATTTGCAAGGATAGAAAACAAGCTAATGTATATCACAACTGAGTTGGTCATGTGGCCAGAAAACTGAACACTTGTTTCCCAAAGTGAATCTTGTATGAAGAGCTTAAGTCTGGGATGAGTTTGCATGGCTGCCAAAGTAAGTGCCACATAAGCACTCTGAAGATTTCATTTCGGAGTATTGATATCAACGTTGAGTCCTGGAAGAAGCTTGCCCAAGATTGCTGCATAATGAAATCAAAAAGGGTGTGGCTCATTTAAAAGCAAGTACACGTCAGAGGCAGGAAGAAAACGCAAGAAGAGAAAATCTCATGCCAGCGGCTTGCCCAAAACGTAATCATTTGCAGCATCCTGTCCTGCTGGCAGCAGAAGATTCAAAGAACAAAGAAAATTACAGCACAGGAACAGGCCCTTCGGCCATCAACGCCTACAACGACCATGCTGCCCGACTGAACTAAAACCCCCTACCCTTAGTAGGGGGCAGCACTCTTCTTGTTCACTGCTAAACACTAAGAAAATTACAGCACAGGAACAGGCCCTTCAGCCCTCCAAGCCTGCAACGACCATGCTGCCAAACTTAACTAAAACCCCTGGTTCTTCTGGGGACCATATCCCTCTATTCCCATCCTATTCATGCATTTGTCCAGACGCCTCTTAAAACTCACTATCGTATCTGCTTCCATACTCTCCCCCAGCAGTGAATTCCAGGCACCCACCATCCTCTCTGTAAAAAAAAACTTGTCTTGTACATCTTCTTGCCTGTCACACCTTAAACTAATGCTGCCTAGTAACTGACTCTTCCACTCTGGGGAAAAAGCTTCTGACTATCCATTCTGTCCATGCCCCTCATAATCTTGTAGACTTCTATCAGATCACCCCTCAACCTCCGTTGTTCCAGTGAGAACAAACCAAATTTCTCCAACCTCTCCTCATAGCTAATGCTCTCCATGCCAGGCAACATCCTGGTAAATCTTTTCTGTACTCTCTCCAAAGCCTCCACATCCTTCTGATAGTGTGGCAACCAGAATTGAACATAATATTCCGAGTGCAGCCTAACTAAGGTTCTCTAAAGCTGCAACATGACTTGCCAATTTTTAAACTCAATACCCCAGCCGATGAAGGCAAGCATGCCATATGCTGTCTTAATTACCTGCATTGCCACTTTTAATGACTGTGTACCTGTACACCCAGATCCCTCTGCCTGTCAATATTCTTAAGGGTTCTGCCATTTACTATATATTTCCTATCTGTATTAGATCTTCTAAAATGCATTACCTTACATTTGTCCGGATTAAACTCCATCTGCCACCAACCAATCTATATCCTGCTGTATCCTCTGATGGTTCTCATCGCAAATCCACCAATCTTTGTGTCATCCGCAAACTTATTAATCAAACCAGTTACATTTTCTTCCAAGTGATTTATATATATTACAAACAGCAAAGATCTCAGCACCGATCCCTAAGAATGCTGCTTGTCACAGCCCTCCATTCAGAAACATACCCTTCCACTGCTACCGCCTGTCTTCTATGACCAGGTCTGTTCTGTATCCACCTTGCCAGCTCACTTCTGATCCGATGTGACTTCACCTTCTGCGCCAGACTGCCATGAGGGACTTTGTCAAAGACCTTATTGAAGTCCATGTAGAAAACATCCACTGTCCTACCCTCATCAATCATCTTCGTCACTTTCTCAATAAACTCAGTCAAGTTAGTGAAACATGACTTCCCCTTCACAAAACCATATTACCTCTCACTAATACGTCCACTTATTCAGGGCCCATATTGGCCTTAATGGTCACTTGCATATCAACTCACTTACCTTTACCTTGAAATTGACCATCAGAACCTGGGCCATTTTCGTACTTCTGAAATTAGCCCTGCAGTTAAATTTTTTCACATCTGATTTTTCCCTTGTTAAAGAACAAAGAAAATTACAGCACAGGAATAGGACCTTCAGCCCTTCAAGCCTGCACCAACCATGCTGCCCGATTGAACTAAAACCCCCTACCCTTCCAGGGACTATATTCCTTTCCTCCCACCCTATATTTGTGTAGACACCCCTTAAAAGTCACTACCGTATCCAATTCTGCTACCTCCCATGGCAATGGGTTCCAGGCACCCACCACCCTCTATGTAAAAAATTTGCCTTGTACATCTCCTTTCACCCTGTCCCTCGCACCTTAAACCTATGCCCCCTAACAATTGATTCTTCCACACTGGGAAAAAGTTTGTTCTTTTCAAAACTATAATAAACCTTATGGTCAATATTTCCCAGATATTCTCCCTATGAAACATGATCCACTTGCTTCGTTTCATTCTCCAAAATTAGATCAACCTCCAATTGCAGAACACTTAGGAACATACAGTTAACATACAGAGAGATTTGGGCATGTAGGCCACAGATCTCTAGAAGTGGCAACACAAGTGGCCAAGGTGATAAGGAGGTGTATGGCAAACTTGCCTTCATCAGCTGGGACATTGAGTACAAGAGCTGGGAAATCATGTTGAACGTGGACTGCAGTGACTCAAGAAGGCAGCTCATCACCACCTTCTCAAGGACAACTAGGGATGAGCACTAAATGCTGGCCAGCTAGTGATGCCCATGTCCCACAAATAAATTTTAAAAAAGCTATATAAAACATTGGTTAGTTTGCATTTTGAGAATTGCATGCAGTTCTGGTCACCATGCTGTCAGAAGAACGCAGAAGCTTTGGAGAGAGTGCAAAGAAGGTTCACCAGAATGTTGCCTGATGTCAAGGATATTGACTATAAGGAGCAGTTGCAAACGAACGTAAGAACTAGGAGTAAGGGTAGGCTGTCTGGCCTCTTGAGCCTGCTCTACCATTCAATAAGATCATGGCTGATCTTTTTGTGGACTCAGCTCCACATATCTGTTTGCTCACCATAACGCTTGATTCCTTTCCAGTTTAAAAATGAATCCATCGTTGCTTTAAAAACATTCAATGAGATACCTCAACTGCTTCACTGGGCAGGGAATTCTACAGATTCGCAACCCTTTCAGTGAAGCAGTTTCTCCTCAACTCGGTCCTAAATCTGCTCCCCTTATTTTGAGGCTCTGCCCCCAGTTCAGTTTTCACCCGTCAGTGGAAACAATCTCTCAGATTCTATCTTATCTATTCCCTTCATAATCTTGTGTTTCTATAAGATCTCCCCTCATTCTTCTGAAATCCAGTGAATATAGTCCCAGTCTCCTCAGTTTCTCCTCATAAGCCAACCCTCTCAACTCCAGAATCAACCTAGTGAATCTCCTCTGCACCCTCTTCAGTGCCAGACCAAAACTATACATCGTGGCCTCACTAGCACCTTATACAGCTGCAACGTAACCTCCCTGTTTTTAAACTCCATCCCTCTAGCAGCGAAGGACAAAATTCCACTTGTTTTCTTAATTACATGCCATACCTGCAAACCAACTTTTTGTGATTAATGCACAAAGACAGTGAAGTTCCTCTGCATGGCAGCATGTTGCAATTTTTTACCATTTAAATAATAATCAATTTTGTTGTTATTTCTACCAAAATGGCTGACCTCACATTTACTGACATTGTACTCCATTTGCCAGACTCTTGCCCACTCGCTTAGACTATCTATACCTCTTTGTAGACTTTCTGAGTGCTCTACCACTCATCTTAGTGTCATCTGTAAATTTTGACACACTACACTTGGTCCCTAACTCAAAATCACCTATATAAATCGTAAACAACTGCAGTCTCAATACTGATCCTTCAGGCACACCATTTGTCACTGATCACCAACCAGAGCAACACCCATTTACTCCCACTCTTTGTTTTCTGTTCGTTAACCAATCCTCTAACCATCCTTACATAATGCCGTGCACCTTTATCTTCTGCAGCAGTCTTTGGTGTGACATTTTGTCAAATGCCTTCTGGAAATCCTGATACACCACATCTGCAGGTTTCCCATTGTCCACCGCAAATGTAATGTCCCCAAAGAATTCCACCAAATTAGTCAAACATGACCTGCCTTTCATGAACCCATGCTGTGTCTTACCAATGGGACAATTTGTATCCAGATGTCTCGCTATCTCTTTCTTGATGATAGATTCAAACATTTTCTCTACTAACTGCCAGTTAAGCTAACTGGCCTATACTTACCTGTCTTTTGTCCACCTCCTTTTTTAAACAGTGGCATCATATTCGTGGTTTTCCAATCTGTGGGAACCAACCCTGAGTCCAGCAAATTTTGGTAAATTATTACTAGTGCATTTGCTGTTTCCCCCGCCATCTCTTTTAGTACCCTGTGATGCATTCCATCAAGGCCAGGAGACTTGTCTATCTTTAGCCCCATTAGCTTGTCCAACACTACCTCCTTATTTTTTGGTCTTCAGCTACCATAGCCTTTTTTGTCATCAATTTTTGGCATGTTATTCGTATCTTTCACTGTGAAAACCGACACAACATACCTGTTCAATGCCTCAACCATTGCCTCATTTCCAGTTATTACATCCCCTTTTCATCCTCTCAAGGACTAATGTTTACTTTGGCCACTCTTTTATATATTTGTAGAAACTTTTGCTATCTGTTTTTATATTCTGAGCTTAGTTTACTCTTATTATCAATCTTACTTTTCTTTATGATTCTTCTTGTGGCTTTCTGTTGGCCTTTAAAGATTTCTCAGTCTCTATTTCCCACTAATATTTGCCACGTTGTACACATTTTCTTTCTATTTGATACCCTCCTTTATTTCCTTAGATATCTGTGGTTGATTATCTCTTTTTTCTACAGCCTTCTTTATCACTGGTATATACTTTTGCTGAGCACTGTGAAAAATCATTTTGAAAGTCCTCTATTGTTCCTCAATTGTTCCACCATAAAGTTTTTGCTTCGTCTACCTTAGCCAACTCCTCCATCATCCCATTGTAATCTCCTTTGTTTAAGCACAAGACACTGGTATTACATTTTACCTTTTCATGCTCTATCTGTATTTTAAATTCAACCATACTGTGATCGTTCCTTCTGAAAGGATCCCTAACTGTAAGGTTATTAATTATTCATGCTTCATCACACAGGACCAGTTCTAGGATAGTTTGCTCTCTCGTAGATTCCATTACATACTATTCAAGGAAACTGTCACGGAAATATTCTATGAACTCCTCCTCAAGGCTGCATTTGTCGACCTGGTTTGACCAATCGACATGTAGATTAAAATCCTCCCATGATAATTGCTGTACCATTTTTACACGCATTAGTTATTTCTTTGTTTATGGCTCACCCCACTGTGAGGTTATTATTTGGTGGCCTATAGGCTAGGCTATCAGTGAATTTTTCTCCTTACTGTTTCTAATTTCCACCCAAATGGAATCAACCTTTATTTTTCATAGAACCTATATCATCTCTCACTACCATCCTGATGTCATCCTTAAATATTAGAGCTACCCTTATCTTCCAGTCTGTCCTCCTGAACCATATCTCTGTAACGGCCACCAAATTGTACTCGTTTGCGATGATTTGTGCCGTCAACTCATTTACCTTGTTTTGAATGCAATGAGCATTCAGATAAAGTGCCTTTATGCTAGTTTTTGTACTTTCTTTTTGAATCTTAACACCTCCATTAATAACACTTCTGAATTCTCCTTCCTTTTAACTTTTTTCCT